>NW_009952263.1:5327034-5376062 GCF_000747805.2 Chaetura pelagica | reverse complement strand
CGTCTGTCGGTGCAGATCTCGGCCTGCAGAGTGAACAGCTGAACAGTGAACCCCCTAACGCGTTCCCTGCCTTTTGTCGGCCCTTTACGCCTCTCGTTACGTTAGCTGGGAATACCTGGTCAGGCTTTTAAGCTAAATGAATTGCTATTCCCAGGCTCAGAGCTGCCTCTTGATTCAAAACAAAAAGCACTATACACCCTCCCCCCCAAAAAACCCCCAACACAAACCCCCAAAACAAACCACCCAACAATAACAAAAACACCTCACAACAAACCAAACCCCAAGGGAACAAACAAACAAACAAACAAAACGGAAACAAACCAAACAAACCATAATGTTCGCTGTATTTGTAAAAGAAACGCAAAGTCAAGTTTTGTATCAGGTAAAATACCCTCCAGCACACGCATGTTTGTCTCTTCCTCTTTTCTTCCAAGCAAGCCCCCTGAGAGTCTGTCTGGGCTCTTCCCAGAAAAGACAGTATCTCTTCAGGCTCTTAAGGGAAAATCAAATCCTCTGCTTGGTAATTGCCGTGTACAAACAACACAACCGGAGGCAATGACACAAGATCTCTCTTTTGTTACTGACATCTTGTGGATGTACCAAATCCGTCACCATCCCTCAATCCAAAGGTTAAAGAGGATACAAATTTACATCAGGCCTCCAATTAAAATCAGACTCCGACCTATCCTGCCACATCATGGGACCCCATAAACCTCAACAATAAAGCCATTTCCCAGAATGTAATTGTGGTTTGGTGAGTCACTGACACACAAGTGCTCTTGAAGTAAACAACTGAGTGTTCTAAACAAAAATTTTGCTCATCCTGCAAATAATTAGTACTAATCCTAAAATTACTGTTTTTCTGCCAAGCTATTAAAAAGGAGGAAAAAAAGGAGAAATACAAAGTTCTTCAATGAATTCTGTATAAAGAGAAAAATTCTAACTATCCAGGGAGCTTTGCCATTTTCCCTGATGAGACCAGGACTTGGCATGAAGGCAGTTGCCACTGGTGTATAAAAACTAATGATGAAATGACTGTAGGAAAAGCTCTTGAAGGCATAGACGCAGAAGATGCTGGAGGAAATAAAACTGTTGTACAGAGTCTGCAACATAAAAGCACATTAACAGGCACAAATGGGAAGGATGAGTCCCAGGCAAGGCTCCACCACATCAGGCCAATAATATCTGGGAGTCTTCACACACATTGCAGAAATCAGTTTCTTTCCTGCCAGTACTGACACAATTTTTATGGTTAAGATTTGCTAACATCACTTTTGTATTTTGTGTTCCCTTTCGGGCCTCGCACTGTAAGTGAGACATTGAGGTGCCGGAGCACGTCCAGAGAAGGGCAATGAAGCTGGTGAAGGGTCTAGAGCACAAGTTTTATGAGGAGTGGCTGAGGGACTTGGGATTATTTAGTCTGGAGAAGAGAAGGCTGAGGGGAAACCTTACTGCTCTCTACAACTACCTGAAAGGAGGTTGTGGTGAGGTGGGCGTTTGTTTCTTCTTCCAAGTATCATGCAATGTGACAAGAGGAAATGGCCTTGAGTTGCTCCAGGGAAGGTATAGATGGGATAACAGGAAATTTCTTTTTACTGAAGGAGCGTACAAGCATTGGAACAGGATGCCCTGTGGAGTGGAGTCACCACCCCTGGAGGTGTTAAAAAAAACGTGTAGACGTGGCACTTTGGAACGTGGTTTAGTGGGCATGGTGGCATTGGGTTTACGGTTGTACTTACTGATCTTAAAGGTCTTTTCCAACCTCAATGATTCTATGATTGTATGATCTCTCTGCTGGAGAGCTAAGCCAGCGGTCTGAAGTGTGCTCTTTCTCCACCACTCAAGTTCAACTCTACTTTTACTACTACTACTTTTACTTTTTTTAACTAGGAAATCCTCACATTCATACTGGATACCTCATATACAAGTAGCAAAATGATCATTCGGTTCTAATACTAAGTTGTGTTTCAGACCTACAGCCCTGCATCAGGAAAAGAATATTCCTATTTACTCCAAATAAATAAAAAGGCATATTTGGGATCTTCATCTTCTCTGGCCTAAAAAGGTTGTATTTGGAATTCATTCTCAGGCTTTGGTCTCCAATCTAGGAACACTGTCTAGCCATACTGCCAATTACTGCACTTACTTTCTTTTCCCATAATGAAAGGTGATTGACCAATTAACATTAATCAATGGGGTTAAGAGTTCTCCCATTCTCACATAGTTCTTCCTCCTTCACACACATGAACCAGATTAACCAATAACTATATAAAAGGGATTCACTGCTTCAGGGATGGGGGTGTTTTTGGCTTTACTCTGTTGCTCCAGGTTTAGGTGGTGGCTGCCACTTTCCCCTAAGCCAGGGGCAGGGTAATTCTGTGGTTTGAATCCTGGTCTCTGGCCCCATCTTGAACAGCATGCTTCCCAGCAAGCCTCAGGCTTCCCTTCCCACTGCCCCTGGCAGCACGGGGGACAAGCACTGCTGCCTCCTGCCTCTTCTGTCAGGCACTGGAATGGCTTTCCCAAGGAGATGGTTGAGTCACCATCCTTGGTGGTATTCAAAAAACGTGTAGACGTGGCACTTCAGGACATGCTCTAGTAGGGATAGTGTTTTTTTCTGGGTTGGTGGTTGGACTTGGTGATCTTCAAGGTCTTTTCCAGACGTGATGATTCCATGATTCTCAAGGCAAGAACAGGATTTTTTGAGCACCCTGGCCTAGTGGAAGGTGTCCCTGCCCATGGCAGGGGAGTTGGAACTAGATTAACTTTAAGGTCCCTTCCAACATTCTATGACTTTGCACCTTTTGGAAGCACTGAGAAGCCAGCTGGCTCTTTGCTCATCACCAGACCAGCCCCATCCCCTTTTGAAAGCCAGAAGGAGGGCCATGGGATGAACTGGCTCATCCACACAAGTCCTTCTGGTAACCCTATACCTGCAACACTCACTATCTCTGGCTTGTCCCTGCACCCTTACACAACACTTGCTGTTTCTGGCTCACTGGGAGCTGGGCTGCCTCCCGGGAGGGCTGCTGGCAGATTCAGGGGTGGATGGGAGCCTGCCCAGGTCCTGTGATGTGCTGGGGAGCAGGTGAGGCTGCAGAGTGGGATAGCAGAGCACTGAGGTGCAGAGGGAAGCTCCAGCATGGTCAGACCAAATGCCCCTGGATGTCGGCCCCTCATTCTCTGCCCTGGCCCGGAGGGCACTTCTGCTTTTCTTGGGGGTGATGAATTAAGGGATGTGTCATCTTAGCATTTTTGTTCTGTAAACTCCCTCAGCAACTTCACATCGGGAACATATGACAGTGTAGCCTATGGGCTGTACTGATGCCTAAATGAACTTTCAAATTTGTTTCAGTATCTAACATTTCAATATGTAACAGCAAAGCAAAATCAGTATTTTAGAGCAGAGTTATACAAATTATTTTCTACTGATACATATTCAGTGAAAAATGTACTAGACTATGGCTTACGGTGCATGATACCTATGTAATGAACAAGCATTATTATCTCCCTTATAAAACATACTGAACAACTGTGCATCATATGAGAAATATATATGTATATTTTTCTAGGTATGTTTTTGAAAAGCCCCATTAGAACTGGCTTGGAGGCACGAGCTCAGAAGTGGACTTTGACTCATCCTTTTTACCACTAGTCTAGTTTAACTCATGAGCACACAAAAACATGCAATAAAACATAAAATCAAAACCACAGTGGACTATCTGTATAAACAATTTGCAGCCTACCCTGAAACAGTTGGTCAAAAGGGCAAGGAGCTACTGAGCCTTTTAATATGAATGTGCAGTTCTGTGTAACCTTCCTCTTTCCTCCTTACACAGGAGGAGGAAAGGTGCTCATTAGAAAAGCGTACGTGTTTTACTTTTTAAGCTCAGAGCTTCCTATTTTAACTTGCTTCTTAAAAGCTCTAAAAACTGATGAGCACTAACAAGTCAAGATTATGGATGCTAAACATCAGTCAGGATCAGACCACAGGATGATATGTGCTCAGCTCTGTACAGGTACCAGCAGGTATTTTACAACATGGAAGTCAGAAAGTCATCAAATGCAGACAGTAAACCTGATAAAATGTAACTGCTAGCCTCACTGCTTTACAGGTTTTAGAAAGCACTTGTGTTTCAACAAGCAGAACTGCAGGATGAACAATATAAATGTAGATGGACAAAGTCACTCCTCCTTTAGTTCCACACTCATGAAACTTCAGTTTTGGCAGGACAGGCAGAATGATAAAGATGTTGTTTTGAACATATCTAAAAAAAAATAGACACAGCCCCACAAAATGAAGTAATGGAAGATAAAAGCAAGATAAAAGTTGTTTTTATGATTTCATCAGAACTTAATGTCTTATTGTATTGGGGTAAATACATATTTTTATAAGCTCATGGAAAATATAATAATTGATTTCATCATAGCCAAAAAGGAAAAGAGTTCTAGTATTTCTGTCAATTTCCTGGTAGCCTGAACACACTAGGAAAGCAGTCTCATAGGTAGCATCAAAAGTACGCAGAGAAAAACTGTAACATTACCTTTGAACCACCTGGGCATCAAGTAGAAAGCTGTGTACGTAATGCTTCTCTCGCCTTGTACTTACAGAAATGAAAAACATTATCTCACTTGCAGAGGATCTCAAATCACTTATCATCCTGGTGTGGAGCTGTTGACTGGCCCTAAGATGTACAGGCCCTATGAAATCTGCTTGTATTTGGCTTAAAACTTTGTCAGCATAGGGGGCTGTAGCCTCCTCCTTGCTCTACTTCATCCCCTTGCAGCAATGTCAGGTCTTCAGCGCTTTGCCTTGGCCTGCTTGCTCTTTGTGTACACAGGAGGGCATGAGAGGAGCACAGAACTGGCAGCAGCCCCGTTTAGCCACTATTTTGATAACCAGCATTTAATTGCCTGCAGGGGAGGACTTTCGTAACATGAGGCATTACTGAAAGCAAGCCAGATGTGCCCGAGAGCAGCTGATCTGTAACTGTGCATTAAGAGATGTATGGATCATTAGATGCTCAGGCCAGAATTTAGAAAGACCTCTACCTACTTGCATAAATACCCCGTTCAGGAAGGACCCTGCTGGGGTAAGGAAGACAGAAAAGCAAGAGGGATAATATAAAATACCTCATATTTAAGTGATTATTTCTGTGTTTTTTGAAGAGCCTTTGAGATACTTCAAGGCTTAAGTGTTCGTTCTCCAGCCTATGGGAGTTCCATTCAGACAGCAGCTTTGACGTAAAACTTCTCTTGTTTGCCTGTTTTGTTCTGTCAACCCAGGAAACATTAGCTCTCCCTGAAATTTCAACAAGGGACAGTTTATCTTCTATGCTAATTTCTCTTATTACTCACTGCAAAGTGTGTGTTAGAGGAAGGCTGTGTAGAATTACCCAGGTAATCTCTACAACTGACTAACATGAGATAATCCCAGATTTCAAAGACTTCTATTGAAACGGGTGATTTTCCACCCTCATGATGAAATGGATTAAGAAGAATGTTTTCTAAAAGTCAGGAGGGGTGGTATCTGGGTGAATCTTGTTAAAAAAAAATAATTTTGTCAATGCTTCTTACATGTGCTGTGCCTAAAAGATCAGTGAAGCAGAAATGAGTATGTTCTAAACTACAAATGTCACACTGAATAAGGATAAGTATTACCCTAAAGATTGACACTGGCATTTGAGCTCTTTTTTTGGAGTTCAGGTACAAACACTAGAATTAATGCAGCTTTAGGCTGCTTTTCTTAACCAGAGCTTCAGAGATTCACCACTTAGTTAAAAAAATAAATTCTAAATATTGAAAAATTGTTGTCTATATTGTAGGCCTTGAGTTACAGTGTGCTAATACATAAAACTTTGAAGAAACCTTTGGGAAAGAAAACAAAAGATGGTGTTACAGTTATGGATTTAGCCTCATGGGTTTTGCATATTGTGTGACTTGATGAGTTTCCAAACCTTAATCTACTTGCACTAAAAATCTGGTAGCTGAATTGCAAAACCACTGAATTCTGAAATGCTCAACACAGATTCCAGACCTGAAATGTATGGCTTAAATTCAATTATTATTGAGGGAAAACCTTGAAGAAGCTTATTTTCAACAAAATTTAGGTAACAGACCAGAACAAGAAGTTAGTTGTTGTTTTTGGTTTTTTTTTCTGAAATCCGTATCCCTACCCAGCAAAACCTATGGTAAGGATAAAAAAAGTAGCTGAAAAAAAGTAGAGATCTATGATTCTATAATCCTTTCTACAAGTTGAACTGGTGCTCCTGGAGCATTCACCTGTGTGTGGCACATGCCAAAAGCAGACAGTCCATTTCTGGATGTGAAGGTTGAGGCCTTCTGTCAAGCAGTAAGGGAGATAACACCCCTGGAGGCATCATGAGGTCTTACCAGAGACACAAAAAAAGTATTCGTAGTAGAAAAGAGGGGACAGGCAAGAAAAGTTAAATTGTTAAGGGGCTGGACTGACATGTATCAGTTGAGAGCTAACTACACTTCGGCAAAGCGACAGGAAAGTGAGCACATGATAACCATGCTCAAAAGAGAGCAAGGGATGATAGAAGAATGTGACTGTTATGGGAAGTTGGGTCAAATTATCCTAATGGTTACCATTGGACATGTAATTAAGTTAGAGAGGAGCTATATTTAAAAAGGAGAATTCCTGCCTGGTTTTAATTGATATTATGAAATGGAGAAGCCTACATTTCTATTTCTGAGGTTTACCCAAAAGCTTATTTTTCAAAAGAAAAAATTCAATGGCAATTAAGCTCAAGTTGGAGAAAACTTTCTGCAAATATCCCCTCTGAAATGTCAAAATACAAAACACATGTTTTAGACATACATAAATATATTTATAATTACTATAAATAAACAAAAGAGTTTCAAATTACCTGGCAATAAGCTAGTGGTCATAAAATATGACTGTGTTATAACGATCTAAATGCCCATTTACTTATGGTTTTGGGCAGGCAGGAGTCATGGAGAGAAGGAATAATACTTGTGAAGATGAAACAGTAGCTTGTATTTTGCTTATTTTAACAGAAAATTGCTTGCAATCCTCTGTAATGGCTCTGTCTACGTGATCAGCACCACATGAAATTAACTGGATTTCAGCTGAGGATTTTCACAGCTCAGAAGTTACCTTATTCAAAGTCCTATTTCTTTTTATCCTCATTTTTTGAAGAACAAACACATTAAGGCATATTCCCACAAAATAATTCACTCATGCACTCTTTAAGGCAGGCAGTTTCCTAAGAGGTGTGGTTTAACCTCTACCACTCCTTATACCCTTTTTCCTGACCTCACTGGGGCCCCAGTACAGAGAGGAAGACACTTCTCAGAAAAATTATATCCTGATGTTAAGTAGAAACATTGTAGATGCAAAAATACTTTTGGGTGCAGACTGGAAACAAATCTCATAGCCTCATTGTTAACAATGGCATTTCAGTAAGTCTGATAAAGCAGTGATTTTTATTTTTTTTTAACCACTCTTCTTGTTTGCTGCCTCATTTACAGCTAACAATAAGAGAATCAGGCCCAGAAATTAAAAGTTTAATCGCTGATGATTTCACTATCTCTCCCAAGCAAACAACTAGAGTCCACAACCTTTTAACCTTTTCTATCCTATTTGCTAATTACTTATTTTGTAATTAACCCATTATGCATCTGTCATTGTGTTTTAAATTAAATCACTTTAATTGCTAGTAAGTAGGGTTTATTTAGTTCCTGGTATGGTTGTATGGGGTCATGAGTGGGGAGCTGTTGAACCACTCTGAGTTACAGGTGGCTCCCTGCAAAACTGCTGAAGCTAAAGAAGAGTTAAGCTGCTTTCCTTAGGTGATGTGATTTTAATGTCTAATGGCATACTTCTAATGAGCAAAAGTTTACTGCAAATATGGGAGGGTATTTTTTATTCTTTGCATGTAGATCACATTGAGCATTATTTTGTTTCTTGAAATAAATTTAATGAAGGAATAATTGTGCTAATAGTTCTAGAAAACACCTACCATCACCAGGTTTACTTTGCTGCTTAGTAAAACTCTGAAATGCAACACAGCTTTATATTAATAGCTGAATTTTGCACCAAGAGAACAGAGAAGCTCTAACACATGGGGTGCAGGGAGCTTTAAGTATGGGTCTAGCAGTCAACATACTTTAATATCTCCATATAAAACACTAGAAAAACTGAGGATAGGCATAAAATATTTTGTTCTCGTAGCCCACTTCTTCCACTTGCGTGACCTGACTCGCTTCACTGACCCTGCAGAAAATACCCTCTATTTTGCTGGGTTAGTTTTGCTCTGGGTGAGTGAGTTATATCAGTCCCGTGAGGTGGCTGATGAGCACTACAGCTGGCACAAAGTCAGTGGCAGGAGGGAAGGGGAGGGTGATGAAGTTCATCTTGTCTCATAAAATGGCACCCTGGAGGAACGCAGGATGGGTTTACGCCTTTTATCATAAACTAGGATATTTATGACTCTGTGCTTTGAACTTATATTTTAATTGTTAAAATAAATTCCGAAGGTTTCTGAAACACTTTTGAAGATTACAAGTCTTGTACCATGAAAAAAAACCCCTTAAAGACAACACAATAATTATAACTTTTTTTCCGTATACGCTGAAGAAAGGCATGAAGAAGTGGTTGCTCTATGTTCTAGAGAATGGTGATATTACTTGGCAAGGTCAGACTTCCCTTTAGTACTAAATAAAGTCAAGAATCTAGTACTGATGAGACATGAGAAAAATTTTTCAGCAAAAACCCAGCTCCACACTTTTGCTCAGTTATCTAAACGTAACTATTGGTCAAATAAACAATAAATAAAGCCCACACATACAAAAGCTGACAGATTTAGCAAGATGACCTTCCTACGTAGGCTTTGTTCCAAGAATTCATTAACAATACTAAAATCCAAGATTGGCCTAGATATGGAACATTTTCTTCCCTACTCCTACCAGAAAAAATATAAGTGTATGAAGTTATAGGGGGTTATGGAGCACACCTGAATAAGGTCAATTGTGTTGGGCATTATTTTGTTTCCTGAAATAAGTGTTCAAGGCCAGACTAGATGGCGGTTTGAACACGATGGTCTAGTGAGAGGTGTCCCTGCCCATGCAGGCAAGTTGGAACTAAATGATCTTTCAGGTCTCTCCCAACCCAAACCATTCTATGATTCTATATAGCCCTTTCAAAAAGCAATCTATGTGTCCAGTGAGGAAGCTGTAATTAACCTTTGAAGCTTGTATGTCATCTATGCATTTTTACTATCAGCTATGGGCTACCAAGACACAGCTACATGGCTGGAAAATTCTGGTGCAGCATTTTCTTGCTGCCAGATTTCTACCTCTGCGTTCATCCTGATGTCTTCTTTGCCAATCTGAGTAACTCCACACCTCCATAGGAAGCATGCCTGGGGGGCTGACTTTACCAACCCCTCACCTTTGCACCATACTTCAGCAGGGTACCTCATCCCTGCAATCACTTCACTAGCATTTCCACTGTGAGACAAGAAGTGGGAGGAGGAAGACAAGAGACTGCAGAATGACACAAAAGAGAACAGAAGACACAGTGGTGACTTTTAAATTTTTAATGAGGAGTCTTTGGTTGGCATTTAGTGGCAGCAAGGCCTGTCAGAAAAAAAGCCATCAAGAGCTTAATAAAGAGATGAATCTGTTGTACAGCGAGGAAGCATGCAATCAGAGAGCTTATGTTTGCTTAGTAAAGGGGAAGAGGGGCAAAGATTGAACAATGGAACCAAATTAAGACTCAGAAAGATATTCCTAACAGATGTATTCTGGGAGTTGGAACTAGATTATGAAGGTCTCTTCCAATCCAAACCATTCTGAGATTCTATGATTATATGACCCATCTTAATATGACCCATATGTCACCTGTCTTTAGATGATTAAGCTCTGAGCAGGTGCTCTAGAAACTTAGACTGGTAGAGAAAAACAAACTACTGAAAGAAATAAACAGTTTTGAGTGTGGCCTGCACGTAGGTGTGCACAGACAATACACAAGCAGCCCAAGCCTCCGGGAGAACGGCCAGGAAAGAACAAGCAGGGGAAATTAAATTGTAAAGTCCTGTTCTGCACTGCCTGCATCACCTGAGCTGTGAGTTGGACACTTGCAGCTCTTTCACTTTCCCTGTTTTGCCCATGTTGGCTTGGAACCCTCAAATCTTTCCATTTTCACCATTTCCTGCACTCAGCCTCTAACAGAGGTGGAGTATTTGGGACTGAAAGCATGTATTTATCAAAGCAGTAACATGAGGGGTCCTGAGAAAACAGAGGGAGGTCAGTGTGGAAGCAGCATCCTCCCAGTGTCCTAAGCAAAAGCCTTGTATAAGCAGACACACTTTACCCAGAGAGCACACCAGAAGTTACATAGGGGAATCTTATTCACCCCCTTTATTTAGTTCATTAAACTCTCAATACTAATGATAGTTATGTGACTGAGATAACACCAGGGTATCAATCTCAGTTGCTCTTCTCTCCTGAGTTAGTGGGATGGCCCAAACTTTTCTTCTGAAAAAACAATTCTCTCCTCTCTCCCTTCTCCTCCTTTCCAGTATGCCCATTTCCCCCTTAATCTTTCTGTTCTAGTTCCTAATTTTGTTTGTATGAATGTGTAAGAGGAAACTGGATGCTGTGTTCCATTCCCGAGGAATCCGATTCAGGGGCTCCATTACCACATGCCAAAGACATGGACCTAATGACTCGATTTCTGTCTTCTTCTCCTGCTTGTCTGCCATCCGAAGAACAGGTCCTTGAGGAACATAGCTGCAAGGAGGGGCAATCACCATGCTCAGAAAACTTTGGTTTAAGACAGCCAGCACAGATGACTTCAAAGGTTAGCAGGAAGGTACTGAATCTGACCTGGTCTGGAGCCCCAGGGGCAAGACAGTGATAAAACAGGGTGTACTCCTGGCAGTGCAGCAGCTTGGGCAGATTCAAATAATTGGAGAGTTTTCTGTTCTAAAGCTCTATATAAACGCACTGCACCACCAAGGAATGGATAACACATAAATTAGGATTATCCAAGTCAAGTCACCAGATGAATTCTCTCTGCTTAGGTCAGAAAAAAATTCTGAAAACACAGACAATAAAAAGCCAAAGAGAGCAAAGGGAGAAGCCACAAGCAAAATGACTGTTAAACACAGAACAAGATGAAAATTGCAACTTTTTCAGTGAAATTATTCCTCCATTTAGTGTCATCTCTATTTAACTAATATGCAGTTTGATTTTAGCCAGATACTTAGAGACAGTTTTTATGCCACTCGCATTAATCAGAAGCAGAATGGGATGTCATCTCTGCATTGCTGATACTGAGGCTTCCCATGATTTATCTCGTCAGCATCACATGGATATTGAAAAGGACAGTGGAAATTCATGATCTGACAAGTGATGTTCCACATGCTTTTCACCAGACTTATCTGGAAACATGCTGAAAAAGCATCAGAGACATTCTTTTCCTGTTTCTTTCTATAGTGAGCAGTAAAATATGAAGTGTCAAAAGCGACACACCAGTCTAAATTAAGGATGTAGGCATCTTCCCATCCAGTGATGGGAAGGAGCTAATCTATCAGTTTTAGAATTAATAAATTTCACAAGTATTAATACACGGATCTAATCTACATTCATTGTTATCCAAATTACCTTGTGCTGAAAGAACAAGTTCTGTATAATGAAGAGAAACAAACGAAGATCACAGGAAAATAATTAAAACTGGGAGTTGCAATGGGAATTGGAGTCAGCACTGCCTCATGTTTCGTGTTGAAAATTTATTCTTACGGTAACCCAGCTTCCTCATCCATAAGGTGAAGAAGATAATACTCACTTCAGTTCCAAAAGTCTGCCAGTAAGATCTACAGATAAGCCATCAAAATTGTTATTATTAATATTATATATGCTTGGCATGCATTTTTTAGTTCAAAACAGTTTCATAGATTGCATTTCTGATCTCTTCTCAGTGTTTTGAGGATCACTTTTCTAGACTTCAGAAAAGTTATTCTCAAATTATTTGCTACATTTTGGCATATTCTTTGCCATTGACTTTAATTCTATTTTACAGCTTATTAGTTTTATGGGATTTTGTTCTCTGTATGATGTGGGAACACAGTAGCGCAATGATTCAACAAACACCAGTTTTACCAACCAGCCAGATTTAACAGGCTATTTCTTGTTGTATCCTATAAACACAGTGAGCAGCCAATCTGATATTTAATGATGCAAACCATAAGCAGAGGTAGTGTTTTGTGCCAAGATACAGTATGTGGAGATTGCAAAAGCTCGCAGTGAAATTTCTGTGGAAAAAAAAAATAGAGCATGGAGGTTTCTGAGTTGTTCTTTTCTGTGGATCAAAACTGAGTACCCATGCTGTGAAAAGCAGACAGATTAATTAGAAAACACTCAAAGGTACTGGCAGAATGAGAGAACACCTCATATTGCCCATGGCAGGTATTTGCAACCAACTCTTCTTTTTATGGGAAACTTTTATCAGAACAGGATTCTCAGATTTATTTTCATGTTCTGCCATCCACTGGCTAAGAGACTTTGGTCTGAACGATAAAGCAGTTTGATTATACGGAAAGCACAAAATGTACTAGCTTCTAAAGAGGGCTTATTTTTTAGAATCTGTGAAGTTGTTGAAGAATCTTACATAAGGAGTTATTTATAATGACTTAAAATTAGAATTTTCTTTGAGGTATCCTAACCAAATCATAGGGAAAAAAAAATTTTAAAAGAGTGTGAAACAGGATGAGGTATGCTTTAAAACCAGCTGCTTTTTAAAAAAAGACACAGCTCGATCTTTGTAGACCTCTCAAAAGTGAGACTGGTGTAATATTAGGATTTTCTGAACAGGCACAAAAACTAAAGCTTTATAGTCCAGGGTACAGTGGACTATAAAGTGCTGTCCTTGCTCACATACAGACAATAAAATGAAACAAAAAAAAAGTTTTAAAAATTTAAGATGAAAAAGCAGAATTGCCAGTAATGACCTGACTTACAGTTCCTGAGTGCTCAACGTTAACAGTACTGGATCACTGGAAATGCTTTAGTAACACAGACATCCCCTCTCTCCTGAACAAACTGACATCACTACAACCCATCAATTTGCTGCAATTCACAACCACGCTGGGCTTTATTTCGGAGCTATTGTGGTCAGCAGTTACAGCCTACATATGTGTCTCTCTTACAGTTCTCTTTCTTTTAAAATAATATATCCTCTTCTTATATTTTACATCTATTTCTTCATTTTTATTTTATTAATCCTTACACTTTTTTTTTTGTAGAGTAATGGGCTACAGTTCATGAAAACCCTGCACAGTTGTAGAAATAAGTATTCTGTTCAATCCTCCAGGACAGATTTAAGATGTCATTGTCAGCTTTAGGATATCTGTATTAGTCATCCTGCTAGCATTAAGATAGTGAGAGAAAAGATAAAGGTCTGCTGGAAAGCCCACTGAAGCGGAGAGAGTCTTTCTATTGACGTCAACTATTTTGTACCATGTTCCTCTAGCATGGGCTGGGACACAAAGAAGAGTTTCTCATGCCAAATTCTGTACTTACTTCTTCATGTGTGCTCATTTTTATTGAGTGGGCTCAATAAAGTCTACTGGGACCATCATGCCTGCAACCTTCATACAACTTTTACCTTACTTTATGGAGTCTGCCTGGGCGAGGGGCCAGGCCTTCATATTTTACAAAGGAAAGCCTTTTCCTCTGCCCATCTGTTTATTCCTTTGCTTTGTTCTCTTATTTACTGTACTTCCTTCACCAGGTTCCAAGAGGTTGGTCCTTTGTTGGACATCTACCCTTCAGAAGCAGTAACGCTGGCAACGAGATGGCTTTCTCTAAATCGGGCCCAAAATATTTGCCCACGGGAATACATAATTTAAGGACATTAAATTTAGAGACAAAAAGGTCTGCCTGCCAAGTGCCAGCTCCCCTTTGGCATCTTGCCAAATTGGCTCATGTTTGCCACTTTCAGGTGAGCCACTGACCTGGGCTGCAGGTCACACAGCTGCTGGCAACGCTCCGGCCACGGCACTCCTGCTCCCACAGCAGTGCCCATGGTCTGCCTGCTTCCTCTCTGATGCTTCCCGTAGGATCTGAGCTGCCAATCCTAACCTACCTGTGGGGTCTGGGTAGGAATCCCTATCCCTGGAGAAGATGCCAGACGGGCAGAGTGACGCTTCCAACATTGCTAACAGACACGATGGATAGCTGGATTTCCCTGATGGCTGAAAGTGGTGAGAAACAATTGAGTATCACAGATGAGGGAAGGGGTGGGCATAAGACCTGCTGGGGAGTACAGCCGTGCAGGGCCAGCAGGACCCATCCTGCAGCCAGGATTACCTAGGCAATGGTGTCTAAAATACCATGTCGGGATGGACATTGGAAAAATGGGATCAAGGGAAGACAGAAACAATTCAGGGTGGGTTGCTTCTCTAGGAGGAGATTGGAGTGTAGAAAAAAGGTACAAGGGCAGCAAAAAGGAGGGTCAAGAAATGGCAAAAGGGATAACAGGAGATGCAAAAAAGTCAACCAGGGCTGCTTTCAGGTATCTATCAGGTGGCCATGCCCTTGACTACTGCAGCCTGTTGTCCCAAATCAGAAGAATCAACCAAGCCTGTTATTTTGAGCACACTGTGTGTGCCGACCTGCTGGTGTGGTTGGCAGGCCTGGGTGGAATGAGTGCAGGGGAACATCTGAGGTAGATGGATGGAACATCTGGGGTTGCCGTGGTGGTGCTCGTGCCAAGCCTGACAGCGTCTGCCTCTTCCCAACCTCCTCCTTATACCCACACCAGCAGAAGGAAACTCTCCCCACCAACGCGGCATCATCTCCCCAAAATGGCTTCAGCTAAACTGATAGAGGCAGCTGCACTTTTTTATTGGCATAGCTTCATATATATTAGCAGCTTTGCCAGGATAATTTCACTGGCTAGGAGGGGATGATTATTTTTATATGCCTCTACATAACATATGTATGCTGGCAAAATCATCTGAAGTCACTTCACTGCTTGCCTAGTTCCAAATGAGGAGTTAATGCCTTCAAATTCAGTGAGCAGCAGAGCGGGTAATGAAACTGAATTGCCTATTTCTTCACAAAAATGCTACATGAAAGTATTCCATTCTTACACTGAAAGTATTATATTTGTAACAAAAGGAACTAGGTGAAAACAGAAGTCTCTTCCTCTGATTATTTTTTTTCCCACTGGCACTTTCTTTAAAAAAACCCCTTGGATCTTTTTTCAGTTAGTTTCATAAGACACAGTTTTCCTTGTATGACCGTCTTTAGATACTGCAAAAATTACCCTTAAAAAAGAGTATGTAGCATATTATCCTCACAGATACATGAATCCAAACACCCCCATTCAGTGTGTAGATTACCGATGCTGATGGGTGAAATAACTACGGCTGTTTTCCAGCAGACAGATGTGCTGCCTTCAGGTGCCGACTACACTTCTGAAGTTTGCTTCAAATATGAAGGGAGATACTAGACAAGAATTCATCTAGGAGAGACAGTATCCTTAAAAATAAAAGGGGAGTCCTACAATTCTCTGCTGGAGACAGACAAAAAGAAGAAAAAGCAGCTTATTCATTATGAAGACTTAATAAAATCCAGAGACCAGCTCACAGAAATAAATCCGACTGGCCCCACACCACGACAACTACAGTAGATACAAACCCAGAAACTTCTCTAAATGTATTACCTCTTACTTACTACAAAGCTTTATGAAAATCTGTTTCATTTTCTCAGAGGCAGCAACTGAAATCTCCACCGAACACCACCTCCTGCATCCACAGCACATCTACAAATGAGCAAAGCACCATTCAACTGCAGTTGCACAAAGCAACTGGAGAATCCAGGCACTCCTAGGAAGAATCTGCGATTTGGGATGGCAGCCACTGCCAGCATTTTTCTTGTTTGGTTTAGATGCCTGCTAGAATGTTTAACATCACCATACAATCTTTTTTACTGCTCTCTCGATAAAAAGGATATTTTAAACACAGTATATTTTTAATAGGAGTAAAATTAGAAGCTGCTAAAGAAAAAGCTCTGTTTGTTGGGATTTGTGCATCACTGAAATACCGAAAGTTTGGAAGAAGATCAACCTACATGCAGTGTCAAAAAATCGCATTTACAAGTTAAATAACATAAAATAATGAGTCTGCTTTTTTTGTTGTTACTACACTGAGGGGAAATTTTTTGGTTTTATTAAAAACTATTGAATTCCCAGCATATTTTTAAAATAGTTAAATCAGATAAAAAGAACTTGCACTGATTTAATTAAAAAAAAACAAAAAAGCAAGAGGAGTATATGGCCTTTTCTATAATTCTTAGGCAGCAGCAATCACAGTTCTCCAGGTTTTTGATCTAAACCCCAGATTTTGTTTGGGACTCAGATATAACATTTGGTAGCTGTATAAAAGAATGATCACAAGCAAAGCTCCTCTTTCCAATGATCACGGGTTCCCTGTTTCAGACGGACTGGATAAAGATGAGATTCCCAAATGCAATACTTAACTTTGCAAAAGCAAAAAACCGACAAGCAATCTGATCCTGAATCACAGCCTGATCCTGTTCAAGCCAATTTAGTTCAAGAGAACTTCTACCCACTGTTTGCATTCTTCCATGGAAAAACAGGGAAAGCTTGAGGCAGCAGGCAAGGTAGGCAGCAGCCTAGAGCAGAAAGCTGCCTACACCACCCAGGAGACGATGGAG
Organism: Chaetura pelagica; assembly: GCF_000747805.2. Taxonomy (NCBI): domain Eukaryota; kingdom Metazoa; phylum Chordata; class Aves; order Apodiformes; family Apodidae; genus Chaetura; species Chaetura pelagica. The sequence continues at coordinate 5,359,328 of NW_009952263.1, read as the reverse complement.
AGTGGTGCTCATTTGCAATTCCACAGCCCTCACCACCATCTCACAAGGGCTTCAGCTGAAATTTTACCAAGCTAGGAGCACACATCGTTTATAAGTCTCACCTGCTCTGGAACTGGATAGCTGATTTCTGAAATATTACTCTATCTTACAAAAGTCTGTTTACCATGTAATTCACCTGAAGCAACTTATATTTTTATGGATTGACCAAATAAACCCCCACTCAATGCTGGGGAATGTCTATTTCTCTCACTATTCTTTCAAAGAAGATAGATACTTTGTTTTGTTTTTTAAACCAATGTAAAACAACTACAGGCTGATTTCAGTTCCATGCTGCACAGATTTCTCCCACAAGAGACTGAAATTTTTCTTTCTGTAGTTTCAGGGAATATTTAAATATTTTATATAACAAGAGGAACAGCTTCAAGCAGGGACACTGAAAGACCCCCACCGTGGCCAATGCTACCTACCTAGCAAGGAGGTGCAGAGCTGGAGACCAAATCAGAGAAGATGAGAGATAGGGATAAGAAAGCTTCAGTGCTGCAATCCTGATCTGTCGTGCACAGGGCATTTCCTCCTGCATTCAGGAGACGGGAATGGATCTGACATGCCTGGCTCCAGAAGTGTGTGCTGTCAGCCCAAGTTCACTAGCTTAGGGGTGGGACTTCGCTTCCACTCCTCTCCAAGGCATTTCTCACTAAAGACAGATGGAGCAGGTTCATGTATAAGGTACCATAAGGAACTCCAAGAACTAATCCTGAAATAACCTTCTGACTCTGAGAAACAGGTGTCACAAAGCAAAACCTTCATGCATTTACCTACAAAGGACTCCTGTATTGTGCTTAGCATTTTGATATCCAAATAAAGTCACTGTTTCCTCCAGTGTGCAGATGCTCAGTACTTTAGATAGGATAAAGCCCATATTCAGTTTGTTAGGCTGCTTTCACTCCCCCTTCATAAAGACTCCTAAGGTTTCATCTTTCTGGTCCTCCTTAAGAGTGAGGAAATACAAAGAAATCAGTGGGTGTTTTCAAGCACTTTAGTTGCCAAAGTATGACTTGAATGGTTATAATATGTGATTCAACTCCAGTGAGTCTCTCTGTGTCCTCACCATTTAAAGATTAACCAAAAGATTACACTTTCTTAGAGCTGTTTGCATTGCCAAATCACAAATTTCAAATTAAAATCTGGTATTTGCAAATCCTCAGTCTGGAACCATAGCAAGTGTGATTACCTTTCCAAATAACAGCATGCAGAAAACAATTTCACCAATAAGGAGGAAAGCTTTGCATGAATCCATTGATCAGAAGATATGAGAATTACTATTATTTAATTTAGGGGGTTTATGTGATAATACTTTCTTGTTAAAAAACAAGGTGGGCTGTTAAAGATCTCACAAACTTACTGTCAGGGGCTTTAACTAAGCAAAAAAATATCCTTGGGTGTCACCAAGGGAACTGGGAACATTTTTGGAGAGGAGAATATTCTGATCTGTTTTCCTGCATAGGAATATTTTCCCAAAATAAGGTCAACAGTGGATTCCCCCTTCAGGGCTTCAGTCTTTTAGCAACAGTCAGTCAGTCCGCAAATGCTTGCATGGATTCAGATTTGCAAATATAAACCTTAGGTTTCTGCATATTTCTCTAGCCAGTTGCAAAGGATTTTCTTTTCAGTATAATGCTTCATTACTGAGTATGTGCTAACGCTCTCACTCCTTCTCTATATCGCTATTACAAGTCAGTCTGCTGGTAAGGAAATCTGGGTTCGTTAATCTTGCCAATACTCTGCACTGTGTCATGCGCTGCTCATTAGGAACCGCGGGGGCAACCAGACTGTCTCAGCTGATCGGTTATAAAAGTTACAGGAGCCTTTCCCTTCTCGTTGGTAATAAAGACACAAAGTCTGCCACTATCACAATTCTCTTCAGGAGAAGAAATGCAGCAAGTGCTAATTAAATAAGGTGCCACGGAAGGCTGTACAGCAAACGGCATTCAGAATGCACGCTGGAGTGTGAAGGAGGGAAAGCTTGCTTTCTCTTTCCCAGAAACAGCAGAAAGTTAAACACCGAATAACATCTCTGAAATAGTACAATCTGCATGTATTTTCCCAGTTTGTGTATAGCAATTAAACATCCTTAAGCCTTGTGCTAAGAACTTAATTGCAGCTTTCAACAGGCTTTTAGCATTTCGACAAGTCTGAAGTTCATTCTTTCTATGACAGCATCAGCTCCAATCCAGTGGTGACTTTACTTGGCCTCTCCACATGGACAGGCTGGCAGGGTGGATACTGCTGTAATTCATGAGGAGGAGTTGCAGTAAGTTCAGGGTGAAGGACATGAAAGTTGGAAAGGATTTTAATCTTACAGAGTTTTGTATGAATTCTGGTAGGTTACCTATCAGGACTACTACAGCATGTCTTGCATGAGACAAAGTGAACTCCTCAGTAGGTGGGATTAAGGGAGATTTGCTAGTTGCTGAAGTCTCTCGTAAATTCAGGCCCATTTATGCTAGTTTCAAATACCTCACCTCCCCTAAGCAACACTCTTCTACTGCTCATCTCTTCCCTTCAATAGATTTTTTGTCCTAATACAGAATTATTTCACTGTAAATTCAACTCCCTGTGTCTTGCTATACCCACAAGAAATGCTGGCTTTCCCTCTTCTTCACAGCTAAGTTGCATGCATTTCATGAGAACTACTACTATGGTCTTCCCAGTCAACTTTTTGCGAAAGTAATCAGCTGTGCTTCAGTAAACCTTTACTTGGAACACAAGCTTCCTAAGCCTTTGATATTTTTGATACTCTTGTCTAGAACGTTGATACTCTTGTCTAGAATGCCTCCTGTTGCTTATTTTCTCACCTACAACACAAAAGTGGCGCAGGTACTCCACTTGGGACCTCAGCAGGATAACAAAGCTCTCTACATATTTTTCAGTCATTACTTAAGGCAATCTACACATTAACTATTCCAGATTATTTCCTCTGGAGTATGTCTACTTTCAGTTTAAATTAAACTACGTAGAAATCATATTGAAAGAGGAATAAAAGTGTTCATTTATGTAACTCACTTGGAGTAGCTACTCTGTCTCAAGGTTTCAGCTGACGTTTTTCCAAATTGATGTTGTCAGTACCTGCAAACACGTGAATGTATGCATTCCCCATTTCAGACCTGATGACTAGATGTATCCTGAGTAAGATAGTTAAACTTTGAACAGTTCTGCACTGTAGTGACAGCTAACAAAGACAGGAGAATGTCTGTCAGCATTTCTGAAAATAAGACAGTTTTGCAAGACCATATTTTTCACATATCTGGAAGCTACCTAGATTTATTTTTATTATTGCAATGGACATTTTTATTATTGTAATGGATTTGTTCACCTAAGAATATATTTAAATGAAGCCTTAAATGTTATTTTTATGGGATTAATCAACACATCACAGCACCAATTTTCATTCACGGCACAGAAAAGGTCAGTATGCAAATGCAATATGCTAAAAATGGATCCGCTCTGAGTAATGCCCAATCAAGTTAATGAAACTACATCCTGAAGACAAAGTTTAGATTTTTGTTTTACCTCTGATATTTTTAATCTGTTCTACAGACTAACGCTTGATTCAAAATGTCAGGGAGAAAAATGAGAAATTAAGTAATGCAGAAACAACTTTTTATTTCATTATGCACAGTCCATTTATACAGTGGCCATCTTTGCATGACTTTTTACATTAAAAACACAATGATTATCAATCAAAGTTTATTCTACTTTTCTTCAATCTTTTTCTACTTAAATTTGAGTATATATGTAAATAGTAAAACTACTTAGTACTTCTCTCTATATATATTAAGTTAACATTAGAAAAAGTTAGCATAATCTATTTTTTTATCAGGGAAGTAATCATAATCTTTTAAGCTATTTCAATGCAACTACATAATTCTGAACAGCAGGCTGGTCAGTATGATCTTGAGCCTTTTGGAGGCGACAAAGAATTTGAAACTTATTTTCTTAGAAATGGGGAAGTTGAAACTTTATATAAAACCATAAACAAATGACTTAATGAATCCATGATTACAGTATTTTTCTTCTACTAGATATCTTTAATCTTCAGATGGATGAAGAACAAAAAACAGAAACCATGAAACACGGTATATGGACTATACTTAATGTGTAAGTTTGTAACTAGGAGAACTGAAATATATACAAAATACCTATCAGTTATTGTACCAGCAAAGTACCTATAGCAAACTGGTTAATTTTACATATTTATGGACAGGATACTGATGCTTAATACCTACAGGCACAAATTTTTCTAGGTAAAATTCCTCAGGAATAAATACAGGATTTGATAGGTGTAACAGTTGTAAGCACATACATCTGAATCCACCCATTCAAAAAGTCCTTTGAGACTAACACATCCTGGAATAAAACATAATGGAAGACAGGTCAGCTACAGCAAAGTGCACATAATTTTCCCCAGTTGAACTAAGCTTGTTTATTGAGGAGGGCTTCTGTCTGGCATAAGGCTACTCACATTTGTAATTCTTCCCAGGAGATTTCATACAAATTGGGCCTTATTAGTTTTATTTTTCTATTTACCAGTAAGATAAACTGCTAGATCCTTCCATCAAGGTGTTACAAATATTGATAGGCATTAATACTGGAAAAATAGCAAGGGTTAAAAGTCAGAGTCTTCATTTATTCTTCAGTATTACAAGAATTCTAGATTACGTCAGAAAACGATGCATCTAAGGATGGAAAATATAGTGCTGTTTTATGTGCTTTAACACTACAGACATGAAAATCTCATAGGTCATAAAAAAGATCACATGACTTGGATGCAGTCCTGCATAGAGTGAAACGTGGAGAATATGGCATTTTTCTCTGTCCCTTTTCTACAAATTCCCAATGTTTGTTTCTGATATCTGATGGGCATTCAGCTGTTAACTTTATAAAAACATCTATTAAACACTACTACTTTTTTCCTAAGTGGCTGCAAGTCCACTCTGACTGCAGTTCTTCTCCTTTTAAATATATTAGCATTTACTGTCACCAGATCTCCTCTGCCATCTTATTATTTAGTTACACTCAGCCTGTCATATCCTTCCACAACTCTTCTCAGTTGACTCTAGCACTGTCAACGGGTTTTATTACTTCAGTATTAACCCCCTTTTCCACAAGTTGAACCACCCAGATATTTGGACTGATGCCTACGGGACAGCATTGGTGACTTCCCTCCATTGTAAAACTTGACCATTTACTCTCTGTTGCTTCCTTTTAATCTACTATTAATTCACAACAGGAGTTTCCCTTTCATCTCATGGCAGCTTTAATTCTTTATAAGCCTTCAGGAAAGAACCCTATTGACAACTTTTGGAAATTCATGTAGAGTAAAAAACAGACCACATTTTTTCCCCAAACCATTGCCTCCTTTGGAGAACCGGGTAGACGTGTGGATTTTGTCCTCTCCTTGTTAATCATGCTGCTTCACCTGCATGATGAACACAATCCTAAATTATAATTGACTCCTGTTCCCACTCCTTCCACCCTGTAGCAGTGAGCTGCAGCTGTGGTTTGACAGCACTCATCATCCCCATCAGCTCTTCACATGTGACAGAATTTGGCTGTCAGGAAATTAAAATTATTAATTATGGAAAATATATTTTTTACAAGATTGTTATTTCTGATATGTTTTTTTCTTTCTTTCTCGAATGCAATAAAATTTAGTAAAAGTGTGGGAGAATGAGCATAGCTCTTCAAATGGTGAGGGAACTTTTGTAGAGTCCATTGCAAAGGAAACCAACAAGCCTAATACCAATGGAATGACCCAAAATGAATGTTTCCAAGCTCACATGTGACTTAAAGCTTCAGGGGACAGAGAAGAAGGACATTCTCAACACACTTCCTTAAGGAAATAAGGTTTGTCAGAGAGGCTGTCCACCACTTCACCACCACTTTCCCTCCCTCTGCCTTACACCTTCTGCCTCTGGCTTTCACCCAGCTCAACAGGGACATCAAAGCCTGAAAAACCTGCAGGTTCTGGCAAGTGCCACAGCAAGGTAGGAGCCAGACAGGGGCAAAGAGGCCAGTGGGAAGAGGAGGAGCGGAACCGTCCATCGGCTGTGGCCAGCCAGAGCCAGGCTTCCAGAGGAAGAGGAGAAAGAGGAGGAGGAGGGCACCACAGCAGCACCCAGCCTGGGAGGACCTGCAGCCCAGCTAGGAGGGAATGGGGCATAGTCGACCACTCAGTGATTCTGTGCAGTTTCTCTCCACATCTGACAAAAATCCTTTCTGCTGATGTTGTATTTGTTGCTTATGCCCTGTTAGCCAAAGTTTCAAGAGAACCTGGTTTGGGGAACTAGGATCATGCACCCCTTGGACCTGCAGCTTCTCAGAGAAGCCAAAGTGCAGGTGCAGCCAAGGACCCCGGGATATTCAGGCAGAGCCAAGGGGTGTAAGGCCACCAGCTCTCAGCTCCTGGGGAGCATGTGATACCCACTTGGCTTAGACAACAGCAGGCATCTTGCCACGGAGCAGCTCCCCAGGGTGAGAACAGGACCATCAGGGAACCATTCCCTGGGTTGAGTACAGGCTTACCTAACGCAAAAGGTTCTGAATTGAACTTTTCATTCAGGAAACTGTAGTTTTCCATGAAAAATTTCACAGTGACACACTGTTAACAGAGCTCTAATGTATTTCCCTTCATGCTCCCGCATAGCAATAAAGCAGTTCTGCCACAGTGCATCTGACACTGGAGCAGCAGGTATAGGCTGATGATTTAATGTTATTGCACTTTTACTGTCATGTCTAAAGAATTTTGGCTGGCTGGTAAAGTGGATAGAAGACAGAGCCCAACGTACAGCTATTCACACCCTGTTTTATGGTTTGGTTTTTCTCATGTTATGACATGAGGTGTAAGGAACACAGCACAAATGTTTCTATCTGCTAGAACAGAGAAACACAGGACTCCTGACAGAAGAAAAATCCATGGTGATATTCCCATAAGTACTCCAGTATTTATCTTTTGATATACTTAAACTGTTGGAATATATTCATAGATACAGACATGTTTAGGCACATGGAGAAAAGCAGAAAAAGTTTATGTCCTATTTTAGATGACAATTACAACATACCAAAAACAGTTCACTTATAATACACTATATGCAACTAGGACATCCTTTTAAAAGTGACTGTACTGTTACAGATTTGTGTTTGTTCACAGAAATTATACACAAATCACACAGTGCTTACAAGAAGGTTTTCTACCCCTGTTTTTACAGTTATAGATTTACAAAATTATTCTCATGGATCAATCATGGTAAAAATACTTGAAAACAGGGATATGTGAGTACCAGTCACTGTTCCTAAAGATGCATTCCATGCAAGATCCAGGTTCTAATTCCCTGGATTTTAATGCTGACAGTCAGTACTTTTCTTGTAATAGTGATCACAAATCTGAAAAAATAACAATCTCAAAGAATATTCAGGTCTAGAAACGCATGTGCTATAACTTTTACACTAAAGTAACCTTGTATATACATTTCTAAAGAAAGTGAAGGCGATATCTGAGGAAATCAAAGCACAAAATTGGAAGAGGGGGAGGGAAAAACTTCCCCAAATTAAACTATTATACACTATAGAATTTTGCATAGACCCACAAATAGATAGGTCAGAAAACAAAAACATATAGAAGAGTTGAAAAGTGAAACAATGTGGGTTTTAACAGCCAAGATTGATAATCTCTCTTTCCTTTGAGAAAGAGCATTCAAAACAAGGATCACCAAAATGCAAGTATGATGCCACAATAAAAAGATGTATTATATACCAACAAATACTTAGTGTTTGAAGAGACATCACAAAAACTGCATCACAGCCTTGAAATAGATATTTAATCCCACAGACAATCCTTAGGTTAGCTGGGTACAAAGAAAAGTGGCTTAGATGTCAGTTTCTCTGTATTAAGCTCATAAAAATAAGCATTTGCCTTCAATTTTTTTTTTCCCCTTTTTTTTTTTTTTTTTTTTTTCCCCTGCTGGTAACAAATCCAAAAGAAATAGGCTTTTGCTGGTTTTGTACATCAAGGTATATATCTTTTGTACATCAAGGCTATGTTAACCTGAAAGAATTTTTCATCCTGTTTCTTTGAGTTCCATACATAAATATCAGAGAAGCAAATATCACAGATAAAAGTTAACCTGGCTTAGAAACAGACTTTCTACTATGACATATCACAAGCAGAGAGTTAAGTGTTCACTTTCCAAATTACAAAATATTAAATATTGAAACAGTCTTTGAAATGTTAACATTTAATTCTTTAATAGCATCCTCAGAGGCTCCACAACTCTCAGCTAGTTTGAAGGCTACAGCAACTTTTACTGCTGCACTGGACATAACTCGTTTTTTGGTGTGTTTTTATGTAATGCCAAAATTGCCTAAGTGCATATGAATAAGTTTAGTGGGGGAACCGGCTTGGGTTTTTTTGTTTTCTAAGAATGTGTATACATTTAAATGAATGTTTTTGCTTTCTGCTTTGGTTTTCAATGATCAGCATTTCTGACCATGCAGCCAGCATCTCGCTATTGTTCCTGTCCATTCCCACTGCATCTGCTCCACAGAACTTCCTATTTTTATCTCTTTTCCCCCATAAATCACATTGCATTTTGTATGCAAACTGTACACAGAATTGAAAATAATTTAATGAAATGTCCTTGACAGGCAATCACAGTGCCCTGCTCTATGTGTGAGAAGGTGGCAGTGATCTGACCTTGGCTGAGCTCTGTGTTTGCCTCTCCCTGCCTTATTCTGGCAGAGGAGATTCCACCAGAAAACTGCTGGCTTCTGTCTTTCCAAAAGCTCTCTAAATGCCGTATCTTGAAAAGCATGAAGAGTAAACCTACAATTTAGAAATTGATCCACTGGCTGCAGCAGAGCCTGCAAAGCAGCAATGGAGAAAAAGAAAAGAGCGAACTCACCAAGATACATCCTGATGTAGGGAGAACAGTTTTGGTAGCAACCTTCAACAGTCTGAAAGTTAATACTCTGCTTCTCTCCTCTTTTCCTTTCTCAGTCCCCCCCACTCCTAATTTCCCCATTTAAGGGAGAAAATAACAAGGCAGAAGACGCCAAGAGACTTTCATGACATAAACAATAAGGCCTTCCTGTGCCAACATTTCCTTTAAAATCACTTGCCAATAAAGCTCCTGGAGGCCAGCAAGAGAAAGAAATGCCGAAACAGCCGTGACATGAACTTGGCATATTTTCTGACTCACTCACTTCCCTTGAGACAATCCCTCCAAGAGAATGCTGAAGGATAATGGGAAAAGAAAATTTCTTCCAGTGAGAAGGACTTCAGCTGCCCGTGCTATACAAGCAAACTGCCAATTAACTTTATTTCTGTTTACCTACAGCCTCACTCACACAGCCACCTCCACTGCCATGTTTCCTGGCTCACACACTCATGTTTGCACATTTGTCTCGTAATCCTGATGTCTGAGAAAGGTAAGGAGACTTCTGAAAAAAATATAATACTGAGAATCCCCAGCTCTGAATAATTTCTGAACAGCAGAGAAAATTATCAATAATTGACAAATGGCAGCCAAACACTTGTCTGCTTCGTATATTAAATTCACATTTCCTTTTTCTTTATCTCTGCTATTTAGACTTTTATATTTTTATAGTGCCAGACACACTAGTCTATAAAACATTAAGGATACTCATATATCTTATCTTGTATATCTGTAATGAAAGATTGTCAAGATTACTTTGTCTCATCAATCCATCTCATTTTGAGTAATACCAGGTTTTCAAAACTAAATGGCGTGTTAAGAACCAGAAATTAAAATATTTTTGGAAATCAGCATCTTACGTGTACCAACACGTGCTCGTTCACTCACTCCTGGGGTATGGCTGCTCCCTGCCTGAAGTCCCTTGAGGGTAGGAAGGCGGGAGAGCTGAACAAGTGGGTTTAGCTATCTCCTTGCATCTGTGCCTTCATCTTCAACTCTAGCACAGGAGGGCCCTGCCAGGGGACTAAGCACAGCTCCTGATGGAGGGAACAGGCAGGAGGCCAGCCAGGACCATGGTGATGGCACGGGTAGGCGGCTCCTCCTCCACCATGGGGTCACGGTGGCTTCTGCCCATCCGAGGGCAGGGGCTGACAGGTGAAACAGTGATCCAGCCAGGCTTTGCTGCATTCTCCTCTAACATCAGACCAGGCAGCAACCCCCCACCTTATTCAAAGACAGACCAAGCAGAAATGTCTGTTGCTCTGGGACGGGCTGTTTGATGACCAATCTCAGTCATGCCATGTGGAGACACCACCTCTTCCTTCCACATGCACCTGATCTAGGGGACTGTGCAAGGATTCATCCATCCCTCTATGCGACCTGTGGACCCTCTCACTGAGTTAGCTCACATTCACTCTCAGTTTCTAAGAAGGCAGCGAGCATTGCCAAGTGCTCCTCACTCGGCTAAGGGTTGTTATTGTGGCTGGGGTTTCTTTGGTTTTGCATTCAACAACTTAGATTAGCATCAGGGTATCGTATATCAAAATAACCACTAGTGACGATTTGCTGGCCTGCTCAGAAGTGAGGGCTCACCATACCTACAGCTGCATAATCTTACCATAACGTATTCTGATATCATGCACCCCTGGTTTCTACTTTCAAAGAAATTGCTTGCTGCTTTTGCACTTTGGCTTATGTCACACTCAGCATGTCCCACGGCTCTCCTCTAAGAGCCTGCCAACCCCTGAAGACCCTCAGCAATCATATTTCAGCAATCGTATTTAAGCCAGTGGCACAAGACTGGCACAATTTTGGTTGGATTTGTCTTTTTTTTTTTTGGTTTCGGCTTTGGTTTTTTGGGGTGGAATTTCTTTCACAGGGTGTGTATTCCCAGCTAGTATGGCTCTGCTGACAAAATATCTAGTCTACATTAGGAGTTACCTACTAGCTCACCTTTAGTCCATCCTGACTGCCGGGCACCATGTTCAGACACAGACACACAGTGCAAACTTTTTTTCTTAACCATCTCTTTCTGCCCACTTGCAAAGCTAACACTAGCTTGTTTTTAGGTTTGTTTTCATCAACACTTGAGAAAATATGCGTTTTTTTGTTACACCACCAGGGCAAGCTATCTGTGGTTGGCTGGAAAATTCTGAAATTCAGGGCTGGGGCAGAAATATTTAGGAGTCAAAAAAAGCTGACTTGCTCAAGAAATTAAAACCCTTCTTACAATCTTCCAGAGAGCCCCTGAGGAAAAGGGAGGGAACCAGAGAGACTCAAGGAAAATGGATGGGAGCCCAGCATGGAGATTCACGCCAGAATGGTTCCTGGCCAAGAAGGAAGGTTGGCAAGTAGACAAATACAGGCTTTCATAGGCAGCATTGTAAACAAGGCATTAAAAATATTAATCCATTTAGATTTCAAGCACCAAGATGAGATTTACTTAAGAAGCAGAATTATGCTGGTAATGGCTCCTCAAACATTTCAGCTGAATGTCAAAACTTTTGCTCAACTGTATCAAGTGAAAATACAAGGAGCTGTTGACACTACAATATTCAAACATTCAATCGTATGGCAGGGCTGGAAAAACACAGAGGAGAGCACAGGAATGCTTGAGCCATGGGCAGAAACTCAATCCCTTGCAAGGAAACTGCATTCACAAATTATTTTTACCTTCATTACTACACCAAACTAATAAATTGAAGAGACAAAATGGTTTCTTATAACAAAGCTTCCTTTCAAAAATCTTTTCAAGTGACACATAAATTACCTCTACTGAAATACTTTGTTTTTAACAGTAAACTAGAACAGAATGTCTTTTTGTGTGAAAGAAAGTTTAAGTAAACTTTGAACACCTAGGACTTTTAAAGAAGTTTCTTCTATAGGAATCAGCATGTCTCCCTTCTTCTCCATTAGAAAGCTCACATGTATTCTAAATTATTGAAAAATTATTTTTTTAAAATGCACTAGAAAAGTCATCTCCTCCCACAGCAAACAGGCATACAGGACAATCCTGAATCCACAGTGGCCACACAAGAAACCCACGCTTTTTTGGTGAATCCGGGAAGGGTCAAGTCACCTCAAGCCTGCCACAGCCAGGAGACTCATGGATCTTCTGTGTGCTGGTGAGTAGGGTTCATAAGCTGGTCTACCAGGGGCAAGTGTGTCAGAGAAAAACATATGCCTTAAACCGTAACAAAAATAGGGTCTGCAGTCACTATACGAGATTCAGGAACTCAGAGTCAGGAATTCGTCTGTTCCTGCACTGGGTTAAAGTAAAGACTAGTATTTCTTGAAGCAATCAGGCTGCCCTTCACGGTAGCCTATGTGCAGAGCCTGTGCTCAAAAGATGTCCTTTCCATTCCTCTCAATAGCACTGACAATCATTGTAAAATGTCACATGTAGAGGGACCACTATCTCTCCAGTGAAAGCATTAAATGAATTCTAAAGAAAACCCTAACATTCTCCATTATCTTTAGTCACTTTAAAAAGCATCGTTATTGTAAAAAGCCTAGAACAGCATCCCATCTCTTGTAACCTAGGATATCCTATGCACCCCTCAAAATTATATTTTTTATCAGGTTCCTTAAAAAACAAAACACAACAAAATGAAAAGATTTAAAAATCCCCTCACTAAGCTCTTTTACTTGCTTATATCTGTAGCTGCTCATAGACTTATCTAAAGCTTTCCACAGTATCTGAAATGGAAGATCTGAACAAAGAAAAACCTCAAAACACAGAGTGAAAGAAGTAATAACTTCATTATGACTAGAAGTGAAAAAAAAAAAAAAAGATTGAAGTTTAAAGAATCTGATTTTTTTTAAGAGTTTAAACATTTAAATGCAGATGCAACAAGCAACACATGAATTATAGAAATTCTGTATCGCTTCTGATCTTATGAATAATTCAATGAAATTTGCTTTCTGCACTCTCAATGTAACAGGGATGAAATACTGGCATCTCAGATATTCTGAAATGATATACAAGCAGCACATGTAACAGCATTAATTTCAATAAGTTAGCATTTTATCTCCGATGCATGTTTCAAAATGTTCCAGTTGAAGGCATTTTTGTGAAAGCTATTTGCCCGTTACATACCATAACCAGTGCAAGTTTGCAGTCCAGGGAGGCATTTTCATCACATGAAAGGAGAAGCCATTAATGAAACACTGCTTGGCAAACAGCAGCTCACACACTGAAGCTGCAATATTATCCCAGCTTTCATACATATTAAGCACCATGTTCAAAGCAAACATGTGGTCATAATTAAATAATAATTATGACTCAGATTTGTGTAACACCATTCATCCAAACAGTATAAAGCATTAGATAAATTTGTAAACAATGGGTCTAATCCTGCACCCTTTACTCATATAACACCATGCAGTTCTAATGGACTATGTAGATCTTGTCTACACACAGACTTAATTGTTCTCAATTAACTCCATGTGTCAACACTCATTCCAGTGTCTTGTTCCCGTTTAGCTTAATTCTTTCACTGCTTACTACAGGTGAAAGTACTGTATCTACTCTCTCTGATTTAACATCACTTTTACAGACAATTTCCTATGAAGATTCCACAGGGCTTTGCATATCTCATTACAGCCTCACTTCTCCTACATGCATCTAGTAACACAAATATTCTTTTACAGATGAGGAAGTTCACTTGTTAGTATCCTTACAGGACTGACCATCCCACACTCACTTGCATCTATAAACCCAAGACGTTCAATTTCTATTCTCATACCTTAATCACACAAATAGCCTTCTTCCTCCATCACGCTCCAGAGTAAAACCACAGGAAATGGTAAGAACAGGGGAAAATTCTGCAGTTTCTAAAAATAAAATATATTTGGAAGCAGACATGCTCAAACCACTTTTATGCATCTGTGGTACAAACTATGTCTGTTACAGAGAACCAAAGTTGCTAAACAAGTTTTTTTTTTTTAAAAAAAACAAAACACTAAGAACTTGTAGACCTTCCTGACATTTTGATGTCAGTCTGCTTTGACAGTCAAGCAACCGGAGAACAAGGCAAGAGACCAGGAATACCCGAGTCAGATTTCATTTTGGCTCAGCTATGGACAGTTACTTAACTTCTTTGCTTCAGCCACAATATCTGTAATAGAAGACAAATCATCCCTTCCCCTTATGGATCTTTTGAAACTAATGAAAATTCCTATGGCTCTTGAAGGCAAATAATGTTTATTACTGCTAGCTATTATTTACCTTTAAGCATTTTTTGCCTTCTAGCTTAAATTTTGCACAGAAGAAAGTAAATGTCACATCTCACTTTCACCTCGATTTAGTGTATTTTCTTTCAAATTTTATTCTTCCTTTGCACTATGTATGCCCAATTTTAGGATTTGTATGTATTCCACATAACTTTGGCATACATCAGAAGGCTTATGTTGGTTTTTTTTAGCATCAGACAAAAGCACTGCAAAATGTTACCCGCTGCTCAACTGTCACATTAGAGCAACAAGTGAAATCAGGCGGCTTTTCCCCTTCAAGTCTTCTAATAGATGTAGGCACTTCTCCGACTTGTTAACTCAGCTAAAATGATGATAATTGCCTCACTTAAACACAACTGGGTTGAGCCTGAAAAGAATCTCATGTCACAACAGCAATGTTTACTACTAAAGAAATCCTGCAACAGTCACTGCAACCGCTTATGCCTGTGGAAGGATTATCTCGTGAATTGAGAAGAAGCTGCACAGCTGCTAGCTAGTAAGGACACAGCTCTTGTTCATGTATGCTCTCTTAATCCTGTATATGGAAAGTGTTTCTGGACCCTATACGAGTGAAAATGTTTGTTAATGGTTTAATCCACAATATGTTAACAGCTTAATTTTAATATGCAATGAAAAGGACATGTTCTACTAAAGAGCACTGCCTTCGCACGCGAGCTCGGTGGGGATGGAGAGGTTTGCTTATCTCACCAGTTGTGCAGGCAGCATCTGTCAGCAGCACTAGCAGCCAGTGAGCAGGAGAACTCTCCTGTCCTGTCAAGCCAAAAAAGCAGAGGTGCTATGCTGTCTCCATCCAGCTGCTGCTCACCTGCACGTCTTTCCTTATTGTTGTGGTGCCTTGGGCAGGACAGTGGCTGTAAAAGCCATGCAGTCTCTCTCCCTTCCTTCCATGGACCAGATCTTCACAGCACTGCAGAGGCCATGCCTAAATACTGAGCCAAAGGAGAGAAACCAACAGCAACTCCACTCAAAACCAGGCTGTAGCCTCATCTGCTCCTTATCTGTGCTCTTGTGGGGGCAGGCCAGAAAGAGCCCGTAACCCTGCTGGTAAGAGTCCCTCTGGCACTGCTGCACATCCTCACTTAGGGCAGGGGTGGGCAGCACACAGCCCAGCAGGGCAGCGGATCCTGGGGGGAATGGGTGTCATACCACTGTGCATCCCAGAGCTGCCCATAAATACAGAGACTCTCAACACTACTTGTTAGCAAATCTGTAATTCTGGACACTGTGTCCACAGTAAACTGTAAGCCATGCCACATCGGGTACAATTCACCACTAAGCACAGCACTGGAACAATTCATGCAAGGCTATGATAGGGTCTTCTCGTGGCACTGAGTTTTAGCCAGGAGGGCTGAGAAACTACCTGAAGTGAAAATCAACAGTATGTTAAATGAAAGCATTCAGGACAAACAGGCTGGATCATTGTGATTTCTAGAGTTGCTTATGAGTAAAGAGCAATTACCAGATTTGACACAAAGGCAGGTTACTCCACGCTCCCAATTCACCAGCAGATGTAACAAGCAGCTACTTTCATATTTAATGCTGGAAATGCAAAATCATTTCTGCCTGAGATACAAGGTTAGTTAAAGTACCCAGGTTTTTAGCTGATATTATGGCAGGTATTAGCTGCAATAGTTCTGCAGTGTTCCTGATAGGAAAAGCAGCAGCTCCAGAGAATAATAACCATATCAGGCATCTTAGCTCTGAGTCAGAGTTGGCCGTAAGTGCATCTAAAGGAGATTAAAAAAATGTTCAGGAGGGAAAAGCAAGTCAAAACTTTTTCTGAATCTAATTAGGACAAATAAAAGTACAAACTTTAATTTTTCTTTCATTTTAAAACAGTCACTTCTTATTGCTGTAACTGCCTATCATAATCAATTCCATAATTGACTTATCACATGATTCACTTACAAACACAGCTTCGTTCTATCAGACTTTATCATATCACTGATTTTAAAATTTCATAGGCTGCTATTTTGGGGCTATTGCATCCCTGAAGATGTAGTACTCCAAATCTCTGCAAGCACAACAGATTCTCAGCATCACCACAATACATCTCTCTGACATGGAAGTAAATCCAGCACAGTAAATAGGCAACTAATATCAAAACACTTCTTCAGACCTGACTGAAGTGCAGGCTGCATTGAACAGTGAACAAGCAGAAGCCACTCTTTTAAGAGAAATTACATTTTTGAGAGTAAAACGGGCTGGATCCTGATGAGGTCTTCTGTTGGTCTAATTTCACTGTTTTTGACAGATTGCTATTTCTAAAACATCTGCAACCTGGACATTTTTTTCCCTCAAATTTCTGGTAGATTGGGTTTTTCTACCCTGAAGATCCTTGATATATTTCTTCTCCAGGTTCTGGAACACCACGAACAGAAGATGACTACAGTGATTTCTACAGATCTCACACCTGAGCAGAGAATATTCCATATTCTTCTCAAAGGAAGATTTGAGACCTTCCTTTTCTGGGGTGGACACATGCAGAAAAAAACCCATCAGCATTCTCAAGCAATTCCTACCTCATTAGGAATACCTCTTCATTATTTATCTTTGAAATACTGCATATCATGACACCTCAAACCTTCAAACTGGAAACTTCTATAAAGGACAATCTGATCAGCGTCTTTCTCATTGGATGGGTATAATTCAACTTCAAGCTAATAATAAACTTTACTTCCATTGAGATTTCTTTTTTTAACAAAAAAAAGTACATAATTAAAAAGGAAACCTGAAATTTAGGCTAAATTTTAAAATAAACTATAAAATGTGATGTTCCTACCTTATACCTAAATTACCTTCTAATAAATGTAATGCAGCTGTGGGAAGGCATTCTCAGAAGGGAGGAAAGTCCTAGGAAACAAAATGCTTTTGGTAGAACGCTGAATGGTTTCATTGAGTATTTTTAGCCTGGCCTCTTGAGATGCTCTGCAAACATTTGCAAAACTCCAAAACAGAGCCAGGGTTATGTCACTATCTTTGGTACAAATAATTTGTTAGGAACTATTTTGTTCTGGCACAGGGATATATCAAGAGAGGATGCGTGAACTGGCTTGTTTTCTTTCGGATTAATGTTGTTTGTCAACTGAAGGCTCCCTTTATGAGGAAAGAGCAAGGTGCCAAGAAGTACATTTCACCATGCCAGAATTAAAGGGAGGAGCTCAGAAGCAGTCTTTTATTACCTAATTAGTTTTATCAAATGACACAGATCAACTAACAGGAGATAACTGATAGGAAAAAGGGGTCTAATGAAAAAGAAAGTTACCAGCTGGATGCTTTCCAGAAAACAATTATCTCTCCAGGTAAACAAGTACTACTGTTGGGAGGTCAGACACAAAGTGCAAGGAATAGAGGTCTTCTCAGGATACCAGCCCTCAGTGGAAATGAAAAGGCAGAAAAAAGTAGTGGGATAAACTATGCTGAGAAGAAGGAATGACTTGTTATAAACCAAACTAGTATATTTAGATAAAACCATTCCTATCAGGCCTATAGATTTTCCACCATTTTTAAAAATTATTTTTTTTTAAACACAAATCAATTACAGCTTGCCAGATTAATATCTCTATTCAAAATGAAAATTAGGACTACAATAAGAACAGCCACATTCACCTGCTCAAGAGAAAAATACCAGAATAATTTTTTTTACAGCTAGCAGGAAAAAAACGGCAGCTCAAAGAATTCATTTTGATTGCCCTCCTAAGACTGGAAAGGATGATCACAAAAAAAAATAAATAGGGAATTTTAAATAATATTCTGTTTTATCCAGTATAACTGAATGTAGTATTTGGAAGGCATTTAACATGTACTTAGGTTTCCTTTTCATTATTTCCCAACTGCATGATCTAAACTAGTCAGAAAATTCAGTCATGTGGCTCACATGCACATTACATTAACTTTTAGGTCCTAATTTGAAGAACAGTTTCATGTTTCCCATTATTATTTGCTTATCTAGCTAGACCTAAAATACACAAAACTTATCTGATTATTTTTGTTAGTAAAATGATACCAGACACAGTTAGCAGCACAAATACACTTAAGAAGCCTTGCTGGAAAAAAAATAAAAATAAAAAAATGAGGATTTAATTGACTAAAGACTTGTGCCCCCCAGCAACTTGAAGAGAAACAACATCGTTTTTTACAGTCTTTGCGAATTTTAAGTGATGCAATAGAAGAGTTTTATTATGACATTCTTTCCCCTTCATCCTCCCTCCCCTCCACCATCACCAGTTAATCTGAAAACAGATGGGGTGCAGAATTTATGGGAAAATGCTGTATCTCTTGGGGTTGACAGTCCTACCTTTACTGCAGAGCTGTGGGGACCACAGGGAAGTTTCAGATACAATAAACTGCAGCAAGGGCTGCTAGATGCAGAACTGGGCTGGTTGGTTTGGTGATGGTTTTTGTAGTGGGGAAGGGGGCCCATGGGCGGCTCCTGGAAGAAACTGAAAAGCTCCCCCAGTTCCAAACCACTGGCCAAGGCCGAGCAGTTAGAGAGGCAACTGATGCGCCTCCGCAATTAACCTATGAAAGAAGGGGAAACCTGAGAGGAGAGCAGAGGAGAGGAGAGCTGAGGTGGGGAGCAAAAGTTACCCAGGTCGGTGAGCAAAGAGGGGGAGGAGATGCCCGAGCAGAGGTTCCTCTGAAGCCTGTGATGAGAAGGCAGGCTGTCCCCTTGCAGCCCATGGAGGAGCACAGTGGAGCATCCTCTGAATGAGCACAGTGGGGAAGACATGGACCTGCAGCCCATGGACCTGTACCTGCAGCCATGGAAGACCCTGAGCCAGGGGAGGTAACTGTTCCTAAAGCAGCCTGTGACTCTGTGGGAAGCCCGGGCTGGAGCAGTCTGTTCCTGAGGGACTGCACATCATGGCAGGGACTCATGTCGGAGAGGTTTGTGAAGGACTGTCTCCCATGGGAAGGACCCCGTGGGGAAGCAGGGATGGACTGTAAGGAATCCTTCTTCCTGAGGCGGATGGTGTGGCAAGAACCTGTGAACTGACTCTAAACCCCATCCCTTGTCCTCCTGTGCTGCTGGGGGAGAGCAGGGAGAGAAACCGGGAACAAAGTGATTTGGGCCCGGGAAGAAGGTAGGGGTGAGGTAACTTATGTAAGCCCTGCTCTTTGTGTTGTCTGTGTCCTGTGGGCACTTGATTAGTGTGAAATTGAATTTATATTTTTCCCCCACGTTGAGTCTGTTTTGCCTGTGACTGCAATTGGTGAGTGAACCCTCTTTGTCTCAAACCACAAGCTTCTAGTTGGCCTTTGTCCTCCCCATCCCACAGTGGGGCTGGGGGGTGAGTGAGCAGCCACGTGGCGGGTTCTTTGTTGTCTGTTAGGTTCAAACCACTAGAAGAACTATTAAAGGAACCTAAAAATCTGTCCTTCCAAGCAAAAACACCAACTTGTGCCATCCCAGAACTATGTTAAGAGCAGGCATAAGATGTTATGAGGCCTTGGCATGTCCTGAGCAGTGCTGGGCAGCACTGCAGGAAAGAGGTTCATTTGGTTCCTGTTAGCATGCCTCTTCCCTGCAGGGAAAGGCTGAGCTAGGGAAGAAGTACGAGTTCAGATAAGACATGTCGACAACCCTATATCCAGCTGAGAGCACCTGCAAAGACAGGCTTCAGCCTAGGCTTAAACTGCAGATCCAGATTGTCATCACACTTTCCACAAGAGTGATGACATTCCTATCAACCTGCACATGAAACAAGTATTGCCAGTTCTCTGCATCTGCTGGTCTTGGAAATCTCATATTTGATTTTGGGCACTCTGTAATAAGACAGTCCAGGAAAAATAAAATAAAAAAGAGCAGTACAGGAACGCAAATGACTGAGCTCACACAGGCACAAATAGAAAGCAGGTTTAGTTGAGGAATGAAATAACCAAAGGATGAACTTACCCCATCTGCCATCCACCTTTCAAGCCCTGCAAAAGAAAAGACTTTAAGATTAATGGTCTTCACAAACCTCCAAGAGACTCTGCAAGGAGTGGGGGTTCTTTGCCAAAAATAGTCAGCCTTCACTTTTCTTCCAGAGTCAGTCTTCAGCTGGCAAACCTTAACCACTGTGATATCCAGAGCTGCACATGGATGAGGTCACTGGCTGTGATCAGCACACCAGCATGTGTGGTGCAGACCTCCATGCACGAGAGCCAGCTTCTCTCCTAATGTACAATCCTTTGTTCCCACAGAATAGTACAGTACCAATGTATCCCCTCTTCTACTTTCCCTGCCCTGCCACTGCCTCCCTCTTGTGCTTTCTTCCCTCAGCTCCCCTTACACTAGCACTGACTGCAAGGCATGGTGCTTGAGGAAAAATCATCCTGCCCAACTTGAAAAGACTAGCAGAGAAGCAAAAACTTGGCCAAATCAGGATCGTGTGCCAGGACAGTGACAAAAACCAGAAAAGTAACCACCACTGTTGCCGTGACCATCTGAAGATTCAATAAACAACACTCCCTCTCCCAAAAAGAACTCTTATGAACAACAAATTACCATTTTAACTGTGCATCCTCTCTCTTACAAAGGGTTTCTACCAAGCTTTGATCGTACATGCCTTGCACAGACACTGAATTCCCAAATGCTTTGCTTACTTTCTTTCTTTTAATCCTTTCCCTTCTGTGTGCTCTAAGCAGCCAGTATCTACTACGCCTACCAGAGAACTCATAGCAGAGGTTCCTGGACTCAAAATCCCAAATCAAACTGTTTAATCCTGGGCAATTATTTTCTGATTTCAGTTAGGCCACCCAAATTTACACACCTCTACCTATAATGTTGTGAGAAGACTTTCTATAAATGGGTATACATCCCAGGGTGCAGCCAGAGCAGACTCCTGAGGCCATCACTCCTCAATGCCTACAGTACTCCTGCAGACAGTTCTTCTGAAAATGTTGTGCTTTAAGGTAGTGTCTTCTGCCCACTTGCCTTCCTTCTCTGCATTTCTCCAGGAAGCTTCAACCTTCCTGCCCCAGCATCCATGACACCAGACTTGTCCCAGTGGCACAAGATGAACCAACAAGCTGAAGGAAAGGCGTTCATGCCTATTGCTGCTTTTGGCATAGCACTCCAGCATTTTCCATCTGGGCCGAGGAGCACTAAGGCTAGATGCAATGCATCACAAACCCATGGCCACAGCAAATACCTAGACCTCCCTACAAAAACTGAGTTGGTTTGCGAAGCATACCTGAATATTTGAAAAAGTATTATAAGGGATGTGGGCAAGAGAGGCCATCCAAAAAAATAAGCCTCACTTGACCAGATCACTGACTTTGGTTAGGAATGAAGGCAACACACACAAGAGGAAAGTTATCTGTGCTCAAGCTGCAGTTAACACCCAGATTCATATGCTTTTTTTCCACAAGGGAAAGCTGTGAGTAAGGTCAGAAGGCAATAAATCAGGTTTCATTTCAGATCAGCTTATGGTTTAGGACACACTCACACAGAAATATCAAAGGCTTTTTGAAATTAACAGTGAGTGATTTTGTGAAGCAAACATAATGAAAACACAACAGTCTGGTAGCTAGGGGTAGAGAACATTCAGACAAAGCCTTCCTCTGACACCAACTAAGAACAACACAATATGGAAATAACCAAATTTTATATTAGAAGAATGAAGACTGAAGGTTTTCTGCTAAGTTATTGTTTGCCTGAATCATTAATTGCAGGACAGCTTTCTATGTCACAATAGCATTTCAGTTACTGACATTTTATATTATAAATTTACTGTAAGTTTTTGAGGATGGAAAAAAATATTATAATTATTCTAATATGTCTAGTCATAGTAGTTATAAAGGACTCTGAGCATTTTGTCCTCTGATGTTACAAAACTCAAATTAGGCTAATAGATGATAAGCAATTAACAGGTTTAACAACATATGCAATTAGCAGCAGTCATATTAAGATAGAGTGATTCTTATGGACATTAAGTGGATTATTTAATTAAGTTATATGCATTTTAGCAGAATGCACTGGATAAGAGTGTAACTTGCATGCATGTTGAAAATAAGGTGTTATTGAAAATTCAATACATATAGGTGGAATTTGTCACACAGGCTGTTACTAAGTATTATCCAGTACTGCCCATAAGATCTGATTTGCTTATAATTTTGCCACACTAATTGTCTGGGCTGAAATTTTCCAGGTTGGATGTGTTCCTAAGGCTATTTGGCTCTTACATCAGACAAAACTGTTCAGTGATTTCCAAGGTAAAAGCCAGGAAACAAATACATTGTTTTACAATGATAAAATAGTATCTGGTAACCCTTCCATCAATATCTCAAAGATCCCTCTTATTTTAAACAGGCAACAGGTGCTTTTTAGTCAGGGTAGTGCCTTTTGCCAGGTCAGTTAAAACCAGTTTGAACCCAGTGACACTCCAAACCTCTGCTAACTTGTGAGAGATGCTGAATATGGGGTTCAATGCCAGATACCAGTGACAAAGACCATCCCCAC
Organism: Chaetura pelagica; assembly: GCF_000747805.2. Classification (NCBI taxonomy): domain Eukaryota; kingdom Metazoa; phylum Chordata; class Aves; order Apodiformes; family Apodidae; genus Chaetura; species Chaetura pelagica. The sequence continues at coordinate 5,336,630 of NW_009952263.1, read as the reverse complement.
ACATAGAGAGGAAGGTGAAATGCTTTCACTGCTGTTGCTGCTGCTGCTGCCACAGCCTGGGATGGAGGTCAGGCAGGGCTTGAGAGTAGGACCATGCTGACCCACACTCCTGGGGGGAAAGCCCGCTGAGAAGAGGAGGAGAAAGAAGGTATAACTGGCCCATACAGACCACTTATACAGAAAACAGTCAGTAGGATCCACTGAAGATGAAGGTAAAAAGAAGAGGATTTAATTAGCTGACTGAAGTGACTTGGATAATGAGTTTATGATGAAAAGAAACAGCCAGACAAGGTGGCGGTTGCGGTACAGCACTCGACTTTGCAAGCTCTGTGTGTTGTGCGTATGCAGCCCAGAACCAAAAGTAAAATGCAATTAAAAGGGTATCAGAACATAGTAACTCAGAAAGGGACAACACAAATCTAGTGTTCCCAGATACCCACTATAACATACTGCTCCTAAACATTTAGGCACCTCTGTGCAAGTATCCTGTTATTTATATTCTAAGCATCCCCATAACTGCAGTCAGAAACAAACCTCTACTTATCAGAAGATCCCTCTTTCTACAGGGTATACAAACTTATCCCCATCTCCATGATTTGGAAATTAATCTATAAAGAATGAGAAAGAAGATTTGAAGTACTGCAAACAGCAATCAGGCAGATAGCTCTTACTAAGTGTTTTAAGGAAATATATGCCTTTGAAAATCTTCTCTCTTTACTTACAAATCCAGATATAGACAACTTCATTTCAGCAGTCCTGGGGAGAGGATGCTGGAGCTACCACTCACAACCAAGAACACAACATTACACAAGACCCTTTGGAAAGGCAAACAGTGTGTGCATAGCTACACAGTGTGCACCTTCTTAGCTATCTACTACCCAGCCCTAGCAGCATCAGAGAGCTGGTGCAGGCAAATTTCTGTGTCCCAGCCTTAGAAGCAGCCACCACTCCAACCCAACTCCCACATGCTTGCTCCACCACAGCTGGGACATGCCAGTGCACCAAAGGTCACCCTGCCAGAAAGTGTTGGTAAAGAATGGGAAGTCCTGAGCCGCTGTACTCTGGCAGGCAGGCAAGTGAGACAAGTACTCTGTCACTGCATAGGAGAGTTTCTGAAGGTTTTCACTGATTTCTGCCATTATTTTTGAGCAACAGCCAGAAAGGAACCACAAACGTTGGTTAATCAAGGACCTTTCTTGTGTTGATTGCTTATACACACAACTACACCACGGTCTGGAGTCGAAATGGAACAAAGTATGGCAAAAAACTTGCTGTGGCTGGGGGTTCAAGGCTGTACTCAGATTATACTCAGAAATACACACAGAAATATATTAATTTAAATTAATGATTGTATTATATTTCCCCCTAATCCTCAGCTTACTTTCTATGTTTTTCACCTGTTCTCCTTTCAGCAGTGAACTCCACGCTCCACAAGTAGCTGGCAATATAATTAGTCTAAAAGGCAAAAGATTAAAAGGAATGCTGGCTGTGCAGTTGGACCCTGCTTTTCTTCCTACCCTGTGCAATATCATTTATTCCGACAGATATAAACTTCAATACCCATTATGATAACACTATTCTTGTTGATTATGTGCTTATTAATGCCAGCTTTCCTTCAGTGGAGAAAATCACCTTCTCCCAGGAGAGAGATGATTTGCAATTTCATAATAATTGCCATGTCTCTTAAGTAGTTCTAATTTTAACAGGACAAAGTACATCTTGTTTTACAAGGACGGCGGAACCATCACACAGCATAGTGCTACAATCTTTTCAGAATGCAAGCATTTCCTTAGAGATAGAGGAAAAACAGATGAAATTCTCTGTGGATTATTATTTCTCCTACTGTTTAAGGACTGAAACATACTGGGACTTCGTAGACCATGCATTTAAGAAGACAAATACATAAAACCAAGAGATTCAGAAAAGTTAGGACCTAGAATTATTTTCTTCTATCACTTTAATATATACACTATTACATAACATTTGAAGAATTTTGGTCATGAAGAGGAACACAACTGAAAATTCACAAGTGAGGTATTTGTCAAAGACAGATCTTCTATTCCTGACTCCTATTTCTCTGTTGTATAAAAATATTGTCATTAGTACTGGCTAATAAGACATATGCTCCCAATAGCAGACTTGGTGGATACATAGTTTCTTCTCCCCCTCAATTCTTGTTGTGTTCACTCTTACTACTTGTGACTGTCATCTGTTTCTTCCCTAAAAAAAAATAACTCTAGAGCTAGTAGCAGGAGAATAAAATATAATTCATGCTGTAACTCCTTGATTTGTATTTTATCTAATTGCTAAATAGTCTACTAGAGATTTGCTAGACCTGGCCTAAAAGTTACCATCAACAAATTATGACAAACTGTGTGGTGGATGCACATAAAGTGAAAAGAATTGCCTCAGAAAAGCAACACAAAGCATCAAGTGAATTGGAAACAGTCTGTGAAAGGCAGAGGGCATGCACTGTAGCTCTTTCATGCTCTGGTTGTTTTTTGTGAGCTTGATTTATGTAAAATTAACCATTTTTTTCCCTGCAAATAATTTCATTCAAAGCTGTGCTGTTGTTTTTACTCCCTTCCCATCCTCCTGCCACAGCCACATAGTGCAGTCCAGCTTCAAATAGTGACAACTAAAACACGTTGCCACATCAAAAGTCCAAACTCTCTATGCTAAGCATAAAATCCCACTCTCTTGTCTCCCTCCTGCTCCTCCTATCATCGCAAGAATGAAAGAAATTAAGAGACTGTAACTGTCGGTCTAATAGAGACTTGGCCAAAATTCAAGCTTGATAATTAATTACATTCTGGCTCTCCAAATTCCCACACTAGGCTGACTAAGAGAAGTAACTCTTCTCTCCCCCTTCTAGACAACAAGTTTTCATATGGCTAATGGACAAAGCACTCCACCTCTGAGGGAGCTGGGAGGTTAACTGGAGAGAAACAAGAGATATTTATAATACTTGGATAAGAAAACAGCAGCAGATGAAAAGAGAAGAATATAGTAGTATGTCTGAAGTGTATGTCAACCCAAAAGCTAAATCATTGTTCTCTAATTACATTTTTCCATAGGGGGAATAAAAGCACAGATGATCCTACAGGACAGGCAGCTGTCTGAGGGACTATAACACAGGCTGAATTATTTGGGATAGGAGGATATTTGTGACCATTCAGAAAGGGTTATGAAAAGCTGATCTATCAATAAGGTAAAACACATTTAAATATAAAACTAGACCTCGACAAAACACAGAAGGCACCCAAACTATTTCAGTCTGAAGAATATGGAGCATTAGCACTATGTTATGTTCTTAGACAGCCGTAAAATGGATCATCAGTACCTCATAACACTAGTAAATTACCAATATATATCAAGCAAATGAAAACTACTATGATACCTGTGATAGGCACATAACACAAACCGCTCATCGCACTGGGATTATAATTGGAAATTTCTTCTGAGCCTGACAGATGAACACTATAACCTTCAGCAGCTCTCTTACAAGATTTTATTTATTGCATATTGCATGTGTATTTGTAAAGGACTTAATTAGCATCTTTCCCTTCTGGTATAAAAAAGTGTGCATCATCACTGGAAAAAAAACCAAAAGGCAAGGCTAGTATGAAGGGTCTTGCTAGTATTGAATGTATTTCACAGTGACAAAAACAGGTGCAATTCTTTCTAAATACTGGAGATCTCATAAATAAAATCCATTTTGTTCCTTCCTTAATTTGGTCTGTCACATTTGCTGTCTATGTCACTGTTTTACAGATGCAACGTACCTGCAGCCTAGAGGTTGTATCCATGCAACCACAAGACATTAATATATAGTGACAAACTGGTTTTACACTGGTCATATTACAATGGAGAGTAAAGCCTCCAATATTTTTATTCAAAGAAGGTCCAAGACATCACAAGCACAACATCCACTCCATACTGCACCCAGGTCCTCATGCACTCTATGCATGCTCTTGAGATTTACTGCAAGGAATTCAGGCACCTAAGGCTCGGTCACCTGACCCCCTGACAACACCACACTGACCAGGCAAACAGCTCAGGTAGATTAATCAGTACCATCAATGTTTGGACCACAAATCAGTTGCCTTCAGCAGAGGAAATGTTGAGTCATTATTGGCTAAGAGAGGCAATAAAACCTCAGACTTTTCTGAGCTTAGAAATGGTAAGCAGAATGTTTGTATGAGTGTTTTGTTTATTTTACATGTTGACTCATTAGTAAGTATAGAGTTTAACAAGAATTCTGCAAGAAAAAATGTTACAATAGTTTTATATCTTGGTTCTTCAGATTTCACAAAAAAACAAGAACATATACACAAACTGGTACATTATTTGACTTACACATATTTTAGATATAAAAGTCTAAATCCTCCTGTGCATGCAAACACACATAAAAACTACGACAAATAAATGCATGTCTAAATACACTACTTTCTGCTGCCACATGGAAAGGATGTGACCATCAGATAGATTTAGCCTTGCCAGTGTTTGTTTTAAGCTGGAACCTGTTCTCAGAACTCTCACCAACAGATGTCCAGAGACTGGTAACCCTACAGCTCCCAGTGCAAGAACCTGATCCACTTGAGCCCTCTTCCTCCAGATCAGATCTGCAACTCATTGCTATACAGACACTACCTACTCATTTCAGCTTCTCATCTATCCATATTAATGCCAGGTTCAAGTGAGACTATAACATACACTGCCCTCAGACCATGTACTTGAACTTTTCAGGTCTGTAGTAAACAAGTAGCAGGAGTTAAATCTCATCTTTTGTTGAGCAATTCCACTGATGTAGGTGCAACTCTTTTTAATTTACACATATGGCAATCCAGGAAAATGCAGTATCACTGAATGGGTATTTCACTTATTTTTCACCCAAGTGAAGATATCCCAGTTCTTTTTCCTATTTGGTAGGTGTTAGTTTATTGTACATCATCTATTGATTTAGAATGGATTGTCACACAACTCTTTTAAGCATGGTCATCAATATCTTGGTTTTCTTGCTTTTCATCCTTATTACTCTCATCTATGAAAGATCTGCAGTACACAATAAAAGACCTCTATACTGTTGCAATGCCAAAACACATGAAAAGCATCACAAATCCCAACACTGTAAATCACACTTCCTTCCTCTTGGTCACAGAACAGTAATTACAGCTGAATCTAAGCACAATGCACAAATTGTTCTCACAGTGTTTTGCATGTGCATCAAGCCTTTTATCTACAGATCCTAATGCTCTTTAGAGTCTGAATTTCTATCTGTAGACTCCCCACAATACACAGCTAAGAGAATTAGATTCTATTATTAGCTTACTATCATTGCATCAGGCCTCATAAAAGTGCTTTACTTGGAACAGTATTCCCAGTTTTAAGAGGATTCATAGATCTGCTCTTTCAGACAATGCACTGAACAACCCCCTCACTCTCACCAGGGAGGCTGCAAGGGGAATTTACGCTCCTAAACTCACAACAATCAAAATAGTCTGAAAAGAAAGTGAAGAGGCTGGTAATTCACCTAAGCTACCCTGAGCTCCAGCTGGGTATCCCGAGCAGGCAGAAGGGAGGCAACAGGAGCATTGTATGTGCTCCCTGTGCAAAGACATTTAGGATAAGCCTGCTCAGGGTCAGACTTCCTCTCAGGGCTCATGTGCAATGACAAACCATCCTGGAGAGGAGAACAGAGCCTGCCACAATCCCATTTATCAGTGCACATCCAGGTGGCCTCTAGGAGTGTTGGACTTTTCCAAATAGACCATTTAAAGGAATGAGGGACTGGATTATCATTTAACATGATGCAGGACACACCCCTTAAATAAATCAACTCATATATAGATCCTGAACATACAGATAAAATACATATACAGATAAAATATACATATTAAATATAGATATCGAGATAGCATCTAAATACTCATCTACAGATTCTGACTAATTTATCTTCCAACTTCAGTACACTTTACAGGCTGGATTCCTTGAAGGAAAACTGCAAATCAATGGAGAACCCAGGACTTCCTGTGGCAGTGCTCAGCATTATTGAAATTTTTCATCACAGCTGCTAGTTCTTCTCAGAGTTCAAGGCAACCCACAGAGTGCCTCAGGCACTTGAGGAATAGAGACCAAAATACAGCATACCCTTTGGGTCTTAGAGGAACTTTGGCTAACCAGCAAATGAAATAAACTGCCTCCTTGTAAAGTCTCTTTCTGGAATTCAGTGACAGTTAATGGTCTGGGTTTATAGCATTTGAGCTTGAATTTTTTTCAGCTGTTCATGGGCTTTACAAAACACTAAAGACCTTTTTCAGGAGGGCACAGGACCCCAAATGAATATGGTAGTTATAGGGTCAATCCTACGGAGCATTGATCTGAAATAAGGACTGAAACTTTGAAAATTTGTAAGAAAACATGTAAATAAAAAAGCCCCAAACCTCACAATGCTAATGATGAAACTCATTGCAGTAAAACAACCAGTCAATTTCTCTAAGATTTCCAGAATACCTGAGACACTGCTGACTCTTATCAGCTTAGCTCTTAGCTAGCAATAGTCTGATGTAAGGGAAATGGGTAGGATGAAAAAGCTTTCTTGATACCAAGAATAGACTGGAACACCACCTTTTGTAGTTTAACCCTACTGGTTATTCTGGTTTACTACCTGTATTTTTAATGTGTATAATTATATTTCCTCCTTAATTTTATACCCTTTGTCATGGACTGCTGTATGTTAACATAAAAGGTGCAGTCCTGAATCTACAGCCTCATCAGCTGCATTGGTTAATGACTCCAAGTTTTGCTCCTGACTGGCTGGTAGCACTGTGAGCAAGAAGAAAATCAGCTTTGCAGATTGCAACTGAAGGACAGCTAGTGATACAAGAAAATATATGAACATCTGGATCAAGAACATCTTGAACAGGAATTCAGAAATGGCTCACACAATGGAGCCATTGCATTACAGAATTACTGTACATGACACAAGTTACAGAAATGCTTATGTTTTGTTTTACTGACATGGTATATTACCAGCCTTGTTTTCTGTAACACATACTTTAAAATTATCTGTTGAGATTTATCAGCATAACTAGATTTATTACACACATGTAGACACCTGTTTTATAAAGCAGACTGACTGCGCCAGAAAGACCGTGCTGGAATCCTCTGGCTCTCATCCAAGAGGAAATGCATTGCAAGCTTTGCTGAACTGCCCTAAGAAATCTTCAAATTTATAATGAGGAGATCACCATCTGAAGTAAAAGACATTCTATCACTGGCTAATCTCCATGCCAAAAAGACTAAGGAAAAAAATACTGCATTTTGATAATTTGGCCATTATTACATGAGAAGAAGACCAAGACTAACACTTCTTTTCTTGTGAGAAGTGGCTGATATCTGTGCTGTGAACCTGGTCCCCTTTACGTAAACATTAAGTCTTATTTATAACAGAGGAGGAAGTCAAAGGCAAAGGGATGAAAACGTAAAAAAAACCCAAATTCTCAGATTAATTTAAATTTCACAAGGCTTACCCACTCCACTGCCTGTTTTCCAGGTACCACCCCAACAGTAGGGGCTGTCTCCCACAGGAGACCCCCTTCTACAGCCACTGCTGGAGGCCAAGTGGAACACCCTTTATGAGATCTCAAATATCAGTAGGCATCAGAGGGTTGGCAGCTGAATCAAGATGTTAGTTACATTCCTCAACATGAGACTGCAATTAAAAGCAGGCTTCAGGATTCTGATTTAGTGTTGAAAAGCTTTCTCCTTTAGGAGTCTTGTGAGAGCAGTTAATGATAGCAATCTCTGGGGGATTTCACACACACCACGCGTGACAGGATGCTTCCAAAAAGTTTTTGTAACTCTGCTTACCAAGATACCTGCCTTGATCAATGTATGTTTTTGCACTGTTGTAAATGGGTACGTCTCTTCAAGTACAATGGTTTAATAAAAAAATCAAGACTAAAAGTTTGAAAACTGCATTCAGTTTTCTTTTCCTTGTTGCTCAGAAATTTTGTGACAGGTTAAGTCTTGATTCAGGCCATCTCTATTGTGTTCAGAAGATAATCTGCCAGACAGATTTCAAGGTCATCTTCAGCTCTGATGGTCAGTTACTGCAGCTCTACAGCCCAGCTCCTTATGAGATGTTCAGTGATTAAGACGGGTGTATACATACAGATGACTTCATAATGTTGTCTCCTGGCCAAACTAGTTGGTACAACCCCTCTTCACATTTTTAACTTTTTAAAAACATGTCACCAGTATGGTGCCATCACTAGTTCAAAGTGAGAATTTTTTAGATAGAGGTATAAGAGAAATATGGCCTTATTATGGTGTGGTGTAATGACCTTTATCACGTGTTCCAAATTCTTCTGGTAACTGGAAACAATGATGCAGAAATTGTGTCAACAACATTTTTATATTGAAGACTAAGCAAATGGATTTCTCTGTAGAAGCTCATGAGCATGGAAATATATTTCCATTCCTACTAAGGATGAAGATGTTTTGCTGATTTAGTGCTATGCGGAACAATGCACCAATTCAGACTCAGGGCAAGACTGACTGCCGAAGCTCTTGAGAACAAACACTTCTGTAGTCAAGGATTTTGATGTCTTTGTGTAAAGGAGGAATGAGCCCAAACAGAAAAGAAGGTAGGAAGGAAGCGAAGCCACCCTCAAGGTAAAATTATTTTTCAATATTGACAAAAAATGAGAAAATTGCAAAGGATACTTTTGAGTAAAGCACTGCTAAAAGTACATGTGTAAGAAGCTCTTCTAAACATATACTAAAAAAGTCTGAGTGATAGTGTTTTTTGGTTGTGTTTTTTTTACTTCCACTACATCAAAAAAAAATAAATCTCCCTTTCCTCAGCACTTGTGAAGATCTTAAGGAGTAAATTTTGACACAAATAAACTGACCATTTTAGAGAATAAGATGATTATTACATATTGACCTCAGTATGGTCCACAGAGAGCACTGACATATCTCTACTAATGCTTCAATATTAGACAAATAATTTCAGAATTTCTTTTTTTTTTTTTTTTTTTTTGCAGAGCCCACAGATGAAGTCATTACCACACTGATCTAGATAAATATTTCAAAGTTCAGTAGACAGCTTTACTTAGATTTTACACACTTGCTTGTAGGAATAATTTATCTTATTCTCCTCCTTACTCTTCCCTAGTAAAGACGTGCATTAAAATTTCATGCCCTTTTCTACATTTTAATGAAAAGAAAATACATTAAGCATGCTTTGATGGTAAAAGAGAAAACCTAAGCAGATTACCTTGCATTTCAAAAAATACATTAAATACATAGACTGCTTTGGAGAGCTACAATAAGGTAATAAAAGAGTAGCATTATTAGTAAATTTAGCAATGAATAATCACAGGTCTGAGAATTATCATTACTGGTCATGCTTGAGCTAACAAGTGGATAATAAACCATCACATTTTTGAATGGCACTGTCAAACAATTTTAAGAAAATAGTTTTATGTAGTTATTCCTTTTAAGAATTTCATGGAAACTGGAAACATAAGGGTATTGTTTTCAAGATTTTTGCTTTGCAATATGCAGTTATGGTGTTAGTGGTCCTG
>NW_009952263.1:5270337-5327008 GCF_000747805.2 Chaetura pelagica | reverse complement strand
CCTGCTGAAAAGAGTTTAAAATATGGTATTTACTATAAAACTACAAATGCAAATCTATGAACTTCTCAAACCATAAGAAGAAATAAGACAGTTGAAATTTGATATGTAGCAACTCCAAGAACATCTTTTGCTATCTCTACAATTACAGCTTACACATATCATTATAGTCACAATGTAGTTATTACTAATTTTGCGCTTTTACCAATAGAGGACAATGTCAGAAGTGAGTGCTCCCCACTTCCAAGCATGTTTTTTAGCATCCATAATGCTTATGGCTAATGTATGTTCCTTAGGGCTTCCTCAAACATAGCACAGTAAAAATAAATAAATACCTATGAAACTAGGTATCTAAGTTCTGATCACAAAGCCAAAGGTTTGACGTGCTTTCATGAAATTATTTACTCTGAAAAACTGCCAAATCAAGACATTCACTGAGAACAGGATCGTGCAGTTGAATCTTTTTTTTCCCTTTCCTTCAAAAAACAGTCTTTTGCATTAAATAACAAGATAACACTGTATTAATCTGCATTACACAGTTAATTTGCTAAGGCCTGTTCAGCTATTTGTAGTGCACTGGATCTGCTTCTTCTTGGCCATCCAAGAAGTGTGAACAAGCCTGACAACTAGGAATGGCGAAGCCACTCTCCAAGACACTGGAAAAAACAGCAAGAACTGCCACATTTCCAGAACATCTGTGCAACTTCATCTAGTTGTAGCAAGGTCAAATATACTCACGGTCCAAGTCTAGATGTAAGTTTGCAATTTAAACAGACCTGTTCTAGATATGTAGAAAAGGTAATCAGTAAACACTGAGCCTTTAACTGTTGAGGGCCAAAGTCATGTTCCCATTTAATCTCATTTCTCAATAAGTCTCAAAAAATTGATCTCCATTTCAGTAAACCCCATTCGATTATCTTCATTGATGACAGTGAAAGCATTTTTGCCAGCTGCAACTGAAATTGCTAAAATCTGCATACCTTTCCAGATCACTAAAACCTTCAATAAAAAATTCAATGTTTATATTCAATTACTCGGCAAGTATCTCAAGAGTAATAGTAGTCTTTCTTGCAACAGGATGCAGAAAATGTAGATCTGTAAAACACTATACAAAATCACACATGTATGATATATAACAAGGTGGCTTTCAGATCACTGTAAATTTTTATTAAAATAATGTAATTGCTTGTAGAAGTGCAGACAGATAGCGTAGCGTTATATTACCGTACTGATGTATAATTTGAATGTTGCACAATCAAAAGGAACCAGTCATAACGCCCCACACAATACAGAAGAATCAAATGCTTTATTCTTCCTGTCAGACAATTAACTGCTGGTTTTTAGCACTCAAAATGACTGTATAAATATTGAACTAACTTGCAACAAAATTACCCAGAATTCAAATTTACACTATGTCTGAAGATGCATAGCTAACATAGATAACTTAACCTTCACCTGTAGTAATTAAGTAATTAATTGGGGAAAAAAATAAAAATCACATGCCCAAGCACTGAACAGAGCCCCTTGCAATGCTTGCACTGGCTTGATTTTCAGGCATGTTCACCTTGCAAGAAGTACAGTTTCAAATGAAAACATCAGGAAACCTCTGAGCTCCGAGGATAAAATCTGGCACCGAAGAACTAAAGCAAAAAAAGAACTATTTTAGTTTCAGATGTGTTTTTCAGGAACTGAGCTGGCTCTGTGTTTTCATTACAAGTTGCTGACACCCTCCATGGGAAACACTGTTGTTTTAGACTTCTGCTGCAGCAAACAGCTTTGGCAATTCCCTCTGAAGCACGGGCTCAATGTTGGGCTGGCCTCTACATTTTCCCAAATTGAAGCTGGAATACTGTGTACCACCATCATCACTAACTCATCAGCATAATCATCATCTCTCCAATGATGGCAGAGGTTGCCTCCTTTCCACGCAGCCACCAGACCTGCCTGCAAACTTTGTTGGATACTGCAAGGGAAGGAAGACTCTGATGGTACCAACTCCCCACCCTGCCTGGCCAGGAATGAACACTCCAGTAGTTCCATGCCCCAAGGCAAAAGGAAGATGACACAGAGATGCTCCCCTCTGGAGGAAGGTCTGGAGCACAACACACCATGGTTTCAGCCTGACCAGCCATTATGCAGGAGACAAGTCCTAGCCATAACCTAGTAGAAGACACTACCTAAGCTTAAAACACTCTGGTCACAGCTCCACCACCAAACCTTGTCACAACAGATAACCAACTTGTAATGTGGAGAACTTATAGCAGTTATTTTATGCAAACAAGCATAATTTTATAAAGAAATTTATGAAATGAATAAAATAAATACAATCACAGGGAAATGTTAAAATTAAGTTGAATCCAAACTGAAGAAATTATGGGTTTTCTTCATTTCCTTAAACAAAATTTTGTGAACATAAAGGACCGCCACTATCAAGAGAGAACACCTTTTACATGGCCATGAAACAAAATGCTCTTGGCAGTATTTACCCAGCTCTAATCGGCAGACAAAGTTAAAAACCAAAACAAAACAGAAAACAACAACAACAAACAACCCAAAACCTAAAAGAGAACCCACTAAGAACCCCCCCCAAATCAAATAAAAAAACAACCTCAGGAAAAATAGGAAGCAGTTCTATCTCAAGGAGTCAGGATGAAAGCTTTTAACTCAACTATGACCCGTTCCAATTATTTCCAGCACTAACATCCTGAATTTAGCAGCACTAACCTTCGTGTACAGTTCCCTGCTGCAATGCTGTTTTCTAGCAAAGAAGTAATCTGCAAATTGGAAGTATAACACATATGCAACACAGACTAAAAATAAAGGACCATTGTCACAATGAGGAGCCTGCCACCAATAACCTTGTTAATGCAGTCATGAATCATCTGACTCATGAAGCATATGAAGCAATTTTTCAGACTACAATCACTTGTACGCAAGGCACACCTGGCTATTTCACCCAGCAAATAAATGCTTAGTAATGCTACATGGTTCTATAAAGATAAACCCTTGAGACAGTACAGTCAGAGCTGAAAAGTTAAGAGGAAATTAATTCTTCTGTCATTAAGTGTTTAACTTTTCCTTCTTTGAGAAAGGGGGAGGCATATCCACCCCTCCCTAGCTGTTTTGCTTTTCACATTAGGATAAAACACTTCCAATAATTCAGAATACAACCAGTGCAACCTTACACAGCCCTAAACATTCAATACTCAACTACCACTGACCTGTGCCCCAAGAAACCCAGGCTGGGTGGCCAGAAAACACACAAGGGTCACCTGGGCACTCAGGTTCTTAGCAGCAATTCTGACGGTTCTACAGGCTTTAAAATGAAAAAGTGTCACTGACAAACCACTAAGGATTAATACTAGAAAACAAACATCTAGTTACAGAAAACAGTCACAGAAGGGGGAAAAAAAAAGTGCAAGGGAGTCAAACTGCATCCTTCACGAACAAGAAAACAACTCAATTTAACTGCAGAACTCAAGAACACCCTCACTACCAAACCTCCACCAGGCAGACAGGAGTCCAGAGGGTGATAAAATGATTATTTAACAAAAAAATAATCTGAAACTTAAGAGGATAGACAAGTCTTTCTTAATAAGGTAATTGAAGTTTCTTTATTAACATATTCCCAAACTGAATGCACATTTTAACTTGAAATAGGGGAGTGCTTTGTAAAAGCATTATGTAGATGTGAAGCTGCTTTTATGTAATTCAATTTATCACAGAAACATGTTGTATCATGCTTTTAAAATTTTATAGAGATAAAAGTATATTAATTCAAATATTTGCATATTTTTTAGTACAAAGAAATAATATATCCTAACAGACTATTTGTTGTCACATTAGCTTAAAACAAATAAGGAAGTATGGGTTTGGTTTACTGCTGTGTGTCTGGGGCTGTAGACAGTAAAATTCCACTGACTATAGTTTAAACAAAGGTCTAGTAATGGGAAAATTCCTATAAATTTAATAATTCTGAATAATAAGTTGTACAATTTAAGGTGTTCAACTTTATTAAAATAACCAATGAATTTACCTTATTCATTTATACTATTTAAAGGACTGACTTCTAAACTGTGCAGATTCATTCTTGCAGCTGTAGTTTAAAGAAGTGTTGACATGTTGAGGGTTGCACACCGTATCCTTCTTAAATAACCAAGCCACTGCATCTGTTTCCACTGCAAGACTCGGCAGCACCTCTGCCTCAGTCACCCAGCCTCCTGCCCTGCTCCTGCCACCAGCCACAGCTCCTGCTGCTTTTCAGGTTGATTTTTGACACCACCATTGTCACTGAGACACTGCCCAGAATCTGACAGTTCCAATTGGTATCTCCCAACTTTCATCTTGAATAAACTGCTGAGCAGTTTGCAGATCCTCCCATGGCAATGTCGGCCTCAGTCAGCTAGAAGAGTTTTCTCCCCTCCCTTGTGCCTCACTGCAGCAGGGAAGGAGGGGAGAGGCAGCAGGAGGAAGGGGAATATTAACTTCAGCACGCACATATACACGTGTTTACACATACATGCATACATGTGTATATAGATATGTATTTATGTGTATACAGTATACCTAAAATCAGGTTTACAAACATGGAATATGTATATAATTAGAAATAAAAGGTGGAGTCCTGAATCCACAGACTCATCAGCTGCATTGGTTAATGACTCCAAGTTTTGCTCCCGTTCACGAGGCAATTTTGGAGCAAAGCAGCATATACTGAAGCTCACTGGCAAACGAAATCCAACAGCTGTGGTTTGATTCAGTTAATGCTGGTTGCATCCAAAAAATCATGAAAATCTCCTGGTAAAACCCGTTGCCCACAAAGGGCATCAGGGGTGTGTACTCACACCACTGCAGGATTTAGTGCCAGCGAGCAAATTAAATGGTTCATAAAAAAGCATCATATACTTTGACTGCATTGGGTAGTAGGATCACTCTTAGAGTACTAAAGAGATTTAATAAATCAATTTTAAAATAGTTTCAGCTTTTTTAGAGGTGGCAAGTAGATTAACAGTGTTTATTTCAAGTAGCATAGCTAAGGCCATACAGCTCCATGTGTAGATATCCCTCAAAGCAAGATTGCCCTGTTCCAGTTAAAAACCATTTACTGTAAACAGAGAGCAAATAAAATGAAGACATTCTCAATGCAGTATGGCACTGTCAGCATATTCCTCCACAATTCCATGGGTGTTTTGGAATGACACAGACCAACCACAGATGTAAAAAAGAAAGAACAATTCCCAGCTATGTACTTGTATCAATTTTTCATTCCCTCCCAATAAAAAGGTATGTTTTCCACAAATGCTGTGTAATTGTAGCATCTTCGATTTCATGTTACAAATAACAGGGATGTTTCTGTGTAGTGATAATACTTCTGGAAGTATTAGTTGGTGATTGTTTCATTTAAGTATAACTTGAAAATGAATTTTTTTAAGGGTTGTAGAAGCTTTAGACTAATGCTTTTGTATCTCTCACTAATAAGAAAAAAATTCTACAGTAGAGGCACAGCCCCCAGAGAAGATTGCTGAAAAAGTCTTAGATACCAAAAAGCAGCAAAAAGCACAAATCTAAATTTAAAAAATAATTTACATAATCAAGTTATGATGAGATTTCCTAACACCAGTCATTAGCTGTGTTAACATTTGCAGCATATTACAGGTATTAAGCAGAGCAGATTTTGATTTGAGTGTAAAAGTTTGGGACTTTCCTCATATGACCTTCCTGGCGTTCTACCAGGGCTCAGCTCCTGTTGACATTTAATCTGAACATAATCCCTAAAATCTCTGTGCCATCGCTGGGTTGTATGGGAATGACTCCTCAAAAAGATACACAGAACTGTGCTGTAAATTTTATTTTCGGCTCATGGCTGTCCCCCTACCTTTCCAGCTGTTGCAAATTAATAAATCATCTATACCCTTTATTTGTTACAGAACCATATGGTACCTAAAAAAGAACACAAGTCCAACACTTGGTATTTCAGTTGTTTTCCTCCTGATGGCAACAATATTTTTAAGGAAGCAAACTCCAGAAAACAAACGAAATTCAGCAGCTGATGAAAATGCTGGATAATGAAATACAGTGGCTCAAACAACCCCATTGATTCTAAACAGGAGCAAGACCACACTGCAGCAGAGGGACAGGGGCTCCAGCTGAGGGTACTTGCACTTGCCTGTGCTCCTGTGAATGAGCAATTGCCTTTATAAAACCAGCATATGCTTAAAGAGGTTTTCAAATTCAAAGATGCCTCTGATCTCTGAGGCAAAATGCCTTGTTGTCATGAACACTGTGAAAAATCCCAGTGTCCGAGAATTCCACATCTGTGATTTCTGGCACTTTTGCAAGGGTAGGGACTGAGTAACTGATGTTGGAGCAACACTAATGAAGCTGAGGCAACACAGCAATTTGTCCCACAGGGAAATGTAGAAAAGCCAAAAAAATAAATAAATCACTGCAACCAGATGAATGTGGATCTCTCATTGTTTTCTGTGTGCTCAGGATTTCACAAGTATTTTTCCCCTACATTCAGGAAGCAACTAGGTAGGCAAAGCAGCATTGACTTTAATCTTGCTACTGCAGGTCCTAAAAGCAGTAAATCACACAACAGTATGAGCTCCAGTTTGGAATGGAGCAACCTACCCACTGACCTGCATACTTAGTTCAGCAACCATTTGTGTCACTGTAGTTCATGCGAATTAGCACTGGTCTACTTGAACTTGCTGTGGTCCAATTTCTGCCTGAAGCAGAGATTGGCTCTTATTGAGACTTATTTCCTGAGTGATCCCAACATTTTCCCCTTCCTACATAAAGTAAGCAAATATCATGAACAAGAAAGATTAATTATTCCCTGCAAAAGATTAACTCAATTGAAGAAAGTGTAAAAGGATGAGAGAGAAAATAATTTTAATTTTTTTAAACTCTTCATTTGCTGCAGAAAGCTTGTCTTGTTCAGCAGACTCTTCTCCCTGTGCATTAACCTCTTCCCACAAAGACATTTCCTACACAGAGCTGACCAAGCTACTAAGGACCATAATTCTGTGGGAAAAGAAAAAATGCTCTGAAGCATTCATAAAGGCTTATTTTATTACCTCTAAGTTACTTCTAATGCCAATCTTTTCAAGCATATAAACGTGTATCCTACTTCAAAGGTATTCCTTTGTGTTGGGGTGCAGAGGACACTTCAGTTTTTCTCCTTCTAGTCTTCAAGGAAGCTTAACTCCAAGGAAAAACAGAAGCTGCTCCTCCAGTCCTCTGTTTTCTACAACAGAGTGGCTTGATGTAGCCAACAGCCACTTAAGTCAATGAGGAGCTGTTAGTGTTTGGTTTAGGCCATGTAAGAGTAAGAAATGGAGAAACACATTTTATCTGGCCTTCAGCCAGGTACAATGCCACCACTAATGAGTGGCTGCTATAATGAGACCTTTTGAAAGAGTCACATGTGAGATACGAATCAATGAACACAATGCAAACTCCATCCCCATCTCACAGAGGGGAAAAATCATTGCAGCTTTATCATAAATATTTTTGGGTGTTCTGGTGCCAGCCTACTGCCAAAGGAATTCACTGATAGGGAAGGGCAAGGTCTGTTTGCAATGTAATTTTCCCCTGGAAGATGCATTTCATGGCTCCCAGCCAAAGCCTCCAAAACGTCTCTGGGGCAGCAGTTGGTCTTGGAGCTGCCCCATCATGCCCTTCTACTGCACCAGGATTTGCCTGTTTTGCAGCTGGCACCACCACCACAGACTACAAAAACTTGTAGTCAGCATAATCCCTTCCAGATTGACTTTTCAGTCTCCTCAGCTAATAAATACTAAGATCAGAGTACAGACTGGCAACAACTGTAAACAGTTTACACAGGAGGCTCTGCACCTCTCTCTGCCTTTCTTTTTTGTAACTGTTTCTGCACAATCCTTACCCTCATGGCCCTCACTAGCCTCAAAAAGAAAAAACCTGCCCACCAAACCATCTTGTGAAAACATCATTTCACTTAGCACAGACACATCAAAATCCTTTTGGGTCAGTGTTTCAAATCTCCATTATAACAGCACCATACACAGAGCATCATCATGCAGAAAAGCTACATCAATTAGTCCACTGACTCAGCGGTGGTTTCCTCCTTTGCTGCTTCAGAGGCACCAAGAACTGGCTCAGCAGCTTAAATTTTGATGCTAATACATATCCACTGTGCAGCCAATCCTGTAATTCTCAAGACAAGAAACCAAGTCTGAGCAGCCTACAGCGACATGTGCTGGACATCCTACTAGTACACCATGAGCTACCTAAGTACGAAAATAGTTTCAGTGGTGAGTGAGGAACACAACAGTTTTAATAACATCTCCATTTGCAACTAAAAACTCAGACAACAGAAAACAAAATCAGAAAGAGAGCAACCAAGGATTACAAAGGTTATAAATCAGGCATAATAAATATTGCATATATAAATATAAAATTGCATATATAAAAATAAATATAAATAAATAAATAAATAATATATAGGTGTATCTTTTACAAACAACGTTTGGAACAACACATCCAATCAAAGCATCAGCAGTGCTTAGGAATTCAATTTTCTATTCCAGCAGAGAACCACAGAGGGCTTTACAGAGTACAAGTCTCACAGAGTCAAGTAAACACTACCTATTTTCATGTAAAGTGTTACAAACAAAGCCTGAGGAGCGAACTATAGGTGTGAAGGTCGAAGAAAATCCATGTGTGCAAGCAAATGTATGATTTGTGTGTGCAATTACCATGGCTCAGTGTGATAAAGAAATATATGCATACCAGAACAGTAATTATTTATCTAGCTTGCTATTGTGGGCCTGTAACACTGGCTTTATGAGATACTGTTGTACCTCTGCTTGCAAATGAGCTGCTCAACAGAAGAACACTCTATAGAAACCTCATTTCAGCTCACAGGGTTTGGTTTTGTTGTGTTGCTAGCTTATATAAAACTTGAGTTGTGCCCCCAGTCTGACTCTTCCTCAAACATAAAAGATCCTAGTGCTATAGAAGTCGTGCTGCAAGCCTGAGCAGATGGCCCATGGGAAGAAGGAGGAGGTGGCTTGATATTGTTGCAGATAACAGCACTAGCAAGGCAGTTATGAAGCAAGAGCTTGTATTTCAGCATCCTCCTCAAACACTAAACCCAAGAGAGATTGGTCTAGTGTATAAAATGCACCAGGATCCAGAGGCTCAGGAAGAAATGGCACAGCCAGCTCAAATTTCCATCTCTACACTCTTTTTCCCTGCAAAACACAATTACCTTTCCAGTAATGCCTGCTGAGAACAGTCCCTCTCCCACGCCATCCTGCCACAGGTGTCATCTGGGAGTGTGCTAGTTGGCACAGGCCAGAACCATGTCATGGAATGTGGTAGAAATTAAACAATATGGACAAGCATAAGATGCAAGTCCTGGCCCTGATTAATTTACCAATGCCAGACACAGCAATAGTGAAGCAAAGTGGAAGTGGAGTTTTTCAAGCCCATTACTGCAGTTAAAACACAAACATCCGAAACAACAGGGCGATACAGCAGGACTAAAGACAGACTCCAAAGTTTAGTCCCATAGCCACAACACAATCATGTTAGCACTGCAAGAAAGCAGGAAGCACAAACAACTTCTAAACACAAAGTCAAATATTTCTCTGGAAATAATGAGGCCAGAAGATGAGTGCTACAATAGATATCAGGGCGCTGGCAAAGGCAAAGTGTGAAATGGATGCTTTCCAGCATTCAGTTTAGGAAGACAAACATTGTTTCACAAATTCACTGTAGCCCTGCTTACTTTCCAAGCTCCTTAACTCATGCCAAAGGGCTTGGACTTTCTGAACATCTTGTTCTGTTTCCTCCACCACTGGTCTAAGTCCTCAGTGCTAAATGACTTTATTTCAGAGTCTCATTTTATTCTAAACTCCTGACTCTGTAGGCTTTGTATTTTACCTCTGGGTAAGAGTGAAGACAAGCAGATTAATGAGAAGTCTGAACAGCACATTAAGTTACACCTATTTTAAGAGCCTTCTGCAGTTAAGCATCCCAAGGCGCTGTATAAACATAAAACTACACAAATTGCATTTAAAACTAACAAAAAGCTTGCGGACGCTGGCATGCCTTGAAGCATCAATATAAAGATCGATGATTAAGTGATTCAAAGATTCTCCAAAGTCTGGGAGACACATGAAGACAGACCATTTTACCTGTCATTGCCTGGATGCATTAGAAATCTGCTCGGGTGTGAAGCTGAGGCATCTCCATGATGGTCTATTGGCCAGAAAAATATTCCTCCCTGAGGAGGGCAGGGAAACAGCTTTAGTCCATGAGCAGCAGCTGGCCATTTCAGGGATTTCCTCAGTGACTAAAGGCAATAACTCCTGAAACTCTCAAAAGCAGCTGAAGAACACATTTCTGCTCCTTTCTTTGTCTCCGCACACCTGCAAAAACTTTAAGGTACAAGTGGTCTCATGGGGCTGACTACATTAGCAAAGGCTTGGGCAGAGACAGGAGTGTCATCCTTCATCTCAATGACTTTTAGCACCCAGATCCATTGCTCTTGGGACTCCACCAACACTGCAAGAAACGGAAGTAAAGTTCTTGGTGTGGCTGACGTGCACCCTGGGTCCTGCTCACCCACTCGTACAGACACACCTCCTGGCCTCTAGGGAAAGGTGACATAGGAGAAGGCATTTTTCTTGGTACAAGAGGGAACTGCCACTGCCACTGAAGGGCCAGGGAGCCTGTTGCTGCCATTGAGGTGGACACAGAACAGTCCATTTACTTCCTACTTCTCTGCCATTAGACTTCCCATCTTGCTTCCTTCCCCTTTCATCCCACAGCATTTAAGGCTGAGACCAAAGCATGCAGTCAAAGATACAAGAAACTAACAGTGACATTATTTGCCTTAACTGCATTTTTATACTGCCCAATCACAGTGCCCAAGCAGCCATGGGGTACAGCAGGTGCTCCCACAGGACCCTTAGACCTCAATGACACCTTCAAAGCTCCTTAGTAAGAAATCTGGGTGACCCTGCACTTAGTCTCATGCCCATCAGGCTGGCTGTCAGCACCTGTGCTGTGGGACCATGCAGCAGAGCTACAAGCAGCAGGCAATAGTCCCTCTGTGCTCCAAAACCTCATGCCCTTAAAAGAATCCTTTCCCAGGAATCCTCTAGCATGGATCCTCCCTTCCAGCTACTGGGCTGTAGCTACTTACACTGCTGCCTGGTAAGCATCACTCCTGTGTGAAGCTCCCACATAACTACTTAATCTTGCCCTGTCATTTTGAGGCAGAAATGGGTAAAGCAATGTATAGATAGCCAGACAGTCCTTTCTGTGACTGACTCACCTTTTCTTTTGTGAGATAGTTTAGGAGAAAAAAACCAAGGGGAGGCATTTGCAGTTTCTTCAAGCAGGTAGTATTGGAAGATCAGCTTTGGCCCACAAATCCTACCAGACAGCAGTGTGTCTCATGCCAGATTTAACCCTACTTTAAAAGGAAAGTAGGAAAAAGATGGAACAGCACAAATTGTAAGTGGCTGTGGTTACAACCGTGAAGTCAAGAGACCAGAAAAAAATTTAACATGTTCACATTACTTTGTGTACAGGTCAGGTGATCACCAGCACATGCACATTCTAGAATTTGTGAAATTAAAATAAAAAACATAAAATACATATTAAATATTTTTTAAAAACCTTGTGGCTGCCAACACAGTGACATTAATGAAGAACACCTACTCCAGTAAGCTAGCTAAAACCAGAGCCACAAAATTATGAGGGGGACATGGAATAACATCAAGGTATGAAGGACTGGAAGTCCTGAACAACACTGGAATCATATTTTGAAACCGACTCAAAAATATGTACATGAAATCAACCAACCAGACAAAGCTGGGATGAAATGTGTTTCCTTTTACACTAACGCCTTGGTAAAGAAGGCCCAGACAGACAAGACTTCAAGCTCACACTGCCCAAGTGAGGAACACTTTCCTCACCATCCGGCTAAGAATGCACTTGGATTCCAGACTGCACTTTCATTTGGCAAGAGGAAAGCAGGGAAACTATTTTAAGTAAGCATCACTAAAAATAAAATGGGAGATGCTATGAAAGGAAAAAGAAAGTGGTCAGTGATAAACACACGCTATTTATACTTTTAAGGCTATTTATATTTGAAAGGTTTCCCTTTGAGACACTGACAGGCAGGCTTTCAGAGTCATCAGTCTGGTATTCATTCAGCTACACAGTATTTATAGAAACATGCAAGGCCAACAGGAATAAAAAACCCCAAACAAACATTAAAATGAAATTCCGCCACAATTTGGGGTTATCATTATCACCTCACGTTCAAGTTTAGCCACACATAAACAAAACATTTCCCAACATTACATTGATAACATGCTTTGAACACTCTCCACTAAATCCTGCTCAAGCAACACAGCACACCATGAAAAAAAATAACGCAACAGTCTGTCACGGTCTGACACCATCTACTTGCCCTGATATAAGCTTTTTTATATGATTTTTTTGTGTGGTCTTGATTTCCCAAAGAGCTGACTGCCTGATGTCATTCAGGGCTCCAGTACAGCACCTGTAACAGCAGGGCCATGAAGAACTTACACAACAGCAACTCCAGACACAGAAATTTTGAGCAGCAGAACTAGAGAGGAAAGGATGTGTGAGAGGAGGATGACTGGTGAAAGACTGGCCATAAACTGGAGGAGAACCACTGAAACAGCCTCCACAGTCCTTTCCAAAAATGTTGCACTTGGCTCTTCAGAAGCTACAGCATTTGAGAGGGAAGTGCAGATCACATTCATGAACCGGTTTAAAAAATGCAAGTTCAAGATGTATGCTGCTTCTCTAGTCACCTGGATGATCTAACTTAGTTTCAGAGTCCATTGACTACTCTCTAAAACTGTAATCTCTTATTACCTTTGCTCATGTGTCAACACTGTTCAGCTCAATTAGCTAGCTCTCCTCTCTAGCAATCCTTTTCCTTATGTATGTATTCAGAACTCTTATCATGGCTCAGGTTTTACTCTGCTAACCTATTCTGCTAAGCTATAAGTTCTCAAAAGCTTCTCTTTCTGTACCTATCCTAGCTTGAATCATTCTTGAATTCCAGAATTATATGCAGTTCAACACATGAAATTCCATTTTGTATATTTTTCTTCAATTACTATAAAATTTCTGTGCCTCTATCACCTTCACATTGCCCCAATTCCATTCTAGAGACATATTTATCTTTCCAATGGCCACATTACTTACCCATTTAGGTCTGGAGATTTGCCTTGTTTTGATAGAAGTTTCAAGTACTTTTAAAAATATTTTCTCTACTTGTAAATGTCTAGGCTTTTTACTCCAGCCAACTTAACTACCTACCAACCCCACTACCTTGTTTCCTTAATTTTGCAGCCTCTTCTTCTGTGAGAAAGAGCATTACTTATGGCCCTGTGTTTGCTTATGTTCATATTAAATTTAAACTGAAACAATGAAATGCATACTTCATCCAAGCATATTTTGTCTAACCAACTCTTTCATAATGTCCTCCTGCTACATCAAAACAAAATATGAAAGAGCACATCAAGATGCCAGTACAGTAACCTTTTTTAAGAAGAAATATTCACTGCCTGTCACAGCTTGCACCCAAGATAGTCAATGTCCTAAACATTCAAGGGATTGCACCTACTGAGCCATTTACAGCCATATTTCTACAAGTAAAATAAAGATGCCCGAAGACTGTTGAGGCCAATTGGCACAGAAAGGTGCCATGCTATTAAAATCCCTCACCTTCCAAAACACGGTGGCTTCTTCCAAACTGTCTACTTGAAAAAACCCAGATAACTTTCAAACATTATCTGTGAATACTTCAGGTGAGTTCCCACAACTACGTCAGGGGCAGTTAACAGTAGAGACAACTGATTTCCAAGGGCTGGGAATGCTTCCCTGCACTATTTAATTTACTAGTAGAGACATGGCCATTGCATGAAGATCTCTGCATACCTGCATGACCTTGAGTTCTTTGTGGTTACTTGTGGATCTTCATTAGCTTACCATTTTCTCACCTTTCTTCTCAGAGACCAAAATAATTTTACTGATACCACATTACCTACAGCTCTTAGGAAAGCTTTCTCTGGCTTGACCTATTAATCTTTCTTTTGTTCCAACAGGGATGCTGAGATCTTTGTCTCAAGATTCAGATTTTTCAGCTCTATGCCCATATGGTGTTTCTTTGCTCCTGGAAAACAAAACACCACTCTTTTCCCTAGCTAAGCTGTGCCAACGGATCTGTCTTTCCACTTAAAGGAGTCTCCAGACACGCACATCTGCCTCCTTCTCATATCGCTAAGAATCCCGGTTCTTCATGGTTTGTTTAGTTTGGGATTTTCCCCCCCTTTTTTCCACTGTTGCAGCACAACTATCTTCTGTTTTTTCTCCCCAGTTCTTTAGTCACATCCTTCTTCTTCCTCAGCCTGAAGTCTCTAGTTATCTACATTTTTCTTTCTTCTGGTGCCACTCTTCCTTGTTGTCATCCATTTCTCCCTTTATCCCCTGAGTTCTTCATCATAACAGATCAGTATTTCACTTGATTTCTCTACTACCAATTAGAGCCAGTCTCAACACTGATTAGAGCCACATGCATCTCTGGCCAGCTTCCTCAAAGATCTCTCTCTCTCTTTCTACTATAAAAACTACTAACTTCATATACAGCTGGGCATTCAGACATTGCTTCTCCACTTCTCCCATCTCATCAGCTCCCTGCCTCTAGCTGCACCTAAACTGCCTGGGTATTCTCTCACATGACTTATGTCAGGTGGCATTTCTATGTAAAAATAGATCCTATTAGGTAACAACGAAGAAAGTAAATCTCCTTCTGCTCCTGCATCCAGTTTTAGAGTCTTCTCTACAATCCTTCATTCAGTGCTGCATCATTGCAAATCCTTCCCTGCCTCTGCCTTCAAGGAAAAATAAATAGCCCTGACAAAACCCATCCAGACTCTAAATATTCACTAAATGCTAGCGCGCTCTGGCCACTGACTTTCAAAATTTCTAGCTGCATCTGAAAGGCAGGTATCTGCCCAGTCTAAATTAAGCTTACTTAGATTAAATGTTTCAGTGGCAGAAAACCTCCTTCATGCCTTTCAGCTACAAGAATTTTCACCCACTGATAACTGCAAATAGGTCCCACAAACATCAGTGATAAGAAAATAAGGGAGAGTAATTACAATGCAGGATAACAATTACTGTACATGAAGCTGTACTACAACTTAAAGAAAACTGGATGCCTACCTAAATACAAGAAAATTAATGAAGTAGTGGCAGGAATTTCTTGTCAGAGATGAATAAGCCCAGTTTGAGTAATCCTAATTTTCTGGTAAGAGGCTAGGTACTAAGGGATAACTTGCCATGCTTGTGAAATAGGGGTAAAAAAACTTTACATGAACCTCAGATACAGAACGCAATTACTGGAGTTCTTTGCAAGACTGGAAATGGCTGCAGAAGCATATGGCTAAAAAGAAAATATAATTTCAGGATTCAACAAGGATATCTTTTTGCAAATCAAAGTACAGACTCCAACCCTTGATTATTCCCATCAAAGTGTGAAACCACATTAAGAGGTTGGGTCTACAATTTAAGCTGCATTTTATAGTTTGTTTGTGTTTTTTTTTCCTTGAAACAACACAGATTTTATAGGACAAATAATAAGGACAGATCTTCAAAGGACATGTCGATGTGTAAAAAGAGAGTACAAAGCAGAGTGCTATCTGAACTTTCTTTATTATATAATAAAAACAGTGCTTTGTTTTGAGAATTGGGAGTTAATCAGTTTCACTTTCAGTGCAAGGCTTTCCTGTACATCCACATGTGCAAGAAAGGACAAGCAATGAACTGCAGGAAAAGTCTTGTGCTCTTCATGTTTTGGTTTATCTCCAGAACTTAAAATCCAGCCAGGGTGTTAAGTAAATAAGGCATCCTGAGAGACAAACAGAAAGAGTATGCCAATTGCTTTCTGTAAACAAGAACCCAGGCATTTAATTGTTAATAACTGAAAGGATTTTCAAACACACAAATGGACAGTGTATGCCAAGTTGAAAAGATATTCAAGGTTGGTCTAAATAATGTAATTGCTCCTGTAAATCTACAGTTCCTGAAAGCTATGAAATATCCTTCGCTGTTGTTAAATTTTTGGAACACATATCCACTATAAACACTATACTAATTATAATTAATTACATTAATTTTCTCTCATAATTTCTGCAGTGATTTTCCTAAAACAAAGCAGGCCAAGAATACATCCAAACAGGTACTTCCTCTACTAGGTCACTAAGGCATGCTCTTGTACCTGCTGCCATACCGGCCTTGGCAGACTTCTGCCTAAAACTGAGTTAGGATGTAAGTTAAAAAGAGTTTGAAGGGGGTTGTTTGTTGTTTTTTTTTTTCCCCAAATCATCATAAAACCACCAAGAAGTCTGAAAATGCTAGACATTTCTTGCTAGAAAACATCCCTGAGCCTGAGACTCCAACAGTGCATCATCACCACCCAGGCTGGTGGTACAGAAGGTCTCACACTTCACCTGACTGCACCAGCCTCATCCTAACTAGTTGCAGAAAACCTATTAACACCTTTGTAGCAGATCACATTAAATCTGTGGCCTCTGTTACAACATACAATGTGGAGACTGCTCCACAGACCCTGGCGAAAAAACAGGTATCTTTTCTGTGGCTTTACATTAGGGATATTTTTTCCCTCAATGATGCAGATGAAGGCTTAGTCCCTGCCTCCAACCAGTGCTGCCACAAATATTTTTTATAAAGATATTTTAGAGCAAAACAAAAAGATGTATCACAGTAAAATCCTATGTTAGTGATTCCATACTTGATATTAAATGTATGGAGATAAAATGCAAGTCTCTCACAGTTCCTTCTAAAACTTTAGAAATCTTCCTCTGAATTCCCAGTGTTGCTTTGACCTGCTTTTTAGACTAATACTTTGCCAGAGGTGCTGCATAATTACTTACGTCTCATCTAACCTGAAGTGGAAGTTGGAATTTTACGAATAAATATGTAAATATCTGCTAGTGATTTGTATTTGCAAAATATAATCCCAATATTTATGGCGATCCTATATAAGAAGCTCCCACTAGACATATTTCAGATTAAATGCCAATAGCATCAGATTTCCTAAGAGCCAATCATGAGGGGGCTAAGAAACCTGTGTAAAGACATTTCTGAACAAGATTCCAAAGATAAATCCTTTTGTTATGAAAAATATTCTAAGAAATATGCCTAGCAGGGAAATGGGACTGACTGGTTCAGTATTCAGCCAATTGTCACACATTTACATCAAGGAAAAGCATTTTTCCCACCAGTGGAAGAATTTAATTACATGGGCTACAGGGAAAAGAAAATAAAAATAAAAATTCTTGACTCTTTCACCATTCCAGTCGATGTGGATGTCTTAGAATATGTCAGCTGGGCAAACCAAAAATAAAAGATGATTAAGGATAGTGTATCTTCACCTAGCAATTGGTAACTACGCGTTACAGCCAGAGAAAACACTGGGAAAGCTACTGGAGGAGTTTTCCTTTGGCTCAGGGAACAGATGAGCAAGAGTTCTCCTAAGGCACAGCTTACAAAGCCAAAAGCTGTTAAATTCAGCAGCGGCTAAAGCAAGTTACAACATGGTCTGCTCCAGCCTATGTGGACAGAGCCAAGCTGCAGCATAATAACATCTAGGGGAAAAGAGAGTGAGGAGAGAAAACATACCTTACAGTTTTATCCCAAGTCTCAACCAGATGCACAGAGCTGTCTCAAGCAAGTCAGAATATGGAGGTAGGAAAGGCTTTTTTCTCTGAGAATGCTCACCTCTAGCAGGGCACATTTTGCAGCAGTATTTCCCTGTGGCTTATTCAATCCACTTCTCATTTCCCAAAGAATAAGGACACTTTATTTGAAAAATTATACCACTTTATGTCCAGTCCAACAAACCACATCTCTCCTGACATGCATTCTTTCTCAGTTAATCTAATTTTTTTTATATGCCACTTTACTATCCCAAGCATTTTGATCAAATCGTTCTTGCAGCAGCGCTTTCTCCATGCCCCTCTCCTTCATGAAATCTCTCTTCATCTGTCTTTGCACATTTCTTCACGTCCATGGTTAATTTTCCTTTCTTTTCTCAGAATTTCAGTTAAACCACATAAAATGATGCATAAAGACTAGAGGGAAGTTTGCAAAGCCACTGAAGTGAAAAACAAGCTGGAATTGTGAATAGCAGTTAAGGACTGTCTTCTGGTCAGCTGTGCAGCTCTAGCTCATTACATAAGAATGAGTGTAAAATCATTTGGTAGCTACAGATAAGTCTTATTTGTATAATTTCCATTTAATTTAAGAATAAGCTGGAACAAACTGTACTGGGATTCTAAGGAAGGCAGAAATAGTTAAGAGGATCTAAAAGGTTTTAATACAAAGAGTGCAATACTACATGAATCAACCTGTTTTTAGGATTCTGTAAGAACAAGAATTCGCTGCAGATTCTGTTTTATTTCCAGGAAGCAGGGAAGAATACAATTTAAACAGAATTATGACTGCCAATATATTTTACAGCAGTCTTGTGTTTAACCTCTACCTTCTCCTGTATGTGAAAGCTTTATCTTTAGACAACCTTTGGAAACACAGAACATCACATCCACTCACACAGAATGGGAGCTCACTGGGGTCAGCTTGCCATTTCCCCGCTGAGGACAGGTTACTGAGAGAAGTGAGTACTCCCTGTCATTTTCACTTAACACTTGCTGCCAGCTTAGCCAGAGCTCTTCCCATGAATCCCAGTAATTTCCGATCAGCTGACTTTCAGAAGTGGAATTTTAGTCAGCAAAAATACAAATTCCTGTATCTCAAGAAATTCAGAGCTAGCGAACATCTGCATTGTAGCTACTTACCAGGAAATCCTGATGAGTTAGTACTGTCATTGTATTTTGAGGTGGCTTGACACTGAAATTTTTTGCTACCCTCTATGTCTGTACGTTTTACAAACCCACTTTGTAACTGTGAGAAGAAAGGCTCTCTGAATCAGCCCCAATCGGAGGTGAGACTAATGGTGTGTACAGTTAAACATGTTCATTTTAAGGAAGTCAGAAATGTCAGAACGTGTCGTAACTGCTCAATAGGATTCTCTCTCACTACTACAGATCTACTATAACTACAGGACTAAGACAAGTTTTAACCTGACATCCTCACAGTCAGCAAAAAAACCAGTATTTTGACAGTAACAGTCAGATGTGGCAGAGAACATTTGCCTTGGTTTCTGGGTGACCTTTATGGAAACCTACTGCCTTTCCTATGAGTTGCATATGCACTTCAAGTCTAAGTTCAGAATGTACAATTTCCCTCCCTGAGCTGTTATTTTACCTTCATCTCTGTTGTGTTGGGTTTTTTTCTGTGATTATTAAATCAAAGGGATTATTGTTTTTTAAATTAATCTGTGAGAGGAATGAAAGATGCTGATGGCTAGAAGGATGGGAATGAGTTTCTAACAGATCAAAAGGGAGAGCATTAATGAGCAGATGTGTCCTCAAAGTTTTCTTAAATGCAAGCATGACAACTGTCTCAAGACTGATTCATTAGAAAAACAGGTCTGCCCATCACGGTACCAGGGAAGGGCTCTTACTGAATCTTGAGTAGAAAAGGAAAACAGCAGGAGTCTCAGCAGTTCACATTTGAAGGAAAAATACAGCAGACTAAATTTAGTCCTTGGTCCCTCTGCAAACAAAATCATCCCAAGTGAAAACAGAGAAGAAGCAAGAAATTTGAGTCCTTATCTCCCATCTTGCTGTCTGCTAAGGAGTGCCAGAGCTCCCAGCTGCACCCCAACTCCAGTGGTACCCAGAGCCCACAGAGATCTCGTGCCCTCCAAGGGCCAAACTCTGCTGCTGCTCTTCACAGAGTAGCTCAGATAAGAAATATTCCCTGCACACAGTAACCTTTTATACTACACAAGTGAAGCCTCTGAATAAAGAGCCCAGTATATCACATAAGATCAAGGAATAAGAAACTAACCAGTAAGTGCAACTCTGGAGAGTCACTTGACTGTCTCCTTCACTGAGCTGAGCTGGCATGTTTGCAACTGAAAAGCAAAGCATTTAAGGCTGTATTATTATTATTTTTAATATAATTTTAGTTGATGTAGTTAACTATACAACTCAAACCAACCAAACAGGCACACTGGCTTGCAGCTTACGTGTGTCCTTTTGCATTCTTTTATTTGGGGAGGGAGCCTTTTTAATTTAGAGATAAACTGTTCTCTGTCAGGAATAAAATTAGCCATCAATCCTGGCTGGCTGCACCTAAAACAACACTGAAAAAAAAAAACCTCTAGGATATACATGCATTTTACTTTGAACTTCCTGCTAGATTGCATTTGCACTTACTTGAGTAAAAAGTTAGAACTTCTACATCTCTCACTGCCTACGGGAACCAAAATATTAGTGCTGATTAAATATTTATTTTGTAGCAACATGAAATCCATCATGCTACGGAAAATTATTTTGAATGCTACTTCTTCAGCAAGGCTGTGACTTAGGGCTTTTCCTCTTACTAAGTTCTACATTCAATAAAAATACACCTGGGCCAAGAAAACTCTGTTTTGTTTTGGCAAAGCATCAGACACTATCTTAGGGTTTGCCAACACACGCAGAATCTTGTCTAACTGTGGGATGCTCTTGGATTTACCACCTATTAGCAAAACTATTAAGAAGCACTGAAAGGTTCCAGCCCCTTGTACGTATTCTCAGCTGAATCTCATTAGTTTGCATGCTCTCAGTTTGCACACAAAAAGCACGCAGTCTTTTCCCACCTTTCAGGGAAAAATTAATAGGGGAGTGTTAAGTCTTATGTTACTAGGGCTTCATTACTTCTACCAGCTATGCTGAATAATTAAACTGCCCTTGTCAAATAAGTGATTAGAGAACATTTTGTACTGTGGTGTACATTTTTACATTTTACCTCAATTGACAAAATTAAATCATTCACAGTGTTCTGCACAGCAGTGCAAACAACCAAGACCCAAAATTTGGAGAGAGGGAGAGCTGTGTATATAGGATGTGATTAGAGAAAGAACACTGGATTAAAGCCATGGACAAGGAAACTAAAACAACAGAACCAAAGCTTTCAATGAGGATGTTGCTGAATGAGAATGACCTAGAAGAAAATCTAGCTAGCACCATCTAGACCTGTAGCAGCTTCTAGATAGGCTTTCTATGGGGTCTCAGGCCCTTAAAGTGGGTAAAAAGGCGGAGAATTGGTATTGTGTTGCTTAGAGAGACCACGGCTAATGATTTTCAGTGAACATTGACTTTCTCAACCCTTAATTTACCTTGTTATCCATGTCTGTAACTAGCTGCACATTTGCATTGAGACATCAGAGCACATATTTCACACACTTGCAGAGCAGTATACATTTTGGGGGAAGAAAGGCTTTGCCTAGTGTAAGTAGCAGGGTACAGTAATATGAAATACTTTTTAGTAAACAGGATCCCTCTGAGCTGAAATAGAGGGGCTATGAAATGACAAAGGTAGAAGAATTGGATTAACAACCTACCCTTCCACCATGTTCAAAAGGAAAGATAATTTCTTTAATGCTAAAAAAGGATCAGAATTTCTGACACAGTGCACACTGACCAACCTGCCCCTCTTCTCCACAGGCAGGTCCTAGGAGCTCACTTCGTTCAGTGGGACAACTCATACAGCCAAGTAAAGCATATTTAGCCCAATGAGCAGCTGTCTGTCCCACTAAAGGGAACTGATCAGTTTGGCCAACTTGGCAATTTTTCAGAAGCAGTCTTCTAAAGGTAACTCAAACCAAAATACTGTCCAGCTGCAAATCCCTTCTGGTAGCAGCAACACATGTGCTGTACCAGCCTGCTGCTACTGGAGCCACATCTGTCCTCCCAGGGCTGCAGCAAACAGCAGGACCTGCTGCCCTGGACAGCATTGTGATGTTCAGGCTGGGCTCTGGCAATGAGAAAACACACACACAATCCACTATTTTTCAAATGCGCTAGTCACCAAAAGCCACGTTTCCGTTACGGGAGAGAGAACATTCCCAATGTTCCCGTTCTCTCACAGCAGCAGAATTTCCCTGAATCGACACTTTTTGCAAAGTTATGTAAGAGTGAGCACAGCGTGCTTCACTCTCATCTGAGCTGACACTGTGAACACATATAAGCATCAGGGTATTTTGTTATACCAAACAGTGCTCCAACCCAGCCTGTGAATTTAAATAATAATAAAAAAGACACATATATGTCTTGGAAGAGAACAGCAAGCTACCCAGGCAAACTCATAGATTCTTGCAGAGGGATTCTCAAGTAAACAAAGCACAGGAAACAAGACTCAATAGCTTTTAAATGCAGTAAAACTGAACTTTTAAAACAAGTGCAGTTCTCCAATGTAAGTAACAAATTCAAGACTAGCAATGCATTGGAGATGAGCCAAAGGAACTTCCCAGACCTCAACACAACTCCTCCCTTTTGTCATCTGGAGTGCTTTTACAGCATTGCCTGAACAGAAAGAATGCCACAGAAGCTCTCAGCAACAACCAAAATCAATGTAGCCTCCATGTGCAGGGAGACAGACTTACTCACCTCAGATACCTTACTTTGGTTTATCAAACACAAGGGTATTTCTCTTCTCTACTTTAGTTTTCCTATTGTTTTAGGCTAATTATTTTCCCAACTCAGGTTTACATTGCCATGTGTAAACCACACATACACATTAATCCAGGGAGGGAGAGAAGTAGGAGTGGTCGGCATACAAGACTGACATGCCAGGTTCCAAGTGCCCACCATCTGCTGGCAGGTCAGGAATCAGGTACAGAGGAATACAAAATCGTCTGATACGCCTAAGCTCACCCTCCAATTACTCTGGCAAGCTCTAGTTTCTCAAACTTTTATGGAAGAGCTTTTTCACAAGTCTTTCAACGAAGCTGGAATTCCGTGAAAACTCCCCTGACTAATTTTTTATGAACACATACAGCCAGCACAACTCTTAGCTATACTACTGTGAAGTTCCACTGCACTTTCCTACATGCTGTGTAAGTGCAGTAGGATGACACAATTCTGAGCTCGAGTTGATAGATTTTTCCATTAGCAAGATTTTGCACAGTAACTCCAGATTAATTTTGGACATTGAAATTAGTGAGCTTCTCAAAGTAACAAAAAGGAGTCAGGGCTATTCTTGCTCAACACAGTGTTTTGTGTTTCTAGTATAAAATTACTTTTTTGATCAATGATTTTTATGTCTTTTCTGTGAAAAGGATCTGCTGCCTCTTAACGAGTAAAAGAAGGATGCACTTCCCTGCAGCTGATGAGAACTAAAAGAGAGTCCTTTGCTCTTTCTCAGTACCTCATGCAGGTCCCAGATAAACTACTACTTTCCCAGTTTCTGGAAAAGCAGATTGTTTTATACTAGGAATTCTACATAACCTGCTAAAAATTTACCCTGCCCTTTTCACTCCTATGGACATTAAGATTGGCTATAGAAGATCCTGTGTTACAGATGATGGCACTACGCTCACTGAGTAACTGAAGAAAATTCTGAATTCATCCAGGACTTTAGTTCTATCACAGAGGGGATTCAATAAACATCATAGATAAACTATTACTTTTCAGTGAACTCAATATAAAATGCAAGCTACTAAGTAAATCAGGTGAAATATTAGCAGTTTATTCAAAGTGATATGTCTGTGGACTGATCAGACGAGCAGAAATTGTTTCAGGGGTAGTACTTGTGACTGCAGCACATCAAACCTGCAAACTCAGCAGCGCTCTACCCACCACTGCGTTTCCACAAGGATCTGCTCAAAGACTTTTCAACCTTTCACCACTGAAACAAGAGTGACCTGCTTCAGCTCTGATTTTGGAAATCCTGTGGCTGCCTGTACCACATAAGAGCCTTTGTTGGTGGAGATGTGGATTTAAAAGGCCTGAAGGAACTCTTATGATAATCTGCTCTGACTTCCTGCCTGGCACAGGCCGTAATACCTCACGCAGCAACTTCTTTACAAAGCACAAGAACTTGTAACTCTACTAGAAGATACTTCTGAAGGAGATGTAATCTTGATTTAATTACTCCAAGTGATCTACCACATTCCTTTCCAAGCACTTCCAATGGTTAATTACACCTATGATATCGTATTTCCAATGTGAACTCCTCTTCCTTATCTCACTGTGTTTTTGTCTGTTGGAGCCCTATCCTCTCTCCTGACACAGATATTTTTAGATACTAACCACATCACACCTCAAAATTCCTTTTCCCAAGATAAACGGTTTGCCTGCCTGGCAAATCAAAACAGGGATTCCTGAATCCAACGCACAGCAGCTGTGATGGCATTACAGATAGCTTTTGACTATAGAGACTAAAAGAGAAAAGTCAACTCAAGTGCGAGAGGAAGGCACTGAGCATCTTCTTTAACAAGCTCTTCCTGCATTCATAGCAGTCATGCCCTTGTAAGACCTGGAAATTTGGGATAAATAGAATTGCAATCTGCAGGATTTAATTTTTAACGTTACTGATAAATTCTAGCTCAAAATGGATCCGTAGTTACTAAATAGTATAGTTGACTCATAAAGAAATAGATGGCTGATGGCAGGTGGTTTTCTACAACACAAATGTCAAAATAACATAAATCCTGCTAACAGAATGACCCAGTACTTCTGCAGGCACTGCCAAGGCAGAAATCCAGGAGTGAGCAGCAAGTATCCTAAAATACTTCCAGTTGTGACTCTGGGAAACAAAATGAGTAAATTTCCACTACTACTGTCATGCTATATATTTCTTAGGCATATTACTTAGAGATTTGTATTACTGAAGCATTCAGAAGCTCCACATAAGGCTCTCTTGTGCTAGGTGATCAACTACAACCTGAGAGAGCTTAACTTATTTCTGCAATGTTTGTCTAGTTCTTGTATGGCTGAATCCTGGTAAGGAGACAGAAGGAGGACTTGTGTCCTCCCTGCATCATGGATGCTGATGAGATCAGTGTACAAAGACTGCTCAGAACTAGAATTTCTTCTGGCATTTACTAAATCACTGTATTACCCATGTGATTCTCAACACATTATAAAGTTCCTAAGGGCTTTCAGTCCTTCACTCTGATGCAGAACAGAAGCATTTTGCTATCTCAGAGATATATTATATATGCACATACCTTTGTAACTGCAAATACATGCACATACTCATGTACTAACACAAAGAATATACAAAGCTAGATAGTCTGCTATTTACAACATTACTTTAAAATTTTCCACAACAAAAAATGTGATATGACACCTCATTACTTTTTCACAACACTTCTGTTTTTTCCATTAATATTTCACATTTCAACTCGCTTGTGGTTTCAAACAGTTTACATTTTGCATAGCTTAACTGATTTTTTTTTAGCATCCCTGTTCCAAAGATTCCCCTCTGCAAATCAGGAACACAGACCACGCAGATGTATCAACTTTTACCAGTTTAAGATGTCAGCAACTAAAAAAAAAATCCTTTTAGTCACACTTCCATTTGGAAGGTGTTTGACTTGAAATAGTCATGAAATTAGCTGAGGATGTTTAGTCTGAGGAAGAAGAGGCTGAGGGGAGACCTTATCAGTCTCTACAACTACCTGAAAGGTCACTGTAGAGAGGTTGGTGCTGGTCTCTTTTTACAGGTAATTAGCAACAGAACAAGAGGCAATGGCTTCAAGCTGCAACAGGGCAGGTTTAGACTGGACATTAGGAAAAATTTATTCACAGAAAGAGTGGTTAGACACTGGAATAGGCTGGCCAGGGAGGTGGTGGAGTCACCATCCCTGGATGTGTTTAAGGGTCGTTTGGATGTGGTGTTGGTGGATATGTTTTAGGGAAGAATTTTGTAGAGCAGGGATGATGATTCTATGAAATCCAGCAAACAACCCTGACAGCTTTTACTTTAACCACAGGTAAAAAACAAAGCAGGCAAATACGGGAGGAAAGGAAAACAGTAACCAACACCACTTCCCTTCCTCAGTATCCTCCGAATGGCTATTAAAATGGAAACTATTACCTGTGACTGAAAAGTAATTATGTATCTCTGTAATGCTCTGAACAGGTTCACACTGCAGCTGCCTGTCAGAACAACTTGGTATCATATACCTGGTTATGTTATTTCACACAGCTGCTTCATTTTCTAGAAAACACAGCAGATTAATGTCAGCATCCTTACCAGCAATAAAAGAAATAAAAATATTAAAACCCCCTTTTTAACACCCCTTGCTGCCAGTAACGTATTGAAAGACCTTCTTCTGCCTTTTGCTTATCTAATAGATACACAGGGGAATCCATTTCCTGCTTGAATCATGTTACATAGAAGAGGAAATACACCTAGAAGATCTTACTCTTCCTCTACCACTACATTTATTTATTTATCTATGTAACACATTAATTCCCACAAACACATCTCAAAGCACAAATATTTGCTACAGAACTACTTATTTAATCAGCATATACTGTAATATTTTATTTTCAGACTACAAACAAGTTCTTATAGGTGAAGATTTTAATTGACTGAGCAGTAAAAACTATAGAGTCTGCAGAAAAAGTCAGTTATTTACCTGTAAATTTCTTATAGGCAAAGGCAAGCTTCCAAAACCATGCATGTATCTTATTTTGATTAAAACATCAAATATTGGTTTAGTAAAAATAAAAAATAGTCAGATGTTGTTACACTTCTGCAGTGCTGTTTCCTTTCCTGTGTTCTGACACACTTATCCACACTATACCTAGGTCCTACACTGAAATAATGAGCATATTTGTTAAAAATTAACTCTAAGTAACTTGAATACCTTAGTAAAGTGAAATTAAAAAAATGCTTACCTTATTAGAGCTTCATTTTCTGTTCATTCACTGAAAAGAGTAAAGAAATCTGTATTAAAGACCACTTGGTAAAAAGCACTTTCTGAAGTTACTCTTTCATTTTCATTTCAATTAACATTGAAACTATGGGGTTCTTTTTACATAACTGAAAGAAATTTCCGTTATTTTTGAGAGTTAATCATTCCCAACACTTTGGGGTGGAGGCCTTTGTTTATTTACTATCTTAACTAGTTGTTCTGAACAAACATTTCAGATGCTTTGGAAATATCAATAGAAACAATTGATCTAGTCAGTTCATCACCTAAACTTCAGGCTGATTAGGCACACTTTATAGGTTTATTTTCACTGCAAGCAGTACTTCATGACCAGTATTTGTATTGCTATTCTTTTTCCTGGACACTTGGTATATTCTATTAGAAGAAGATGGACTTGCACTGGAGGATGTCCATTCAACATGTTTCTCAGCCAGGAAGGTTTTATTAAAAGCTGCTATTTTCTGCTCAATCCCAAGCAGATAGGGTCAGCAGCAGTTGTAGAAAAATGAAATCATCAAGACATTTCATTAAATGTCTGCTTTGATTAAGCCATTCTAAATAGTACATTTGCCAATAGCTTACCAACATACATCACAATATCTGAAGAAAAAAAACAACAACCCAACTGTAAGCTTTAAGACTATTCTAAAACAGCTCCAGAACAATCAATGAATTTTGACGCCTGCAAAAATAATAATTAACCTTTAATTTCTTTGTGACTTTTGTTCAGTCTTTTAAAACTATGGAGAACTATTTGAAGCCATCAGCATTATAATTGGGAATTAGATTCTGGTAACCCTAAAGTAAATGGGAATTTTTTGCCACTAATTATGTGCAAGAAATAATTACACTTTTTCTTATTTAATTTTCTAAATCAGCATCATACACAGTGTGAAAGAGAAAACAGAAAGGCAAGTCTAATAAAATCTGGCAATTATTATTGATATTTGATGAAAAGAAGATAAAATTATGCTGAGTCATATGCAAAGCTTCTCAACCTCTAGCACTTTCTGTACACTTCATTAGCCATCAGTCAGCATGGTTAGAAATTTACTGATGAAGGGAAAACAAGGAGAGACCTTTTTAATCTTTGTCAAGAAGAAATTTGAAGCTTGGCCTCAAAGTGTTTGACCAATATAATGGCTGAAGAGATGGATTCTCTGCTCTACAATGAGCACAGGGGCTTGAGGGGCAGAGGGGTTAATAACAGAGTTTTCTAGGAATGCCTGTGAACATGTCAATCTAAGGGAAGCAAAGTTTAAGTGAACAGCAGAAGTGCCTCTTCCTATAATGTAGCCTATGTTCACCTGGTATTTTGTGAGAGACCGATAGAATCAGCCTATTTCAGAGAAAGAGCAGGCAAACTTAAAAAGAGCCATTCCTTGAGCGTAGAAATTAATTAAATAACATCCATTTTGAGAAAAGGCATGGGATCTCATTTTTATGAATCAGCTCATCATAGCTGACATTTACAATGTCTGATTCACCACAGCTGAGTATCTGCACATGTGTACCTATGAAGGAAGAAGAATAACTATAAGGTCATTTCAGTACTTAGTAAAACATTTCGAAACTCACTAATTTCATTTTCTACAGCGCTTTCTGATAATCAGCTATTAGAACATGCATCAGCATTAGATTACTTCACATTTACCCATCTGGCTTTAGGTGTGAGTCACCCAATAGAGGTAACAAGAAAGGTTTTGCATCCACTGCAGGCATCAAGGGACAGAACCAGGAGGTATTGTATCACTGGATGCTACACAGGGTTTCAATAGGATTGAGTGGGATTTATTACAGCATGAGCCAAATCCTTCTTACTTTTCTCATGCAAAACACCCACTGAAGCTAGCCATAGTGCAACTGAGGACATATTATGTCTCTGATTCTGTATTACTCACCTTTCCCAACACTACAGCAGTCCACAGCACAAAGTTTATGGGAATAGAATGGTTCTTTGTAGGGCAGGGAAAGGAGTATCTTACAGGATAACCTGTTTTAACCACAAAGCAGATACAGAGGCAAGTCTGAAGAAGACTAAAAGTCATCCTGGACTTGTGACAAGATCCACAGCTTTTGAAGCAAAGTATTTCTATGCTAGAAACACTCACAGTACAGGCAGCTTTGAAGCATATTTAACTCATCCTACGTACTTTTTAAAGAAGAACGAAAGCTGACTTTGGCAGGGCTTATGACACCCAATAGAAAAAAAAAACAAACCTGCTTAGAGAAACTGTTTGCATAAGTTAGCTTTATCTGATCTAGTTGTTGATAACAGGAC
Source organism: Chaetura pelagica (assembly GCF_000747805.2). NCBI lineage: Eukaryota > Metazoa > Chordata > Aves > Apodiformes > Apodidae > Chaetura > Chaetura pelagica. The sequence goes on along the minus strand of NW_009952263.1, from coordinate 5,297,822 downwards.
AAGCTATAATCAGGGCCACGGGCACCTCCCATCATGCATTCTTGTGGGCCCTGCTGCCTGCCTAGCTTGATGGCCTCAGCAGACATCTGGACAAGAGGATCAAATCCTAGAGAAAAAAAAGGCCCACTATTGTTCTCCGTCAGGTAGCAGGAAGATTCTGTCTTTGGATGATGCTTCTATCCAAGTGGAGGCAACCCAACCCCAGCATGCCCAAAACCACACTAGGTAAGTGAGGCTCCAAGCATTCAATGGTCCCTGCAGAAGACTTGCAAGGGCTTCCTGCCTTATCTGCCTCTGACACCTTGGCAAAGAGTTTCACGTGGGCTCTTTGCTTTCACATAAAAAATTACAGCTCCTGTTTACTGCTTGCACTGCTTTCATGCTTAATGACCTTCTTGCTTAGAGGGAGGGAAAAAACCCAAATGAACATGAAGACATTTTACTTGCAATATTCAGATGTGTTGTATTTCTAAGCATATGCTTCCTTACAGTAAAAGCTGTACTCAACCTCCGTCATCAAGTGTGTTAACTTTGGATGCACTGTGGAGGGATTCCAGCTTCCTGCCTCAAAAACACATCAATACAATCGAGTTAAACTAAGCAGACAACTGACCACACTCTGCAACAAATGGCTCTGTAATTTCAACAAGGTGTTTACCACAATCCTTTCAATTCGGATACAAAAAGAAAAAAGTAATTAATCTTTTGCAAGCTCCATCTTTTTTTCAGAACAACTCCTTATGAATCAGTTTCATAAATGCTAACACTAAAAAAACCCTACTGACAGGGATTGTTTTAACAATGTGCTTTGCTACTGATGCTGTGTTCCTAAAGAAGACTGCCTCTGACTCCAGCTGAACCACAGAAAATGAATACTGCCAAATTGATTAGACAGTAGAACAGACACTGATGAGAATTTCCTCCTTTACCAAACTTAGAAAACTTGACTGCATGGAGCTGTACACATGGAAGTATTCCTTTTTGTTTCAGACATTAGTCTTTCATCTTTCCTGTTGCATGCTGTTTAGCAAAAGTTGCAAAGCTGAAGATATAGCAACATATCTTACCATTAACCAAAACATGGTTACAATGCCTATAAAGAATACACCCAATGAGCTAAAACAAGTTCCTTCCAAATTATTCAGCACTTATCTGGTAGATAGTAGGAGAAACAGCATCTAGGTACACTTCACAAAATTTAGACATAAACAACACATTGTGCTTTGTGTCTTTGAACAGATATGTTAGGGATGAGGGCACTATTTTTCATCTCACACAGATATTTTTATCCAACAAAATCCCATTCATCCTAGTAAAAATTACTTTACCAGCAGCTTCCAGCAAGAACTACATGCACATGAGCGTAAAAAAACCAACAACAATCAAAACGCCCCCAAAAAAATCTAGGAAAAAAAAAAAGCAACAATCAGAACAACAACAACAAAAAATACCTCAGAAAAGAAAAAAAACCCACAACAGGGAAATTCTCACTGACCTCCCTCAGCAAAATTCTTCCCCAAGATGCAAGGAACTCCGCTGGAACAGAAACATAATTTAATCCTTCCTGCCCCACCAGTCTTGACTCAAGGCTATTTGATTTCACAGTTTCAGCACTTGCAGTAGTTCATGAGTTGTGCCACGCACCATGTAGAGTGAAAAGCCATGACTGCAGCATGCCAAAGTCTAAACTGGGACAGGCATTTTCATTTCTGAAACTCTACACAGTGTGCCCGGGATTGGTGGGTGCTTCCTCAGGGAGACTTGGTTTCTGTGGGTGCAGGGAGGCTGTAGATACTGTCCCTGTGGGCACAGTTTAAACTGCAGGACCTACAGATGCATCCTGAGAATGTTTACTACCAGTACAATGCTAATTATAATTATCACGCTGGTGTATGTTCTCTGAAGGATAAAAGCCTAGAAGAAAGCCCATGGTTAGATTGGACAGCAAAACAAGATCACAGCTAGAAGACAGAAAACACATAAAATAGTTCTATATAAGGCGCATGTAAAGATTTAAATAATTAATCATTGTTGCCAAAAACCTGCATATAACCCCAACCACAGCTATACATGCCTACACATGACTGCCAACTGCAAGAGGAACATGGGGCCTGTGTTCTGCTGCCCCACCAGCATGACCAGTCACAGAGCCACTGTCTCATGTCTGTCCTTCTCCAAGGAAGTGTTGAACGTGCAGACACATTCTGCCTCCCTCCCCTGCCATTTATTATTGCTCTTGTTGACTGGCTGTTACAGAAATCACAAACTTCAATGATTTTTGTGGAAGCTAGCCCTTCTTCTGGGTCTAAGGAGTTTCAAATTTCAGCCAAATTTCAGCATGACCCAACTGTTCTGAAATGGAATAATGAGGAAACAAAAATCAATATTGATACTGTTGTATGCTCGTTGAAACCATAAAGAGCTAAAAACTCAAATCTGCTTTCCTGAATATGCTACAGATACACTGTCCAGAAGCTATTATCTGCTCCAGTAAGTGAGCCCACAGAGAGTAGTGTCTGTAAGCTTGTTTTACCAGCATTTCCATTAAAATTATCTTTTAATGAAGAATTAAAAAGATTAAAATATGCTGTGGCTAGTAGACCTTCAAGTTCTATTAAAGTACATTTTATTTCCATTATAAATGCTAATGTCACCAATTTTCCTTTACTTAAAAAAGGACAAAGATAAATTAATTTACTTTTAAAACAAAAACAGTACCAAAAAAAAATTGATTGAAATCCTCAAACTTGTTTCTCTACTCTTTAAAAAAAGTTTATTATTTGCCATTAAAAGAAAAAGCTAATGGATTATCATAATGTAGGGATTCATAGCATTCAAGAGGCCTAGGAAGATCTTAAAGGGCAACTGTTCTCTCTGTGCATAACAATCAAATGCCCTAAACCAAATTATTTTTTCCCTCTGAAAGGTATTGAAGGTTGTCATCTCTGTAGAGCTCAGCAGCACCTAAAGTGCAACAATGTACACTGTAGTTACAGAGAAACACTCCATGCACCTCAGGCTTGGAAACCTTGCGTAGGATCAAAAACCCAACAACAAAAGGCATCGGGATGTTGAAAACAAGACATCACACATATTTCTGAGCTACCAGTGCTCATTGCTTTTCTAACTATTGCCCAAGACTTCAACAAAAACTAACACTCTTCAAATCTGAGGGGAATCTTCAAGCTTTAAATGCAACATATGAAGGTGGAAAAACTGAAAGTTCTGGGGGCTCAGGGGTATTTATCCTGTGTGTGTTTAACCATACACTGCAGTTACTGGTGGAAATTACCACTTCTGAGATTGGTGGTGCAAACAGCACCCTGGAATTTTCTCCTCAGCTTACTGAGGAGGAATCCAGAGAGCAGACAAGCTGAGACAGCCAAACCAAGGCAAGACATTTCATCCTTAGCTTCAGACTGCTGTACACCCTATGTCTGATTTTAATCATTGTCCGTATGTCTGAGTAAACATAAACTATAGCAGAGATAAGACCTGGACCTTCAAACCTTGTACCAGAAAGCATGTATTTTTCTGTTTATAATCATACTCCCACCGACATAAGAATTATTATGGTTGTCTTAATTGCCCATAGTTTCTCTTCTGTGGGATGGCAGAATTAAAAAGGCTAGTATCTTCATGGACAAATGTACAGTAAATATTGCTTGCTCAGTATCAACAGCTAGTGAATGTCATTACTGAGCCCTAGAATAAAACATGGCAGATTTTGTCATGTTATCTTTTCCAGGGTGCCAGTCCCAACCCAACACATCCCAGACCTTGAAGACAGCCTGGCAGCCTCCAGCTCACAATACATGCAGAATACATATTTCTCCTCTAATACTTCTCTCATAACTAAGTTGGTGGTGCCCGGTTGGGATGGTGGATGACACCCACCACACCTGCACCATGCATTGCAGCTCTGGGTAGTTCCCATCCAAAACCAAAGCAAAAAGTTCTACAAAAGCAGAGGTTTCATACATGTATCAGACAGTGAAAATAAATAAATAAAAATAATAATAATTTTAAAAAAGCAGTAACTAGTCTGTAGTACATTAACTGCTTTATGTTTGACTTACATATCTTTTTTTGGTTACATTTCTTGCTTTTATTTTTTTCTACCTGTATGGCATGTGCCCTCATTTAAGTCCCATGAATGTCTCATTGGAATGATTTACATTCCAATGCAGTTCAGAACTGTGGCACAGACTGCCTGATTTGAGCAATGCATATGTCCCTAAGCTCTGCATACATTTTCAAAGCTATGAAAGATACTCTATGAATAGTTAAAACGGAAATCTGTTGTTTGAAAGTCAGTGCAAAGCAAGCTTAAAGAGGAGAGTAATTTATTCTTATTTATGGCACATGAGTATTGTACAAGAACGCTATAAAATCATCAGGCCAGCGGTTCTGCTGGGAAGTGGTTTTCAAATGACAGTTTTCACTGTCTACATGACAAATATACAATTAAACAGAAACAGGTATTTTTAAGAAAAGCTTTGGAAAATTTCTCCCTATGCCCATTACATGTAACACATAGAATTCTTTACTGAAAGACAGTACAGATTTATACACTACTACATTTAAGTAGTCTCTGCAGCTGCCTCACTTAATCATTGGTGGTGAGGTGGTGGGAAACACCACTAGTGACAATGACGTAATTTACTAGTGATAATCAGCTATGACTGAACTAAAAATATTATTTATTCAGGACTTTCTGTCTAAGTTAACAGGATAAAAGTCTCAAACATGCTATTTGCTTTATTTTCTGGAGAGAAGGTCAAGAATGCTGAGGCTACGGGTTTTTCTGAAGGGTGGAATTGGGCTAAACTCTGATTAAGAGACAAACCAACAGATTTAGACATTTGTTTAGTAACTGTGTAGTAAAGTATCAATCTGTTGCAATTGCCTTTTATATTTATTTCTACCAAAAAAAAAATCTGTTAAAGTACTCACATTCAAAACTGCAATTTTGCAGATTGAAAACTTCTGAATGTATGACTAGCACGAAAGGGGAAAGTGGTATTTTCTCCATTTTTAATGCTTCATAAAAAAAAGCTTAATTTACATTTCTGTAGTTTTACTAAAACAGTGCTGTTTGCTTGTTTTTCCCCCCAGTATATGACAGATAATGCACAGCTGCCAGGTTTATGAGGTATTTACAGTTGTAACTCAACAGACAAATCCTTTCTAACAAATAGAGAACAAATAATGGGGATTTACACAGCTGTAATTATATTCAGAGGGTTTGTGCATCAGGGTGTATTAAAAGAAATACTAAATGCAAAATATTTTTTTTTAAGAAACCCCCTGAGCATTATCACCATTTATGCTAAGGACCCTTTTATAATGTTACCATTAAAGGGATGTGAAATGCTCACCATCCCTAAAGGATGCCTGCAGTCTCTGCCAAGCTCTCCTCTGTAGGCTGAAGTTGGTAGCATATACCTGTTTCATGGTTAGCAAATGATGATAAATGAGCAGAGCACACTTTGAGGCCAAAGCAATAAACCACAGTAAAGGCAGATGATGTACTCCAGCAACCAGCCAAAACACGTCAGCTGCTGCAAGTCTTGGCAGGGAAAGGGGAGCAGAGACCAAAGGTGGTGCCTGCGGTGGCCACCAGGCACAGCCGAGAAGCCGCACGGTTGCATGACAAGCATGGGCAGGAGAAACAACTGACCAAGCCCACTCTGGCTACACATCAGGCTCACTGCCAACACCAAGTGCCACTGGCACCTGAACAACATCACATCAGTTGAGTAACACACTGCCGAGGACAAAGATCACATTATTGCCTTTGCACTGGTCCATCTGGTCAAGAAAGGCACCAGGACACACTGGAGAGGGATGCAGTGACTCACGGTAGATGCAGCCAGTACTTGGGATCTCCTGAATTCACCAGCTGCCTCCTGAGGGGAGGCACTTGCTGTGCACCTCAGACCTGTGGCTGGCTGCACAGCATTCCCCAGGGGACCCTAACCAGTTACAGCTGTGTCTGAGGATGCTCTGAAGCAAAGCGCCAATCAGCTTGTCCCAGGACTACAGAAACACAAAACCCAAGATGACTTCAGCATACTTCTGTCTGAACTAAGGAGGATGCTAAAGACCACTTTTCATAAATTGCATGAGCAGAATCTAGCTGAGAAATTATTTTACAACATAAGGCATGTTCTCTATTTAGTTACTGATGGATACAGTTTCTGTACTTGTTAAGGGAGATTTCTGCATCTCCTCACAATAAAAAACTGAACTGCAAATCACAAAGTCAAAACATTTTGTATTAAGTTATCCTGAGGTCCTTTTGACCCTGTTGGCTCATTGTTAAACTAAAATGGGAGAATCTGACTGTTAGTCAAGAAACTATAGTAAAAAAAAACCCTGGAATTACTTTCTGGAACCTCCTCTGTAAGATCAGTGATTCATTATCATAGTTTAAATTTTGTAAATAACTTATTATTGGTGGGAAATTGCATGCAGAGTTATGTACTGGGTTTTTAAGTTGACCCTCCAACATTCCAAAGCTAGTGCTATATATGCAAAAAAATACACTAGTTTATTATTAACTGTTTTGATGGAGACAGGCACTACGACTAATTAGATGGTCAAGAGAAATCTAGATTCAATGCAAGAGATGTCAATATCCCCAGTAATAGGTCTCCTACGTAGAACTTAAAAAAAAATAATATTAATTATAATGTTTTTATTTCTGGCACAGATCCCTGAGCCAGACAAGGCTCTCTCTCAGGAAAGAGAAACAAAGTGGTATGAGGCATGAGAAGCAAACCTATGGCACACGGGGGGCTGAGTGGTCCTGACTCCACAGGAAGGAGGGATGGGTAGCATCACCTCCGCTACCCTTCCACATCAGTGTAGAGCTGGTGGCAAAAGGAGACGCTCAAAGCCTCCTGCTAGAGGAGAGGGGCAGAGAAGCAACCTGGAATGAATACAGCAGAGAGGCAGAGGTTCAGTTTTACAGCCTCAACACTCTGATGCATGATTTTGTATCCATAGGAAATATTAGACACAAAATATCCTACTTACCCTTTTCTCTTATTTGTTCAGAGAAGCCTTTCAGCCTTGTTTTGTTTCCTGCTTATAAGGAAGGAATTCTCTTCTGCAAATGCATCAGAAGTACAATATGCAAAGCAACTGAATATTGCAGCTAAGCTACAATGGAGTAGAAATCTGCATTTTTCATTTTACGAACCAGAAGAGCTTTTGTTCCATATAATATTTCCACTTTCTTTTCTTTTTTTTTTTTTTTTCTTTTATTTCTGTATGAATCTATGACTGTTCTATTTGGGATTGGTCATACGGACTATGTAATGGAAAAGCTCTATAACTTATCTGAATCATTATTTTATTTTGTTCTCCCATGGTTCCAATTGTTCCATCATAATTAGATCCAGCCATAACAACTCATTGTGCAAAAGGCATGCTCTGTTTTAATCAAAATCTTGGGCAGCATTTTGGTTGTCATCTTTAACGACTTGGGCAGAATATTCTGTGGTTTCCTCATCGATGAAGAATCAAAATTATTAACTATGAACATAACTTCTACCAAATGCTGACAGTTATCATAATTTTATTTTGATGAACATCTGCCTGCTTCATGGAATCATTTTAGATTTCCTTGTGGTTTTTACTCAGTTTTTTCACTCAAAACAATAATGAAGTGTAAACCTGTCCATAGGACGCATCCACTGTAAACTCTAAAATAATGTTTTAATTTCTCAGTTTATGCTATGCTGAAAGTGATGCTGTAAACAAAAAAGATGGGTGTGATAGTCTCATATATTTGAAATCAGACCTTTCTATTTTTCATGTTCAAACTATTTTTCCCCTCTGTTTTAGCAGAGAAGAGAAATGGCCTGTGTTTGGGAATGAAACATACCAAGCAGCTCATGCTGAGGGACTGTCTTCCTAGATGTATTATGGTGACAAGGTACTGATTCAGATCACCCTCACAGGTGTTTACTGATGACAAAAATCTGAAAAATGTCTCCTTGGCAGGAATAAACACAGCATTCTCCTTTTTCCTATTGATATATAAATTATCATTCAGTGGTACTTTTGATTTTGGTGATGCTGTTTTGAGAACTCTTGCTAGGTTTTACATTTTGCTACGTAAGATTTACCCACTTCTTTTATGACAGGCCACTCATCAATTTATTTCCTGCTGCCTCCCCCTGCTACAACCCCAAGGAATCACAGACCGACAAACTGACGTCTGCTGTCACCCTAATCACCTGGTTGTAGTAGCTCCCTCACCAACTAAAAGCAAAAAAGGAAAAGTATCCACTAAATCAGTCAGTCATTGTTGTAAGGATTGTAAAGAGAAAATTACAAATTATGCTATTATCCAGGTAGAATTGTCTAGAGTTTAGGAAACCAAGATCAAATAGCTTATAGCTATGCAACTACACCATCTGCCTGACTGTATTATACAAATTAACAACATCTAACACATTTTCTAGCTGTCAATAATTCCTGATTGCCTTCCCTTTGCACAAATATAGGCAATAATGCAATTGTTTTAAAGTAAATTACATAATATAATAAACTCATAATATCATCATATCACATTGTATTATGTAATTAGAAATAGAAGTAAAAACTTGTTTGGTTTTAATCTTCTAACTTTTTCAAATTATTAAAAGCTTTCAATCACAGCCTGGAAGGAAATCTAATAAGCTGTATTTGCACATACAAGTGGTGATTTTAGATGCCTGAGCATTTTGCTGACAAACTGAAATGTCTTTAATGGAACCTTGTTTGCAGTAAGAACTGAATACCATCTTTCAGATGTTTTAGGTTATGTACTCTAAAATGGCCTTTTGCCAAATCATGAGTCACTTTTGAGAATTTAAGATCCTACATCTGGTACCAAAACCCAGCAAAAAATAAATTCCCTAACTATTATCAGAGTATTACCATAATTTTGAGAAAATTAAAAGCCCGCTTTTGTTGGTTTCATTCCTAAAACAAAACAAAATACCACAGCAAAGATCTTCAACTGACAAGTTAAAAATAAACCAAAAACCAAAACCAAACCAAGACAAAAAACTAGCAAAAACCAAAACCGAAACAAAACAACCCTATCACACTCAAAAATAAGCCTCTTTCTTAAATGGAGAAAAAAAATGATATTTTAGATTTTTCACAAATTAAACAACTTCTACCTGTATTTTAGAAGAAAAGCCAAAATAGTGGTAGCAAAAGCTTGTCTACCTTTTTGACACAGTAGTATGTAGGCCACTTCAGCCCATTTCAAGCCTTGTGTGCCTAGGAGTTTTAAACTAAATATATATTTCTGCCACTGATATAAATGCTTATGTTTAAAATCCCAAAAAACTTACCCAGCAAAAGTATCATAAGCAGCAGTTTGCCCACCCAAGGCTTGAAGAACTGACATTTCAAAACTCTTTAAATTCTGTTTTGCCCTGGGTTTATGTACCATTGTTTCTGTTGCACAGCACAAAATCCTGCATTCATGTGAAAAAGACACTGAAAAGCAGAGACCAGTGGGACAGCAACCCAATTCCTCATCACATAAGTTGTATTCATAACTCTTAACAAGTTCCCAAAGTGACCAACAGACAGACTGTTGGGAAAAAAAAACAATTCAATGTAGCTGAAATTGTGTTGGTTTAATGCTACAGCACAGATGACAGCACCTCTATATATTCCACCAAAGCAGGAAAAAAAACCTCAATTGCTTTTAATAGACTAGCATTTAGTGCAACTAGTATAATCTGCAGTGACATTTTTCCCTATTATGTAAGCCAAAAGCTAAATTTTTCCTTTTATACAGTATATTGCCTATCTCCAACACAGTGTCTTACCAGTTTTCTCTCAATCTTTAGGACATTTTTGTAACAGAAGAGAGGGGGCTTATTAAGATTCCTTCTAAAACTCCTGTTTTCTTCCATTCTGTGTTTATGTAGCCACAGGCAGACTTCAATTCTGACAGTCTGCAATAGGAACTGATGATTAGCTGTCAAGGCTAATATCCCATGTCTAACAACCTCTCTGACAACTTGAACTCTTCATAGAAAATAATTAAAAAGGTAGAGGAAAAAACAGGAAATTCCACAAAGAAAAGCTGGGATTTCAAAAATCAAGGAAGGCGAATCCATTTTACCAGTATAATTCCATAAAAACTCTAAATTTCAGGAAAAAAAGTGAAAAATCAAGGAATAGTTATAGACATCACCATCTTTTATAACCCAAGCAGGCGTGAGAACATCTACCCTCCCGGCAGCTAGTACCCTTGAGAACATTTTGAAAATGTCATTTAGCAGCAGACTTAGATCAGAAACTGCCTGCAGAAAGAGCAAAACAGGTAACAACAGACCTACTCTGGTAAAACACTAGTTTATAACTCCAAGATAATTAATAGTTATTTTTTTCCCCATCTGTCTGTCCATCTATCTACTCCTCTACACCTCAGTGCTGTCACTGGGTAAAGGTGATACCTTAATCCTAACCCTTTCAAGATAGCTGGAGCCAACAGACTGACTTGTTTTTAATGTATTTTGATAGACAAATAACACTCTCTAAGTGCCAACAAGTCTGCATATTTAGGATCCAGTACTCAGAGAAGTGAGTGATTAAAATCCAGTGATTTTGCAACTCAAGTTCCTAAGGGCTATAAATACAGCACATCGCATCAGAAGACCTCAGCAGCCAAACATCTGAGGAGATGCAAAGCATAAAAGAAATCAAACCTTCAAAAATAACCTACCAAATTGATTAGGCAACACAGGAAGAATGAGTCTTACAGGAGACATTCTGCTGTGTATATATGCCAAACATGTTTATAATTTCTCTTAAAATACCTATCTTGCCTTACCCTGATAGTAACAGATAGTTCGTGTCATGCCTGTCTTCCCACACTGTGTATCCTACAATAAACAAAGCTGCCTGAAGCAGACAGGATGTCCCTTCCAGGTACATATCACCTCCTGAAAGGGTACTAAAAACGTCTTGCTCCGAGGCTTTCAGAGCTGGATGATAAGCAGAAATCTCCGAGGCACGAGCATACAGCCTATAAGCACTAACGGAGCTGCAGAGCTTGCTGGCCAACCCACAGGTGCAAGGAAGGTGCTGACCACTGGACCGTCCCTGCAGATCACGATGCAGTCTGGAAATCTCCCTCTCTTGAACAAGAAGAACTGCACATTTGCTGAATCACACTGCTGATGCTACCACACACACTGGTTGGGAAGCCAGGTCCGTGTGAAGCCTTCAGGCAGGAGCACTGGGATGGGTGCGAGCCAGCAGCAGCTGCTGTGCTAGCTCCTGGAGCACCCCAGGGTGCCTCACCTACATGGCACCGGTGCCCAGCTCCCCCCAACACAAAACAGTCCCGTAGACAGGGCAGAGCACACAAACATGCCTGTGAGCTCCCCAACGACAGGACTGGAAGACAGTTTGGAAAAGCATCACAGGAGGAAGGAAGAAATCCATTAAACCGCTCACGAATGCACTCAGAAAACTCATGATGCTCACGCAGCTAGCAATAACCTGAATTTCAAATAGGAAATACACCATCTACCCCTTCACCAGACAGTGCTCTCTCATCTCCCATCAAGATTGTGCATAGGGGTTAAGAAGACCACTTATGCCCACTGGCTACAGAGGGCTGCGAAACCTGCAATGGCCAATGCTCTGCTCTTTGTCTCAAAATGATGCTGAATGAGACAAGCAATGGGAAAAAACAACCTTAAGTTGTCTCAGTGCAAAGGGCATTTTTTCCTCATTACAGCAAAAAAAAACCCCAACAAAACACAGGGGGTGGGGGGAATGTATTTCCATTCAGTTTTCTTGAGGTTTGCTTTCTTCTTTAATTTCAGACAGGTCTCTATCTAGTAAGGCTAGGAGCAATATCATGTATGCCCAGCAGGCCCCCAGCTGTGGGTAAGGTCTTCAGATCACAGTAGCACTACAAACATTTTTCCCTCTTATTACTTTTGTCCAGTTTTCTATTCTTCAGCTCAAAAAACCAGGAGGACCACCACTTAAGGGGGATGCCTCACCTTAAAAAGAATTACCTAGAGAAACTGCAACTCAGAATTCATAAAGCCTCATGTCTTTTTTACAGATGCTTTTTGAGTCCTGTAAGCAGAGGAGAGTTTTTCATTTATCAGGCAGCAGAAAGGGAAGGGCTTTACACCAGGTGATTTTGCAATTCTTGTTCAAAGGTTAACTTGATTTTTAACTTCAAAGTACAGACAGTCCTGGAAGCTGAAAGAGGGCAAGGGCTGCCCTAAAAGTAAAACTTCAGATGGATGTTACCAACCTGAAACTAGGCGATGAAGGCAGGTAAAGCCACCTCCTGTACTACACCTTTCCTCACTCTTGGTTTCACAGACAGATCCTAAGAAGTGAAAAGGCAAAGTCCGGAAAGTTGAAAATACAACCAGATTTTCCTGGCTGGCAGCACTGAAGGAGGAAAGGCAGTTTCACTAATTAAGATCTGAACTTCTGCTTTGACTTCAGTTTTTCATGATGTTACTAGATATTTAAAAATCTGGTACTCATTCATTGCAGGGTGCAGCACCCGCAGGGCAGTGAGTAATGGTTTTACTCTTGTTTCGGTACTGGCAGCAGCATGTTGGACTGGAAAATGAACCTCTACTTCCTATCTATTTTCATAATCACTTTATCTATCATCTGCTTAATTCTTATCCCCATATGCACGATAGAAACAAAACACTTAAGTCTCAGTACTACGCTGAAATACATTCACAACGCTGCCATTGGCTCAGACAGCAAACCAGCAACACAAACCTGTAGCTGAGGGCAGCACTTGGCCCCAAACAGTACATCTTCAGTCTCACCGAAAAATTAATGAGCTAAATATTTTAACTTATTTTATAATGAGGAGGTAAAATGAGAGAGTAATCACTTAGCCAGGGAATGATTCAAAATCTAAACCTCCGATATCATTTTAAGGAAAGTAACTGGTAATGGAGGCAAAGTATACTTTCTCCTCACACCAGAAAAAAGATAAGATTAAACTATTTTATGCCATTTTTTCTGCTTTTACTAATTGCAAAAGTATAAAGCACCAACCAAAAATAGTAGCAAAAATATCAGATATAAAACAGGAATCTGCAGTAATATATGCCCGAGTACATTTTGCTGCAGCCTGAATTCATACACGTTATTGAGTTCTGTTTCATTTGCAAGTTTTCCCATTTCTCTAAATGCAAACATTATTTCTGGTATTTTGTAACTAGTTTTACATTATGAGGTGATATTAACCATGGAGGTGACAGCTGGCAGGAGGTTTTGAATAGAAGGGTCTCTAACAGATACACACGAAGCTCTGTATTAGATGTCACAAGATGCACTGTTTACTAAAAATGATTACCCATGAGTAAATAATGAGTCATGATACCCTTAAAAAAGCAAACACACAGTTAAAGAATAATTCCTAACATAGGTAAACAGAAAGCACTGAAAATTAAATCACTTACGTGCATTTTTTCCTAATGAAGTGTTAAAAATTAGAAAAGCTACAGAAAACATCCATAATTAGATAAAAAATATTTTAGATCTTGGAAAGACTGTATCTCTTTTCATATGTCTGTAAAGCACCCTTTACAGACATCCAAACAGGTAAATATATTCTTCAATATACGCGGGAACAAATGGAAGAGGAATTTTTTATTCAGATGACACAACACAAACATGCCATGGTAATCCTGTCATTCCTGATGTGCTCCTGTACTACACTTACAAACAATGCAGAGCATTGAAACACAACATATTGACAGGCAGGAAAGGAGCACTGCAGACCTAACACTGGAATTATAACATGCAGGTAAAGTGCTCATTTTTAGGATACGTTATCAGATGACTTCTCAGCTCTTTGAGAATTTACTGCTGGGGAATTAATCACTGACAGTGCTGAGATACTCTTCCCATTATTATTGTGACTTCCATTTGTATCTTATTTCTAATATTGTCTTGTATGTTTCTAAATTCATCATCTGGCTCCAAAACTTCCTCTGAGGAGTATGAAGGGAGAATGAAGATTATGAAAAATACATTTATATCATGTCTATTCAAAGCACTATTTGTCTGTAAGGACTTTTGCCTACAACAGTTTACTCTCAGCCATTCTGCACAGCCTCCCAGACACCCGCAAAGCTCCTCACCAGCTTTAAAAGAAAAATTAAATAGAGCTAGTGAAACTTGTGACATCTGAGCAGCTGAGAATGGTGGCTCTGGAGTGGTATCAAGAGTTAAAATCCATAAACATACTCTTCTGTAACTGTGCCTTTTCATATAAATTTCTGAAATGTTTACTTGTAAGGACTATAGCAAAACAACCAGGACTCTAAAAAAGAAATAAAATATTTAAGGCCAGTCAAACTGAAGGATAAAAAAGAATTATGTGAAGACAGGAAAAACTATGCACCTAACCTGCTTTCTTTGTGAACACTGCTGTGTTAGAAAGAGACCTGGACTGGGAGCTGAAATGGTTGTTGCCCAAATGTTAGGACCAATGCTTGTGACTTGACATGCTGCATTCTGAAGTTAAGGAAGCTGGGATGTATTTGAAAATTTCATGAGGATGAAATAGCCATGTTAGATTTCTTTGGGAATTTGGGAGGAGCACTGAAGATTTACCATGACACCTCTGTTCAAGGCTGGCTATGGCCACCACATTTTGGGGAGAGCTGCCCAGATGGGGTGCCAAGCAACTAGGGGAACATACACCAAACCTGTAGTTCTGACATGGAGACAGGGGTGCTTTTTCCCCTTTCTTCCCTGTGTACTTCTAGCATACTGGTCTTGAAATGTAATCTGTTATGCTTTAACTTATCTACAATCTCCACATAGTTATCCACAGGTTTTTTGAGATTACTTGACTTTAAATCTTTTTAGAAACCTTAAAAAGTGGCTAAAAATTATCTTAACATTTTAAATAGCATTTTAATAGAAAAACCAGACAGCTAGTGAGATGACCAACCACACAACCTGTCCTACAAGTTTCTTAAATTACAGACACACTTCTGATTCAGGGTCACATGGGCATGTAGCCTGCAATTCTATGAGGTACTTCTCATTTTTTGGCTGACTGATGATTGTTAAGATCACTCAAAAGGCACTCAGTAGCTTTAGCTGCCAATGACCTTAATAGAAAAAGGTGGCACCTCTACCCCAATGATCCTCAAAACTCATCACACTACCATAAAGAAAAAGAAGAAAATATGAATGCGATTGAGACACTTCAACTAGAATTGAAAGCCCCTTCAGGACACTTTAACTGCTAGTCTGAAGCTCTAAAGAGAAAACAAAATAAAATCCAAAATGTCACATGGCACTTACAAGATTATATACGCCCACATTAGGCAAATGCAACAGAATCTTATTTTTTGCTGCATTGTGCTTTATATTACTGCAAATGTTTAATTAAGAAAAAACAGTACATTAAAAATAGGAAATACTAAAATATATTTTCTTTTTTTATTTTCATTATGTAAACAGCCCATATTCTTAAAGTTGTTATACTAGAGTTAAATTAGGTCAAAGGCATTTAGTGTTCAAGACCAGAACATGTCACAACTATAAAAAAGAGATCATACAAGAGGAGACTTCAGTAGCTGCCTATCCCTCACCCTACCAAAGCTGTATCATCCTACACTGTACAGCTGCTGGTGCTTTACACAACTCCTACTGATCACTTCCAAGGGGATAACATCATCGCACAGAGACCAAAGTTTAGATCCATCCCTTCGAGTAAGTTATCCTTTTGTTAAAGGTTAAAAAAAAATCCTTTCACTTTTTACATTCAGCCTTTGCCATTACTTTCAGACAATTCAGACATGCATCCTCAATATACATACGCAGACACCTTGCAGTCCTTGCTAATGTAATTTTCCTTTCACTTCCTCTATTATTGTTCCAGCTCCTCCCTGAATTCTCTTCTGATTAGAAAAAATAATAAATGGGTACACAAAAGGGAACACACTGTTCTAGGACTGGTCCTGTGTGAGCCATAGGAAAACAGTACAAAGCTGACAAGAGCTGGGATTGCTGTAGAGTGATGTCATGACCTCTACAGCCATAAATAATATCAGTGAAATGACAGTGTTCTGCATGACCCTGAATTGCTTAATGTTTTCTCTCTTTTTTTTAAATTATTATTGTGCTTGTCTTTGCTTTACTGACACTCATTCCTTCCTCTAGTTCAATAATGGTCTAACTAAACATGTATCTGTCCTACACGTCCAAGTAGAAGACCCGATTTTACTGTCAACAAAGCCAGATCAAAGCAGCTAAACTGCTACGGAAACATCAAAGCCAACACTCTAATAATGTCCCAATTTTTTATGTTAACCAAAGTGGTAGAATGTTTCCTAATTAACAACAGGCAGTTTGGCAGAACATAACTTGAAGGTAAGTGTTGACGGAAAACGAAATTTATTGACTCAAAAATACAATGCATTTACTACCAGAAATTCAGCTACTGATCTGAAAGGTATTCAAAAGATACAAAAAATATATGCTGTGCTGCGCACCCAGAGATAGCAAAAGAGTACAGTATCACAATTTGGAAGGTTTTGTTGTATTTGTTGAATTACATAATGTTGATTAGAAGACATTAGCTTGGATTAAAACGGGAAGAGCATTAATGGCTTTAAATATCAATACCACTGGCTAAGTGACATACAACAGTACAAGGACTCTCAATAATGAGTTTTTACAAACTTTAGCCAAGTTTTTCATAAAGGTATCAGTAAGCAATAAAAATAACAAAATTCACCAATGAAATTCCAAGTTACTTAAAAAAACTCACCAAAGTGATAAAGAAAAATTCTGAAGAAAAAAACGAACAGTATCAATTTAATCCCTGAAGCTAGATATTAGGCTTGATATGTACGGATACAGATGGCTGGGTATACCAATTCCAAATTTAGTACTGGAGATAAAATTATTTCTCTCTTAAAAACACACTGTAAGAAGATAATTTCGCTCAGAAAACCACTGAGTTTTGGAAAATATTAAACTTGTATCACCCATCTTCATTCTTGCCTTTCTCACCTCTCAGGCAGTAATAACCACTGAAGCCAATTTTAGGTGTAACTACACTAAGTTTCACTTTGCAGTCACAACCCCTGATCTCAAACACTACAGAGAGGTGTACATTTATTAAAAATACACAATGTTGGCCGAATTTCAAAAATTGTTGTTGGGATTGTAGCTGTTTTTTTTCCTGACGTACAATTTCTGGGCACTACTTAAGGTCATAATCTGCCTTCAGTACTCACTGAGACTTTTTCACACGGAAACGAGACAGTATTAAGAAGGTAGCTCATTCACTACTGGGAACATTATTGAAGAAAACACATCCTAAGTAAATTACCAATGAAGCACCACAGAACTGCTGGCATCTGCTGGATATATCTTAGTAACTCAGATTTGCCATTCTGATATTGTATGTAAAAGGAGTAACCCAGGACATGTATTTTCTCTAAATTAAAAAAACCATCCATCCAAAAAATACAAAGAGCATGCAACAAATATGAATCCCCAGAGATCACCCTCAATACAGATAACCTCAGCAAAAGTGCTTAAACTGTAACTTCTGATCTGTTCATCTGCTTTCCCCACTTAGCGCTGCTCTCCAGATGGGAAAACAGGTGAGGTCTTGAATTACTCATATGTCACTCTGTATTTTGCCCACACCCTTCTTCCTGTTACACCATCACCTGAGTGTTGTGAAATTTGGATCTCCTAACAGAAGCTGCAGCTCTTCACACTGCAACAAGGCTTAGTCCTATCCCATGCCTTCCATCATCTGCCCAGGTGAATCTCTCAAATTCTTCCCGTATACTGCTTTTCATGGGTTTCTGCTCTTCCTTGGTTCAAACACTTATCTTAGAGAAGCAAAATTTAAATGGAAATTTGTCCAATCCTAATCTGCCATTTGTTTCAGGGTCTTTTAGATCAGATTACTTTTCAAAGCAAACACAGTAATACTATATCACTCTTCTTTCCCAAGCAGAGAGTGGATTACGACTGTGCAGGGCACATAATGCATTTGCATCTTTCAGCTTTCCATCTTCACAAATGGCTTTCTGCAACTTCAGGAGATCTTTGCAAAAGTATGGCATGTTCCACTCATCCAAAGCTATTTAAAGGAGGAAGACCTAAAGGAATATTGACAAGATTAGGCGTGATGTATCAGGAAACCCTTAGCAACAAAACATAAAGCAAAATCCACATTGTAGATTTGATCTTGTAGATCTGGACTTATGAGTGATAAAGGTTGGCTATAAGTATCTTTCCTGCACCATCAATTAATTAAGTCAGCTGCAGAGTTAAAATCATCAAAATGGACTACAACTGTATCTACACAGACACGTTTTAAAGAGACTGAGCTCAAGTTATAACTTGGTTTGGAGTTGAAAATCAGAAAGAGGAGTCCAGGCTTTTTGTTGTCTTGCACATTAAGCTTGCCCAGACAGCAAGCAACATCCTGCCAGCATTCCGCATCACCTTTGCCTTCTATCTCCACAGTAAATTGCTGACAAGCCTTCCTGCTAGTCCTCCTCAGTTGAGGGAGTAAAGTATGTAAAAAATATTGAGAAATAGAAAGCTCTTAGAAAAAAAAAGGCAGCCTGCAGTGTTGTTGCAAAACATGGGCTAAACTGATGTGAACTTGTATTATGGGTGTGGATTTTCAGCTGCCATCTGTGGATGAGCCTGAGCGATGAGCACAGGTAAGGAGATGTTCTGGTACATGCCTTGGCAGCCAGCCAGAGTCCACACTGGTCCTCACAGGGCTGCCTGATGAACAGGTGGGAGAAAGAAGACCATCTTCTTCAGATCAGGTTTTATGGCTGCAGTTCCTCCATTTAGTTGCTTTCAGAACTTGGGTTTCTCGTTGGAGACACAGGTAACCCAGAAATAGAGCTCTTTAAAAGCTCTGAGCACCAAACTAGGCAGCAAAGGTCAAAGGAGAGAGAAGAGCAAGGGTTCAGACAGTAGTTTGCTTATATAAATTTGGCTTTTTACACTTGTTCTTATAAGCAAAGCATGATCAGAAAATCACTCCAAAACAGCAGTCAAGTTCTGGCTACTTTTTATGTCCATATGACTTTCTGTGGGATCAAAGGCATCGATGCTGGGGAGTGGTCCCTTACGTGCAAAGGCAAGAGCACAAATTCTGATCCTAAATTTTATGTAAACTCGCAACTTTGATGTGGGCATAAAAAATGCATATAGTGTACGTATAATGCATAAAGTTGCAGAGGAGCTTAAGTTGTCCATGTGGACAGAAGTACTGAGTTTTGCTTGCTCTTATTTTGGTATGAATTCACAATATTTTTATTGACTTCCTTGAATTTATTATGGTCAACTCTGGCAGGCCAGATTATTTTTAAAGCATGCTCTACACTTGCCATTAAATAAATCCATGTTAAATTATGTTTTACTTCACTCTTCTCTAAACAAGAGAACTGCCATTCTTCATATCAGACTGCTCATCTCAAGATGAACTTTTTCAGAAAATTTTAGTTGCAGAATGACTGAGGCTGGAGGGCATCTCTGGAGACTACCTACTCCACACCTCTGCTCAAGAAGGGTCACCTGGAGCTCATTGCCCAGAATCATGTCCACACAGGTTTTTAATATCTTCCAGGATGGAGATGCCACAACCTCTCTGGGCAACCTGCGCTGGTGTTCAACCACCTGAAATGGTCTTGCTATTTCTGTCGAAGAAGACAAAGGAAATGTGGGGTTTTTTCCTATGTGCAAACTTTTAGACTTATTTCTTTGAACTACTTGAGTTCTACTCCTTGGAACAGAGCCTGTAATATGGCAAGCAAGGTTCTTATGACAATAATTAATCCTGCTGTCCCTGTGAAAATCTACTAAGAAAGGGAAAATGGGGGGAAGGGGCTTGCCTAAGTAATTTGTGCTTCACAAAATTTTTTAAAACAGTTGAAAAAACAACAAACTTGTTTCATTCAGATGATTGAATTTACCAGCTATCAGATATTTAAGAAGATCTGAAGATATCTGTAGACAGAAGGAAGCACACTATATATAGATATGTTTCTCCATACACATAGCTCCACACCAGGAAACAGACACTGTAAAAAAAGCCAGTGCAAAGCCTGAAGGGCAGAAGTTATGGTCCTGGCTGCAGAAACAAGTGCAGCCAGGGCTGGCCTCTCCCCCAGGAGTACCTGGTGAGCACACAGAAGTTCAACCCATTTCCCACCAGCTGTCTGCAGTGCCTGTCACTTGCCCCTTGGACTGCAGTTCAGCAAACCAAGATGGACTGGGGCAAAGGAGGAGAGGCCAAGGGAGAGCAGCTGTCTGCCACACCAACTCCTGGTCCGGGGCAGTCTGGGGAAAGCCCATGTGTCCCTCCCCTTCTAGTCATCAGACCAGGACCATGACCCAAATGGGCTAGCAAGGCTCCATGCACTTCATGTCCTCTGGTCGGGAGCTATGAAAGCCCCTCACCAAGAGATGTCAATAAAAGCACTTGAGCTTAGCTGTCTCCCTCCCAAGTACCCTACGACAAAGCAAGATGTCATATCCAAGTCACTGGGGGTAGGACAGGGGACACCTGAAGGGCTAGTTCAGGGAACAGATCTACAGAGAAGACATGACCAGAGCCCTCCCTCTGCTCAGGAATTAAGGAATCCAGCACTTCCCCACCCCAGACAACACCATTCCCACCCACACCTAACCTCCTAGAAGAGAAAACACTTCTACGTTCTCAACACTGAAGTGTTTTGATATGAGGCCTCTTGAAGAAATCACAGTAGAAGATACTTCTGCCTCACAAAACACACTCCCACCATCTATCGGCTGGAAAGGAATGGCCAAAATAGCTGCAGGCACATTCCCTGCATCCTACAGGGACAGTGACCATGGGGGAGATTCATCATCCCAGGGCAGAGGATGGAAGCAAAAGGTTCTCCCAGAGTTCAGTGGAAATTAAGACAACTGCCACCATGATGATGTCTTGTGTAGCAACCTACTTGGCAAGAAAGAAGGCTTCATACATTTCAGAGGCTATCACCCTTTTCATCAAAGTCTCATAGCACATGCCAGTGGCCACATACATGCACAGCAGAACTGCCACGTGGGGAGGGAGAGAGATGTGAAAAAGCAGTCAGACTGGGGACAAAAAAAACAAACCAACCCACCAACACCAAGAACAAACCCAACACTCAGTAATGCAGAAAGACAAAAGCAGAGGGTCTGGCCAACACAATGGCAAACAAGACTCTTGTAATTGACTTAACCCTTTTGGTGGCAAGAAGACCCTGTCAAAGGGAACCAAGGATAGTGAAACCTTCAACATCTGCCAGATTCAGCAACCAGGGCAATTGACAGGACATCCTATGGGGAAATGAGGTTGAGGGATGCTATCTCCATGCATAAGACTCTTCAAGAAAATAAAATGTTTCTAGCATTTCCATATTCCTTCCAGCAAAGAAGAAAAGTGTGGAGTCTCTGAGGCAGAGTACTTTGGCATGGGGGGAAAAGAAAAAAAAAATAACAGAACAAAACAGTTTACAACAGTTGAATGCTAAGTTGGGACAATCAAGCTTCATCATGCAGAGCTAAGTGATTTTCAATTCAAAATTAATAATAATCAATGACAAACTGTGGTTATACGTGTAGAGTTTACAGGCAGGGACCTCATGCTCCCCATCTTCTACGTAACCAAGGGCATTCTCTGAGATCAGATGTTCACATAAAGTTAACAGGAGACACACTTTCCAAACACAACCTATTACAATACAATGCTATGCAACAACTAATATAATGCTAATCAAACAACTTATGCAGTTGATCCATGTCCTCTGACCCAAGTTAGCTGTTTTATTCTGGTCACACAGAGCACTTCAACAAACCAAAAACACTTAAGTAAGTCACATCAGTGAAACAGGTATAACATAAAATAGATGCAGTTCAATGCTGCATAGGAAGTACTCTGTGTTCCAGATATAATTGTGTTTGTAGATATAAAATTATACTTTAATGCAAGTAATTATTTTGCTTTTAAAATTATTTTTTTCACAAATATTTTAAAGCTAAAACTCTTCTACTGCATATGTGCATGGACATCTATATTCTGGATTTACATGGGTACTACTCTGTACAGAATCTTCCCATGTTTATCTAACTTGGTGTGTTCCACTTTCTCTTTTTAGGAGAAAAAATGCAATATGTGAAGTGAGACACTTAAAAAAAAAGAAGGCTCAAGATAAACCTTTCAATTTCCTGAAGCCATGAACAAAATTATTCTAAGTCTTATACATAAACGCTATGGCTCATAATTACACTTTGAAGCACCCTGCATGCAAAAACACCCCATTTTTTAAAAAAAATGCTTGAAAAATTGAATAAATGAGCCAGGGGTAAGTTAATAAACCATGGAAATAAAATTATTATAATGTTAAGCTAGAAAAAAAGTTTTATGATGTCACATGAAGGTAATCCTACCTGTCAAGAGTTGCAAGGACGTAGGCAAATGAACCAGCAATTACAATTGTGCTAAAGACCAGAGGAATAAACAATGCTAATGAAGAAACAGCTTCAATTTAATATTGCTGATTCTTTCTCCAGGTAGGAAATCAAGAAGCAGTAGCAGCAGCACTCCAACCTGCTGAGGCACACAGCAAGTAGAAGCACAGCTGAGTTGAGGGAAGGAATGTGAAGTCATGGGTGGGAGGCACAGAGTTAACACCATACTAAAGGAGGTCAAGGTGCAAGACTGCGACAGTAGAAGAAAGATGTGAAGGCCTGCAAATCCATGAAGCATGAGAAAGGAAAAGGCCCAGAGTTCAAGCACATTGTATAGATGTAGATAATGAAAGCATACATGACACAGCACTCAAGGAAGACAACTTGCAACTGTGATGCAAGCAGCTGTTCTTACACACAGTAGAATTTTCTTGTTAATATTTTTAAATGGTTCATTTATATGTGCACCACTAAGATACCAGTTTTGAGTAACTACTTATGCAGTTGAAAAGTACTTTTTATTTTTTTCTAAGAGGTCCCTTATTTTCTTACACCACAGCTGTTCCAAAACACATCCTACAGTCAAGCAATACTGTTGCTGTACATGTGGCTTACAATTCCCTCCTACCAACTACCTACCATGAAGTAAACCAGAAGACATTCAACCATTCCTTAAACAGGCAAAAATATTTAGCAGGTGACCAGAATTAATGATCTTCTACCCAAGACAGAAAACCGTAAGTTATAAGTACATACATGTATACAAGTAATATAGCATATATGTATAAGTAATACAGCCCTACATGCACCAACTTCATTCGTTCCCCATCTATCAAACGAGAGACTTACATTTTTACTTTACATTAACTTGACCTTCTTGCCCTTCTTTTCTACCTTCCCACCAGGCAGCTTGACAATCAGTCCTTTTATTTCTCCCAATGGAAAACAGAACCCTAATTTATTGGGTTAGGTTCACCAGAGGACACAGAACAGTTCTGCAATCTAGAATGATCACACTGCTTTCATGCGTATAATCTAATTATAACATAAGTGTATTTTCCAGTTTAGTCCATCAGTACAAATTATCACAATTCTGTATATTTAAGACACTTGAGAAAACACAGTAATTTTTTAAACTGCAGTTTATTCCCTCATTCTTTGACTAATCTATTGGCTCTAAGTTTCACAGGAGGAAAACAAGAATTTTCATGATAAAAAGCATTCAGAACTGAATACTCTATTTTCTCATTTAAGAAAGGCATTTTATTTGCTTAAAACTTCATACTGTCTACCTGCACTTTGGTAGAGTGACCATCAGCTAAAAAGGTTAACAACTGAACCGACTTTTCCAACCACTCTTTTTAGTTGCAGTGTTCACCTACCATGAAGATGTTTAAAGTAAAGTAATGGCAGTGAGTACAGGAAACAATCTCACTCACATGTCATGAATTAAATGAGAGAAACAACTTCGGGAAGATTCAATTACTTTATTCAAAATGTCCTCTTGGACCACATACAAGCGATGAAGTAACAGAGAATTGAAGAAATACAATTCTTTAATCTTTACACACAAATTAAGTTTATTTATAGTCAGCCCTTGATTTCCATAACAAAGGTTTTTGTAATACATGCATTGCTTGTTTAGTTATCCCTGTAAAATATTAAAAATCCTTGCTCATCCCTGAGTACAGAGTATTTCTCCACTGCACAACAAGTTCAAAAAGCTTCAGAAGCAGTACTTCTACACTAATGGCCACATGAATTATCCTTCCTTGATGGGATAAATGAACCCAATAAGGCTCCTGGACTAACATCTAGATTGCATTTTACAGTACAGAATTCCTCAACCACTCAGAGGCCTTGAGTTAAGCAGATAGAAGAATGAGAATGCCTCTGTGACTTAACTGAATTCTGCAATCCCCAACCTGAAGAACTACTACATGGCATTTATTTTTTTATTTGAATGTGCCCATGCAGGTGAGAATCTAAAACTGCATACGAAGCCATTTCTGAAAATTGGAAAGGAGGGAACAAAGATGAACTGTGGAAACATTAAGAAAATCTTTTGTGATCAGTCCTCTGACCCCATCTGACAGAAAATTCATAAATTTAGATCCTGATCATACTCTCTAGAAATCCATGGCACAGGTGTGCTGCCTCATTGCCTGCAGATGGGTGGACAGTGCCCCAGTATAGGTGGACAGTGCCCCAGCAGTCCCTCCTCCCTCCCTCCAGAAGTCACACTCTCAGCTGCGCTGGAAACCCATCATGCCAAAGGGCAAGGTAGAGGAAATACACATCTCTGAACTGCCACCCTGCATCCTGCTCTGCCTTCTGCCATGACAGCCTCCTCCTATTAAAGGGCAAATTAGTTTGGCTGGAAGAATTAGCACCTCCCAAGCCCTAGAAAGAAATCCAAGACATGAGGGCTCACAGAAACTGTGCCACCTGCCTTCTCAGACCTTCCCTCACTGAAGGATAATTACCTGAGCTTCCTTCACATGCATGTCTCTTTTGCATTCCTCAACTTTCAGTAATAAGCAAACTAGAATAAGTAATAAGTAAATTAGAAAAAAAATGATGGAGGAGAGGTAATGAGCTCCAGAATTTCCTTTTCCAAGGAGCCAAAATTCCTGGTCTCACCCTTCCGGTAGCAAACCCTCTTGCTGGAGGATGTCCTGCCTCAAATCAGGTGGCTTTTTTGAGGTCTCATCCCTCGATTCCCTTCCAAACAGAAGCAAATTTCAAGGCTACATTAGAAAATAAACTCTGACAAATGTCCATTACTTAAGTTTAGCAATCCTTCCCCTCCCTAGTTTTCTCTTGGCAGGGTTTTTACATATAGCCAAAAGGAAAAATCCTGCTCATCATCAGCAACAGGGAAGCCAGGAGAGCATATATGCCTACCACAGGTATGTGTTATTCTACAAGCTTCCTTATGGAACACCAGTATATGTTATAATCAACAACTTTCTCCCCTTCACCTTTAAAAACAAACAAACAAAAAAAAGAGCAAACAACCATATACTAAACTAGGAAAGTACAACATGCACATCAAAGGAAGCATTTCTTAAAACATCAGATGTCCCACTACCATGAACTCTTTGAAAGACACCCGAAGAAACCTGTCTGCAGGGTAAGCAGCCCTCAGTGAGAGCAGATGCACTTTTTCCAAAATTCCCCATTTGGGGAGAATTTGAAAAAAGCTTACATGTTGTCTTCACATAACAGGAAACAATCACAGAATAATTTTTTTGCTGTAGCAAATACAAGAGTGAACATAAACACCACCACCAGTTTCTACTCAGAAAAAGAACATTCCCACACAGGAGAAGGAGACAGCACAATAAATTTGACTTCACATAATGACTTGGATATGCAAAGAATTTCAAAAGCACTGAGCAATTTGGAGTAGCCATGATGTGCTCAACACGAGCTCATACAAGACTTGACCTAAAACCACCAGAAGTCAATGGGTTCCAGCCCTTTCAGCTCTCAACATCAGAGTCTACACAGTTAAAAACCAATGCAAAACACAGCTACATCCTCCCTCTTCCAATACAGATCCATAGGACCTTTAAATTTCCTTGGGACCATCCAGCAGCAGCACCCTGGGTTTCACAACTGGTACGTCAGGACTAGATTATTCCATCATTAGCAAGTAACAATGGAACACACCAGCTCATCCAAAGGTCACCAATTCAAATCAGCTGAAGGAAGGCTGAGACTAATTTAAAGGTCCTGGGACTAATGTGAAGGGAAATTTTGAGCCAGTGAGTAGGGAAAAAACCCACCAGTCTCATGAGGAAGGAAGTAGACATATCCAGCTTTACAAAACTTTTGTTGTTATTGTGCCTTAGACAGCTGTTCTATGAGAAAATGAAGGACTATACCTTCCAGTGACTTTGTCCAGCTTCTTCACTTTAAAAAAAAAAAGCAATACGTTTAAACAGCTGTATTACTTACAGTTCCAAAGTAAGGGAGAAAACTCAAGCCTCTCACCTTATTTAAGGCAACACTACTAAATAATGCAACTGCAACAATTATGAGAAAGTCTCCTGAAAAATAACTTTTTGCTACAGATTATTTTTTTTTTTATGAAGAACAAGCCCTTTGCTCTGCTTCTTGTTGTTGGGTTTGTTTTTTGGTTTTTTTTCCCTCAAATGTTTATTCAGCAGTTGGAGCTGGGAAAACAGGAACCAGAAAAATCTAGTAAATTGTCTCAACACACAAGTGGGACTGAACTGCAAAAGGAAAACAAATCATTTTATAAAAATATCGACAGTATGTCAGTTATGCAAACATATATTTACGACAGACTAAGTCTTGTAAATAAAAGCTAAATGTATTACTGTAAGTGGCAGATGGCTCACTGTGATTGTGTGACTTCTGTATTAAAATCATAAAAGCAACATGCATATATGGTTGAAAAAAGGTCTCATTCACCCTTCTGAATCAGAGTTGGTATCTGTTACAGTATTTTTAACCCGTGTTTCCCCTTCCACCACCTGGATCACAGGAGGGCAAACAAGGTTTCTGGGGACCACGGACCTATGGAGCTCCTGCCGCTCACCAGAACAGGTGCGATCCTTTCAACCGGCAAACGGCTTCGTGAGGCTGACAATTCTCCTTTCTACTCATACGCTGCCTGATCAATCCACCCACAGCAGCTTTCAAGCCGTCCTCTTCTATATTTAGTTAACAATTAACACATTTGGCTTTTTAACTCCACGGGTTTCTGTTGCTGTTGTTGCTTTAGAAAGTCAAATAAAACTTCAATGGATAAACTCGCCACGGGGAAACACCCCCTGTGCTGCAAACACAAATAGGTAAGGAAACGCCGGCAGACGGGCACACCGCCGACCCCTCCGGTGATGGCTGCCGGGGGTACCGCGGTGATGGATGCCCGGGGGGTACCGCGGTGATGGATGCCCGGGGGGTACCGCGGCTCCCCTCCCTGCCCT
>NW_009952263.1:5257750-5269309 GCF_000747805.2 Chaetura pelagica | reverse complement strand
GGTCCCGGGGCACAGGCGGGTCGAGGTGCCATCGCTGCAGGGAGGCACAAGCGGGGCTCTCTCCGTGCCCCCGCGTCTCCGGGTGTGGGAAGCCGGTGGCTGGGCGTGGGGAAAGGTGGGCAGGCCACACAGACAGACCGTCCCGTCCCTGCGGGAGTCAACAGGGATGAAGTGGGCTGTAACCAGCGCACCCGTTCCAACGGGGAAACGAAGACCGATGGGCCTCCGGCCTGCAAAACCAGGGGAAACTGAGTCTCAGAAACGTCATTGCTGTACCTGAACCCAGAACAAATGCTGCTTCTTGCTCACAGCAAGGCAGATAGCTTAGGGAGGCTGTACATCCCCTGGCCTTCAGTCACGCTTGGAAGGATGTGCTAGGAGAAGGATGACAGTGCATCCCTACCACCCATCCCTAATTCATGAGGCAGGGAAGGCAAGGAAGAAGTACCCAGAGCCTCATTAAGAGCTATCAGCTTGAGCGAGGAAGATGGCGTCTGAGGTAACAGGCGTGAAAGCAATAGCTACTTGAAAGAATAAGATCAGTTTGTTTTTCCTTAAGGAATTACAGGAATATTAAACCCTACTTGCAGTTATAAATCATTTAATGCAAATCATTTAATCCAAACAGAATTTTTACAGGCTCATGAGGCTCACTCATTTTGCCAAGAGTGAGTCATGTACAAATAAAATGAAACCAACAAAGAAAAGAGCTCTCATACCATGTGTATGTGGGTGATCCTTTGAAAAACTTGTAATTATTTTTTTAACTCTACCACAGCCAGGAAGACAGGTTTGTGAAGCAAGAGGGAACCTTGATAAACTGAGACTGTAGCCCACTTAGGTGTAGCTTTTTCCTTTACCCAGAAAGTAACACAGCATGTCCCTTGTCAGGCAGATAAGAGCAACGGTGTGACTAATGTATCAATAGCCCCTCGAAGGCCCTGGTTTCAAACCAAGTTGTGCCCCGGTGTGCTAAGGAAGGAAAAGACTTTAAAAAAAAATGAAAATAATGCTAAGCGTTTAATATTTAGCAGAAGAATGCAGTAGGCAGTTAATCCCTCACTTGCGGGTTAGTTAAGGACATGAGTTAAACTTCATTCTTCACTCCCCATGTCATAAATCTGTGCTGCTAAACACAGAGCACAGCGTGAGCCAGCGGGGTGGTGATGCACCGCTCTGAAATGCCTAAAATGCAGGGACACAAAGTCATGTGATGGTGAGAATGGGAGCCTTAAAATGTGTCATCATCTCCGTCGAATGAAACCAATCCCTAATGCCTTTCACTGACGGCAATGGCAAATACTTGTGGATACTAGAGAGGTACAGCTTTGCAGCCTGCTCTGGTGCTGGCTTCCCACAACAGGCAAAGCATCGTTCGGAAGAGATACATCAGAGCATCTCGAAATGCGCCTCTAGCCGCCCACCTGCTTGGTATTTTAACAAGAGGTTAGACACTCCTGAGTCCTCACATGAACACAGTTTCACTTCCACCTGCTTGGCCAGAAGATCATACTGCCTATGGACTGTTAAGTCCCCCATGTGCAGAAGTGGAGGAAGAATGGGCAGGAACTCAATAGCATTTTGGCAACAAGTCAAGGGGCTGGACTTGAGGTAATACAGCTGCCCAGGTCCAGTGTGTGCTGCAGACACAAATAGACCAGAGGGTCCCAGATTTAGGTAATCCAGGACCCTAAGCCCTCTGTGATTTTTTCACTACCGATGGCCCCCAACTGTGCCTGAAATGCCAGGCCCACCTGGCAGAAAGAGAGGTTCTCGTGTTCCCTTTGGAAGTCTGAGGGTATCTCTGCATGCCTTGTTGCCACCAGCGATGTGCTGTGCCTACCATGCATCGCCATAAATGCATTTCTTATGCAGAGACCATGAGGTAGGCTTTCAGTACAACTGCAGGACATGCCTCTGAAACTCTGTACTACCTGTACTGCGTGACCTGGAGCAGGCAGTGATGAGGGACGGAGAAGTGGAGTGAGGAAGCACATAGCTTGTACATCCAGGAAAGTAATGACAACATTCTCCTCCTATCTGAGAACAGAAGTTCAGGTCATCTACAGGCATAAGCTCCCACTGCATGAGTTACCCAGATTTTGTTCACAAATTCAGGAGTTAGAAACTTCCTTCAATTAGTAAAGCAACCCAACACTGACCTCAGCACATGATCAAGAGCTGGACCAGGCGTGCATAGGATGTGATCCAGCTCTGAGATGAGCTGGAAGGTAATCTGTACTGCTTTCAGAGCATAAGGCTCTTGTCAATGAAAGTGTTTTCTCTTTCACAGTTTAACCAAAACACATAACTTGGTACTGTGGTGGATTTTGACTTATTATCCCTTATTGCTCTCAATTTAAATTAACTAACTCCCAAGTATTTTTTTGTCTAGCTTTCATACTTTGAGGATGGGCAGGCAGTAAATGATTTTAGTTAAGCTGAGCTTTCTTCTTGTAACTGACATCTTACATCTGCCATCAATTGGCAGAATCTCCTTGCTACTGGTTCTTTTGATTGATTTCCCCTATGGAGCTTTGATTTTAGAATAGTTGCTTGGCAAATCAGTTCAGATACAAATGACTTTGTGTTTTTCTCATAAGCATTACACACCTCATCAGGCAGACAGCACAGGCAGTGAAACTGCAAGCTAAGGAAGGAGCTGAATCACTTGACCACCTAGCACGCACTATCTGGTGTACAGAGTAGCCTTAATCACTGTCTGAAGGAAGATCTTATCTAACATGTAGGTTTTCTTATCTGCAGTTTCTCAGACCGTTTATTTCCTCAGTTCTCTGAAAGGGCACGTACTACAGTGCATGGAAAAATGGCAACTGAAGACAAAAACAATTATGGTGAAGCAGCCTGAAGTGTCAGTGGTTTAAGATCATTCTGGCCTCTGCTGACTAAATGAGAACCTACTTCAACTTTTGGCAGACAATGAGAATCCAAGTAATTTTGTTTTAAAAACCTGACAAGGAATGTGAAAATCAAGAACTGTGCCTTTCCCTTTTCATTTTGTAGTCTACCAGTAGTGAGCCAGCAAAGCTGGAAAGCATCCTGTGTGGGTCCCTGTTAAAACCACAGATAACCAGCACTTACAAACACAAAAACCCCACTGGGCAGTATATTAATGCAATTACTTTAGAATTAATTTCCATTTATTATTAATTATAGCTGAGGTGAATTGTCTCTAAATGCCATGAAAGACTTCAAAACATTTTGATGTTAAATGAAGGGTAGTTGGCCAACTTCCTCTAGTCTTTACATGAGGCAAATATCCACTTCCTGCAACAACAACAAAAAAAAAATGGATACGAAGCCACTGATACTACATAATGCTTAATTTTTTTCCTCTTTGATTTCTGTTTTACCACACAGTGTAATATATGTCTGTTTCAAGATTTCTGGGGAACCTAAAAAGAACCTAACGTAATAATACTTTGTTTTTGCACAGAGATCCAATTCCATCCTGCCGTCGCAATTCAAGGGGAACCACAGCAGGTGTGTGAAAACAGAAAAGAAAGGAACATGGAGGGAAATAGGAAATAAAAATAAATAATGGGGAAAAAAGCAAAAGAGAGAAACAAACTTAGGCGTATAATCTAACCTCCAATGCACAGTCTATATTCATTTTTGATCTTCCATGCAAAAATACAGCAGGCAGGTTTTTTTCAAGTTATAGAGGAATGCACAGGGCAGAGGACATTAGTGCTTGGCACACAAAGGCAAATGAAAAAGGACAAAAAATCTGAACTGAAAAAAAGCCAGCAAGATTACATAATCACCAAAAATCATTTTTAAGGTCTAAATTGAAACCACAAAGTATTGGAGACAACAGTCTTAGCCATCCTACAGTGAAGCAGGATTCTAGACTAAGCAGGAACTTGTGCATATTCTCCTTTTTATTGCAAAAGTTGCTTTACTAAAAAAGGCTATTTGGACTGTCATCAAAGGATGATGCAGAGGTTCAGGAAAGTTCAAAACGGATCAGACAATCTATTGTCGGTAAGTCTACCGATGGCTAGTAAACATGATGATGCAATCCAGTGAAATCTCTGGCTCAGGGAATTCCAAAAGCCTCTGACTGCCAGAAGTTAGGAAATTCTGCACTTGTCCTATCACTTCAGTCTTTCTGCAAGCATCCTCTACTCATCAGAGTTAGTCAAAGGTAACTAGGCTAGATAGGCTACTGGAGTAAATAAAACCAGTGGCTCACACTTATGCTCTGAAGAGATGATCAAGGACATTCTTGTCTTACTATGCTTCCTCATGTGGTGATCCAAATCAAGGCTCCAAATCTCATAAAAATTATAGTAAGGCTAGTTTGAATTTCAGAAAAATACACAGAAGCAGCAGTTCTACATTCATAAATTAATATTAATGGCAAAATTAGATGACAAATTACAGGCTTCGTTAGCTCAGAGTTGTAGAGCTTCATACTGAATGGGATGGACAAAAGGTGAGATGGGCACATCAGTAAGGACAGCCCGTCAGGCAAGAGGAAATAGCATTTAACTGTCCTGCAGAGAAGACTCTAATTTGGAAGGGTGGGACAACACCAAAGGCTTTGCACACAGTCCCCTTTCAGTGGTGGATAAGGGACAACTCTTTCAAGAAGAATCAAAGCTAGAGTGCAGTAGAGTGGGAAGATGGCTACAAGTCCTTTTGAAACCAGATCCCTTGTCCTAAATGGCTGAGGTTTCAGTTAAAAGATGAGGGCTTGGAAAAGCTCCTGCAGTTGGCATAATTATAGCTGGGTTGCTCTGAGGGAAAGCTAAAATCCACTGGGAGATGCTTAATTTTGGTGGTCGGACAGAAGCAAGAGCTTTGCAAGTTCTCTTTTTCTTATCCTAAGACCATATGGAGCTCAACTACCAGGTAAGTGGGTGTAATTGAGGGAATATGCAGCTCATCGTATTCTAAATCAACTTGTTCTTCATAAGTGAGCATTACTGTGGAAAACATAGCGAGAAACATAGAGATCCTGGGAAACAACATCCACCTCTAAGTAAAAATAGCAAAAACTAGGAATTGAGATTCCGCCATTCCATTAAAACTCAGAGCAGAACATAGAAGACTGGTATCTCTTCTCTGGAGAAGATGACTTCTACTCATTTGCATAAGTGACAACATGACAAATAATGCACCATCATCTTTCCCTTCATTCTCCATCTCCCATTTTAGCAGCATTTTGCTAGGCTTTATTTTAGAAAGCCTGAAACCTGGAGTGAATTAGGCCACTTTACTATCTTTATCCAGAATCCAATCACAGTTGGATTTCTGGAATAATTCAGAGATACGCACAGAATTTTCCTTGAAGTATTTTGGTTCCTAAGTTCTCTTCAAAGATATGGAAGAGAAATATTACCATGGTGCTAGCAGAAAGGCTCTAATGGTATCATTCCATTATTTCAGAATGGCTGTTGCCATTTTTTGCTCCGAGTGTAGCACGTAGTTTAGAATATATACCTCCTCAGTGCAATATGTAGTGATATTTCAGTAAATGCCAATTTAAACACAATTTGCCTAACATACAAGAGGAAAGCATCTCCTGAGCCTGATTATGGGCTTCATGTTGTAATACTTAAGCTAATAGTGTCTGAAAAAAGGAGCAGCCCCGTCCCCTAGAAAACCTGATCTGCTAGGAAGATGCTTTGGAGGCCAGCTTGAAAAATCTCTTTGTAGGACCTGCCAAGTTTAGTCAAAACTCCAACTTTTCACTTGACCTTACCAGGTATAAACATGCTGCAGCAAAGTGGCAGTGTTCCCCAGTGTGCCTAAATCTCTCATTTGATTTATAAAAAGTACAGCAAGTCACAGTGTAGCACTCAGCAGTGCTATACTTTTTCATAGTTACCTGGTCAGCTAAAACTCAAACCCATGCAAATTAAAAAGCTAATTACAACCCAAATGTGATGACAAGTATTATGCAAACACCTACAGATCCTACGTGGTGCACTCAGACCCATGGCTATGAACTCCTGGAAATTAGACACAGGTGCTACCATAATACCTGGGTATCTTGTTTCTTTAGGATACATCTGAATGAGCAAAACATGAACAAACAAGCAATGGTTGAGACAGGTAACTAGCTAATTCCAACATGCAGGGACCTCCTGCTTGTTAATTTATCCACTCTATGCAGCCCTCTGACTATAGAAAAAAATATCCGCCATATCTATATTCATGTAGCAGGGCAATAAACAAATTAGAAACGCACAGAGACAGGCTGAACAACTTGCATGTTGTTTTTAAATTATCTTTATAAAACGAAGAACTTGGGGAGGAGCTGTGAATGACTAAAAACTGATGAAGACATACACTGCCTGCTTTTCCTCCCTCCAAACGTATAACTCCATTTCTTTCAATTCACCAGGTCTTCAGACTCAACAAGAGCAAGTGCTTGCTCTCTCTGAAGAAAGCTGGCACCGTGAAGAGGTAATAAATCTTAGAAGGAATTGTACCTGTTGAAACCACTTTTTAATGGTGTATTGATTTTTTTTAAAAACAATAACTTGAATTTTGCCCAAAATGTCATTACAAAACAGAACCAAAGTGCTTCTCTGCCCTGACCATAGAATTCCTGATGCAGCATGATAATCATCTAACGGGATTCTCTAGAAATAATGTGAGTTTACTGTTCATTACAGTGCCATGTTTCATCATTCAGCATTGAAAATGCCCATTAATAAAATGGCATTCATTGGTTTTATAAGAATGCCAGTTCAAAATTTTCTTTTTGGAACTCAAATGGATCCTCCAAATGAGCTTTATTAATCATTGACGGAAAACTGGCAAAATCCTACCCTGTACTTTGGCAACCTTTCAAAATGTCCAATTAGGTCAAATCAAGAAAGCCCTAGAAACCAATTACGGCAGCACTTCTAAGCCAAAAAAATTCACTGTACTCTGAAACAACTGCAACATTAGAGGAAAAAACCCAAAACAGCAACACCAAACACTCAGTCACAATCTGGTTGTGCACCTGAAATACCACCTCCATAGAAACGTGCCAAATAGCCACTCCTTCAACCACATCAATTAATGATATTTGCTCACAAATCTTTTTTATCAGTGTCATAAATGTCACAAAGTAGTTCACCAGAAGGAACAGTGCCAGCCAGTTCCTTAGTCTGCCAAGTGAACACTTGCTCCCCTTCAGCATTTTTCT
This sequence comes from Chaetura pelagica, assembly GCF_000747805.2. Classification (NCBI taxonomy): domain Eukaryota; kingdom Metazoa; phylum Chordata; class Aves; order Apodiformes; family Apodidae; genus Chaetura; species Chaetura pelagica. The sequence goes on along the minus strand of NW_009952263.1, from coordinate 5,262,135 downwards.
ATACATCTCACCTTCAGTGCTCTGATTTCACATGTATACAAAATCTTGACCTTTTTATGAGTTTCATGTCTTCTGTATCTCACCTGCATGTTTGTACAGTAGCAAATATGTTGACAATGTGATAAAAATAATCCTGGCAGCAGGAACAATAGCGACCTTTATCTAACTTCTCAAGAATGTGATCTTTGCTTCTGCAGTACCACTGCACTTACAGCCATAGGTGCTGGTGGGCTGTCTGAGGAGTGTGTTGCTGCCAATCCTAATCCCACCACCCACAGTTAAGAATTAATTAGGACTTGAAGATGCCAGAGGGAGGCAAACCAAACAAAAATAGCATTTTAATTAACCGTAAACAATAATTAAACTTATGCATTATATTTAGCGTCTGCACATTTCTAGACTTACTGCAGTGACTGGCTCTAATGAGATCATCCAACTAAATCCCAGAGGACGGGACAGATCTCAGACCCTAAATACGTCTCCTATTGTATCTCAAAATGGTAAATAATTCAGACATCCTTATTGTGAAGACCAATAATTAAAAATGCAAAAAACAACACTGTAAAGGAACCAGAAATCCATATAACCTGGTCAGACTAAAGGAGAACAAAATGTGCACACAGATAATAAGTAGGTTTTGAGTTTCCTATTCCATATGTACACTTGTTCTGCAATTTCATAACACGAGGGTCCCTACTTTACCATACATAGTTATTTAGTTTGTTATTTTTTATTTACTTATTTCCAGTTCCCTTTACTTTGTTTATTAACCTGCTATTATACTAACAAAAGTAAGAAAGTGGTGTCATACAACATTCTTTCGCCAAAGTCAGGGAAGTGATTTCCAGTGCTTTTCATTCTGATGCTGTTTTAATTACAATGTTGAAACCAAGAACCCTCTAAGTTTCTTCCTATCTATTTTAGTTACTCAGTGTTCTCTGCCACTTGATCTTCAGCTGGCTAGTTTACAAACTGGATCTCATCAGTTCATCTCAACAAAACATATTCCCTCAGTTTGTGCTTGAAACAGTCAGCTGTCATTCAGAAGTAAAACTTAACAAAAATCTCCTTACCTTCACGAGGAGGACAGGTAAACTTCCTGAAGTTTTACTTTACCATGAGCTTGATCAAGGGTAACCACCAGGACCTAGCCATACAGAAGAAAGTCAAGGGTTTCTCTTGTGCCCATCTCTAGAAACCTGAAGGAAATAATCTGTCTGAAGTAACCACGCGGCTTTTGTATTCTCTCATTTCCCAAAAATGGCTAAACTGAACCTCTTAACATTTATTAACTAGAGCTAAAACTTTAATTCATAAAAGAAAGATAACTAAATTCATTATACCGCATATATCATGCACTCAGTATTACAGCCCCAAATATCTCGTTTAATTACGTACACTACATGGCAGACAAATGCAATGTTTTAGCGGGTACGTTGAGAGATTTGTATGGATCCTTTTCCTCCTCCCATTGTTTGTTTACCAATCCATTAATCCATCAAGAAATGCTTGGAAGATGCTGCACGTTGCTATCCCTCTACCACCTTGAGTTTCATAGGATCTTCAGGTTTCATGTATCGTCCTTTACATTTTGCTAAACTATTAGGTAGAGAAGATTAACTGATTACAAATTATATTATTAATGTTTTCACTTCCATAGCACATGTTTTGAGATGCAAAATGAAGAATTGTAACAGAAGTATTAAGACCTTCATAAAAACTGACTGGTATGTGTTAAGGAAGCCAAGGTCAGACCTAAGTGTAAGGTCTATGTCAGGATGTATCCTAATGTAAGGATATATTTTGTTAGAATGACTGTCTTTATTTATGACCGATTAGAAGTGTGGCTGAATTGTTCTGTTGACTGGGAAAGGTCAGGAAGTTTACTCCATACGTCTTGGTTTTCCTCTAATGTTCTTTACATCACACCTTTTCTTTAACTGTCTATACTCTCATAACTGCACCACTTCACTATTTTTATCTTTCTACAAAAGCTTTCCTTGCATTTTCCTTTTTATTCATGTTGTGTTTTCTTGTTTTTCATTTGTTTGGGTTTTTTTTTCCTGTTACACGATCTGACATCCCCCAGTTCAGTTGGGGTACATACACCATTCTGTATCAGCTGTTTTCCTGCTTAGTCCTTTTCCCTTTCCTAGAAAAGCCCTTAGCACATTCAAGAATTTATCAGGTTTCTCCAGTGCATCTTATTTTGCCCAGAAAATCAAACAGTAAGATCTCAGGGCTTGGGGATCTGGTTTTATCTGCCAACCACATAGCAAAACTAGACCATAGTTCCCTAGAACAAGATTTGCTTCCTTCCCTCCCAGATTAAATTCTCCATGAAGATCTGTAGCAGATGAGCTACCTACTTATGCACTGTTTCACACTCTCTTTTCCTAATCCTTTTCTGCAAGCTACCTCTCTTTTTGTGCCTTTTGCTGGTTGATCTCCAGATCTCAACAATTCATGTGATAAAAATAAATTTATCTCATCGCTTTCATCTCATTTGCTTTCTGACTAATACTAACCTGTATCTTTTTTGTTTGACTCTTCTAAGCTGGTAAGCTATCTCCAACATTACCTTCTGAAAATGTTTCTTATACCTGGAGCACTTCAACATCTTTTTAACAAGAGGTTTCTATCATTATCAAAGACATCTATTTGGATTTTACCTTTTTCCCCAGCTTGTTTTTCTCAAAACTTCTCCATTTCATCCTCTGCCATAAAAATAAAGCATTGCAGGTTCCCTTTCTTTTTTCTGTGAGGCCTCATTTTTAAAGAGAGTTCCTTTTTAAATCTGAGACAATGTCTTTCTTCATTCCCCTAATAAATCCTGATACCCTTTCCCAAGCCTTTTTTACTTAGAATGCCTTCTCATTTATCCTGTTCAAGCTTTATCTCAGTTTATATTAGAAGCTGTATATTTTCATTTATGTTTATTGATTCAACGAAAAAGACCAAGACCTTAAAATGTTGCAGCCCAACATGCTGCTGTGCTTTGAATTCTTAACCTAGTCTTACCCCCTTTGGAAATCTTTCTTACATAGATAGACTCTACTAACTTTTTTTAAGGTATCTTTTTGCTTTCTTTTGTGACTGGTTTAGTGCCTCAGTCCCCTCCTGTATTTTCTTTCAGGTATAGTTTCTGAGGAAAAAAAATCTTTAACATGTGAAAAACCTTTGATTTAACTATCCTATAGATAAATTCTGCTGTGCTGTCTTTTCATTGAGGCTTTTTCTGCTTTTCAGTGCTTTTCTGCTTTTCAGTGCCTTGATTGCTCCAGGGCACAACCAACTCATACTACACGACCAAGCAGAGCATCCCTCTGTGACAGCAGTGGTCACCTCACATCATATGGCAATATTTGGACCCGGGAAAGCCCCATTTTCTCACCAGAACACTACTTTTTGAGCACAAGTTACAGGGCCATTTCTTTATTTGCCCAGAGGTGCTTTCCTCTTCTCATAATAATAAATTAATCTCATCTCTGTATAACAGCCTTAGTAAGCAAAAGCTGATCCTGTCTTCCTTGCCACTCACGTATTTTGTCACCGTTTTGGTGAGAGGAAGCTCCGCCCCTAATAAAGATTGTGCCATGACAGAGATGCAAGACAGAGCCAGGACATGCAGCCTCTTCTCAGCTCTGCCACCTGTTGCTGCAGGACTTAGGATGTTACTCCATATTCCTCTGTTTTGCACTCTCCACGTAGCGTGTATTCTGTTTGTTTACATCTCTCCTGCAGAAACATCCCACAGAACTCACTATGCCACTGCAAATTTTTTCCATGAGGCACCGAGTTCACTCGACTAGGAGGCCAGTAGCGCCTGCTCTGTAAAAACCACTGGTTAATTATCTTCCACAGTCACAAGGACGATTAACAGTGTTACTACATTCACAGGGCGGTTCTTACAACTTGCCTCAATTTGTCAGCTGGTCACTGAGAGCACTCCCTGGAAGGACAACCCTACCCAGCTTTGCCATCTGTGACCTGAGCTCCCCGGCGCTTCCCAGCGCTTCCCAGCGCTTCCCAGCCGGCTCCCGTGCGCCCGTCCCAGCTGAGCTCGGCTCCCGCACGCACCGCACCGCACCGGGCAGGCTGCGTGAAGCCCCTGGGAAGCGGCCTGGCCCCTCCTTGCGAGCTCCCAGGGGTGAGGGAAAGGGATGAACTCTGCTGAAGCCACAAACACGACGTAGCCCTGCCTGGACCCCGTTTTCCTCCCGTGTAACGACTAAATACGTCTGGTAACGCGAAGGGCCGGGGGACGCTCAACATTTGCGGCTGCCCTTGGCAGCTCCAGCATCGCACCCGCGCTCAGCGGAGAGTCCCGGGGCCGGGCGGGGAGCGCAGCGCAGCTGGGGAGGGACGGGGCCGCGTTCCCCAGG
>NW_009952263.1:5207399-5256793 GCF_000747805.2 Chaetura pelagica | reverse complement strand
CAGCCGGTGGGCAGTGAGCACCAGGTTTATTCCAGATTGCCAGTTTAGGGGTTTTTTTGTTGGTGGTTTTGGGGTTTTTTTGAGATTTTCTTTTTCCTTCGCAGCCTCGCAGGATCACAGCTGAGACAGAAGTGCAGTTCTAAGGCAGAAAAAGGATTAAAGCTCCATCCCACTTAGCATTCAAACTTCTTGAACGCTGTTCCTCTGTAATGTGATGCTGCACTGAAAATGTGATAGCACGTGCTGTGTCTCAGTGTCTTCTGCATGAGTTTACATGGAAATGATGTTGTCACTGAACTACAATCCTGCAAAGCCAGCTGAGATCTTCTCTTCAACTAGTACAATCATTATTTAAGTACAGTGCACAGAAACAGATTGAAAGTCTGGCTTCTATACACAGCATAGTATCTTCAGCTCTTCACTGAAATTATATTTAAAAAACCCCTATAACTCTATAATCCAGCTAATACATTATGTATTTTAAATTTAAAGTAATTTAGTTATGTATCTTGACAAATGACAGCAAAACTCAACAAACATTAGTTGCCTAAGCAGGAATTAGTGCAGGTGAGCCACTAGCTTCTCTATTCAGACAATCTAATACTTTGACCCCGAGTCCTGGTAGCACATGGCAGAGCAAATCACACTTATGGAATTTTCAAATTAGGAACTCACTCTAGAAAAGAGTTGTCTAGAAAAGTTTGGATGTATTCAGGAAACACTAGGTAGGGAGGACTGTTCTTGCTCTAGAGACAAAAATACATGCTTTAAAATAGCGAGGGGAAATGAACTGAATTATATTAATTCATTTTTACACTAACTTACATTTTTACAGCAGGCACAAATATGTAAGGTGTGATGGAACCACCTTTGTTCCTTAAGTACTGTTGCTCTATATAGAAGATCTGTAGAGTAGGAGTAAGCCAGAAGATCTGATGTGTTCATGTTACCCTGTTGCATGACAAAAGATGAGGAGAATGATGATGGTAAAATCAAAATCAATGGCAAAAGAGCAAGGTAAAGGCAAGTCAGGACATAAACTCGAGCTTCATGTAGCAGGGCAAGGGAAGCCAGTTAAATGTTTGATAGGGGTGACGTAGCCAGGAACACAATAAAGGATGATGACCATCAGAGGAGCATCTTCAAGACAGTTCTTGAGATACATTCTAAGGGGTTTGTTTTCCCTGGAAGCAGCAAAAGGACATACCTAATCTAGACAGCATGTTACTATCAGTGCAGTTTTATTTTTTTCTGTGCTAAAGGACTAGATAGGAAGATGCCACTGTCAGGAGCTGGAAAGAACTGGGAAGCGTTTTAGAGATGACAAGGGCCAGTGTAATGAAAAAAAAATTCTGCAGTAGGGCCTGACGCTTTCATATCCCTGCATCCTTTTGGAATGTCATACTGTTTTCTATAATGATGATTTTTTGGAAAGTATATAAGTAAAAATCACCAGAATCGCGTTTCTGCATTGACTTACACACACACACACACACACAAAAAAAACAAAACAAAAAAAAACCCCAAAAACAAAAAAACCCCACACCTGTAGTCTCCCACAGACTTTGCCCTTAACATCTCGAGTGGAACGAATCTGCTGGGAAACTCCCAGGCAGCCAGGGCAGCCACGCGAAGCAGCTGCTGGGCACACGCAGCCTTCGCAGGAGCGGGCAGAGCGGTTTTACTCTCTCCTACAGGCAGCGCGCAGGGGCGCCTCTTTCGCTGTGCTGCACAAACTCAGGAACGCACAAAAGCCCTCCCTTTTCATGGCTTGGATTGCATCGAAGTCCCTATAAAAGATGGGTAGGCCTTTTCTGAACCGGCAGCTGCTCCTCAGGCGGAGCTGTCCGTGGTCGGTCGTGCGGCGGCCGGAGGGGGCTCTGCCGACAGCCGCCTTCGTCATCTTCCTGCTAGGGAGTCCCATCAGCACCACCCGACACCGTGCTCAGCGGAAAATGTCCTTCGCGTTCTGCCTTTGTGCACGTACCTCTGCTTCTGAAAATACTTCTACCCAGGAGATTACTCGTTTTTCTTCCTAGCACATATCCCAGATACAGCTCTCTTCTTTTCTGGTTGGTATCTGACACAAGATACTGTTAAATTTTGGAAAATCTGTTCGAAATTCATTTATTTTAAAAGCAACAACAACACAACTATTTTTCTAGGTTTAAGTTTTTCAGAGTGTTTTTTCAGGCTTCTTAGATGACTGTCTATACTTTTGGTAGGTTTCCAGCTTTCCCATCCATCTGTTAAGTTGAAAATAACATACTGAATATTCAGTTTGTTCTTTAATCTTTGTAGATTTTAAAGGACTGATTCTTCTTTAAGTGGATAAATGCAGTTGCTGCCTTGCCAATTTGTGGCATTGTTTCCTTCTAGACATCCCCACTGGCTTGCATATGACTGCCAAGGTACTGAGATTGACTTGTCTCCTGCACTCCTTTACTTTCTGAAGCAATGCTTGAATTTTGGGCTTATTGTTGGAATTGGTTTTTTATTGTTAACCCTGTGTTTACTGTCATGCTCAGTATCCTTTTACTTCACCTTTTCAGACAGTCTGAGGGGACAAGAAAAACCTAAGTCATTAGCAAAATAACATTTCAGCATATTGCTAGTGAGCCATGTAGTGTCTAATCATCTGGCTACCTAAACTTTTCCAATAGCAAATCAGTAGCAACCCCAAAACATTTAATAATTTACACTGTCATGTTTTGTTGGTGGGTCATCATTTAAAATCTTTGACATTTCCTTGTTCAGTGCAACCTTATTGACTGTCAATGATCAAGCAGAATATTTTCTATCATTTCACTCATGCTTTATCTCTGCATGCTGCACCTGGATATAAAGCTGTGTTGCTGTTAATTCTTTTCCTTGACATAACACCTTGCTTCAAGATACAACAAAATAAATCAGCATAGACTGTCAAATTCTTCTGGGAAATGTGTGTAGTTTATGTTATTATGTTCTTTGCTCTTCAGTTTTCCTCTGCCAATTGTTTTTAGACTATGCTAATACACATCCTCCTAAGTTAGAGTAACAACTGGCTAGTAGGAACATTAAGCATGATAGAGACAGAGCCTTTATAGGCTTCCAAAGCAAGCAAACAAACAAAAAAAACCCCAAACACAAACAAAAAACCCCAAAAAACCCCAAGCCAAAGTGTATATGGAGAAAGATGAACTCTAGCTTGCTAGGTCATGCACTGACCAGTTGCTGCAACATCTAGTAAAACTTCATCTGGACCTAAGTTTCAGCCAGCTCACCAGATGGAAAGATTTATGCACTGAGAAGACATAAAGAAACAAACAAGTTTTGTGCAGGTCACTCCATAGGTTCTCCTGGCATTGTTGTCCTAAGACGATAGGCTTGAGGGTTGAAAAATCTGCGGAAGAGAGCAGCCCTCAACTCTGCAGTGGTTCCTGTCTGGCCAAGCAGCCTCGGGCTGCATGGACAGCTCCTGTCCTCCCGCGGCTCCAGGCTCTGCTTACACATGGCCCTTCCTTTCTGCCAGCTGCAGAGCTCTGCTGTGGCCATTCCACTCTCTCTCCAGACTGCTAACTCTCCCTCTCACTTTGCTAGTTAACTCTCCTCATGTAATCCTGAGATGAAATCTGCAAGAAGTGGTATCATGAAACTAAGCTCCTAAATGATCTTCTGTTTGCACACCTAAGCATAGCTGTTCATGTTTCAAAATACATATTTCCTAATGAAATGTGGGTTTGTGATGTTTCTAGTAGGACCATAACAAAGCGATTTCATGACTTGTTTCTGATCTGAACTGCATGGAACTTTTCCATTGTTATCATTGTTAGGGGGCTTAATCCGTTTAACATCAATATTAGACACGCAGTGGTCAAAATGGCAGTTTTATTAATGAGTTCTTCTGTAGTAATAGGCTGTCGTACATGTTCTACAGGGTACATGTACATGTTTTACAGGGTAAACTAATTCTAAGCTCCACAGTTTTGCTAGTGGGTAAGGAATCCACTTCACTTAGGAAAAGGCATGATTTGTTCATTAACACAGGGTCCCAGTAGGGAACAGAATCTTCTGAAATGGTGAGAGGGAAAGCAAGCAAGCACATCAACTCTGTGTGTTTGGTTCTATTTTCTGCCCGTATTAAATGACCCATGTAATGAGTAAAGAATTGTTTACATCAAGTAGTACCCAAACATGTTAGGTCAATAACTACTCAGTGGTCTGCTGCTAGTTGGCAGCCTGAACTGGCCATGAACAAAATCAGTGCTGTCATTTCACGACCTTTTTAAACTAACACAGTTACAGAAGTACATCCTAGAACAAACAGATTCCTTTGTTTCACAGTGATTAAAACCAAGACCTTAAAGATGCAGAGAGGCCTGTGTTTTTTTTTAGAATACAAATGCCTCCTGGGCTAGCCAATGGAGCACTAGTGGTGAATTTAAGATTCTGGCAGTAGTGCTTTGCAATTTATTTTTTTAAAACCCACAACTGCTGGGTCTCTTCAGGATGTACTTTTGACTGACCTAGCTTTACATGATTGTAGGTTTTTTTGTCCCACCTCTTCTACTTACTGCTCTGATTTGCTGTGAGCTTTTAAATTACCTTGTGAATTCCACAGGGTGAGTCTTATGCCTGGGTTTAGCCCTGAAGAGATACACCTAGAACTGGAAAACAACGTCTTTACAGAGAGTGACAAAGAAATGGAAAAGAAAAAAAAAAAAAAAGTGTGAAATGTGACTGCTCAAATTTTTGAAACTGTGCTAGAGAATGGATGGCTCTCCTGACTTCTGACTGAAGTCACAGTCCACTAACCCTGGTGCTTTGAAGGATGGATTGTAAACAGGCATCAAGGAACACAGTGACACTACTCATATTCAATGGGAATGTGAGTTCATTAGAGAAGACATCAAGGTGATCTCAGTGTGCAAGAAAGAATGTGGAGAAGAAAAGACGTTTTTTTATACCACACTGTCTGTGTTCAGAGTCTTCTTCTGGTTCAGGTCACCCCTCACAAAGTGTCATATCTTGACAAATCCTACCTTTTTTTGTTACTACATTTATAGGCTACATGGACAATTAGTAGATGTTTCCATGGCAATTCATTGACAGTTTCTCCTAAATGAAGATAGATTTTAGCATTCAGACACAAAGATTCCATTCTTCTTATCTGTTTTTAAAGTGTTTTTAAGGCTAACCAAGTAGGATCATGTAGGAGTATGTTCTGTTACAGTAAGAATACCACTGTGAGGATATTTAGGGAGGTCCACGTTAAAAGTAGTCTATTAATATCTTAAACATCCATGTTAAAAACATATTCAGATGAGATCAGAGTGTATGCATACCACTGGGTTTTCTGCTGTTCTTTCCTTAACCAAAGCTGCAACCAGAGTAAAGACAAGGAAAGCCCCTCCTGCCCTTGTAGAGCACCCAGTTCTCACTGTACCCTGATGACTGATGGGAACAAACAAAGCCTAGTACAAAGTAAGCGAATAAGGGGGCAAAACCACACCAGCAAGTTATCTTATGGTCAGGGAGATTCTAAATGTAATTGGCACAGTTGTTCCAGAGAAATATTAGCTGTTTGTGTTCTGGGAGAGGAAGGCTGACATTGGACTAACAAGAAAAACTAGGACCTCATGGGTAGTACCTTCTTGTCTTGACCAAGATCAGAGCTCTTACTGTGAAAGAGGTCTGGGATGCAAAAAAATAAACAAACAAACAAATAATTAACCAAACCAAACCGAAACCACAAAACGAACAAACAAAAACCAAACCAAACCAAAACACACAAAAAATAAAACAACCCCAAAAAACACCAGGGTTAAATTTTGGAGCTTCAAAGAGGATTAACAGCGTGAACCTTGGCACAGTTATGGATGAACTCAACTAGATGAAGAGCCATGGCTCAGTCATTTCATCTATTTTGTTTCAGACAGTCAACATGCAGTGAGACACTGAAGAGATATACTTAGTTCTTACTTTTGAAATGTATTTGGACAGGCCACAGGAAATGTCTTGGAAATCAGAACTACAGAAACAAATAAGCAAACAAGCAAAGGAAAAGCACATCAAGTTACTTAACAAAGGTCAGAAAGAAAAAGCCCACTCATTCCTCTTCCACAGGAAAGCCACTTGGTAAGAACTTCCCTTTGTGAAGAGGAGAAAAGGAGGAACTGCTGACACTTACTGCAAAGTGAAATTCTGGCTGCCAACCTGTGTCTGTGCCCCCATTAGTATTTTCCCCTGTGAGCAAATGAATGAAGAGGAGCAAACAGCAGGGTGGGCACAGGCATATTGAGCCATCCCAAACTCAGAATTTAGACTGAAGTTTCAAACTTATTAATAAATAATTTGAATATTGATGTCTGAAAGTATAAGGATAGCTTACCAGCTTTCCTTTCGAACCATATTATTAACTCAGCTTTCTTTTTTAATTTCTTATAAATAAAATATAACTTTTTGCAACTACTGTATATTATAAATAGTCCTCCTTGATCTTCCTGCCAATATTCATTGTATAATCTGGAGGGAAACATACATTCATTCTATACTCATGGTATGGTGTGTTTGCCAGAACTATGGCATTTTTTACCATTCATCAGGCTGTGCAAACATCCAGGAGAATTATTCTGTCTCCCATGTCATGGGTTTGTTATCCTATTACAGGAGATCAGTTCAAGCTGGCTCCATAGGGGAGCTCACAGCAGCACAAGGTATCTCACAGAGAGCTACATGACAGAGACTGGTGTTCCTAAAAACACTACTTTTGTTTATTCTTAGCAGTAACTTTAGCACAGATGAACCATGCCACACTTTTAAAAAAACAGGATTTTTTTTCTCTGTTATAAAGCAACTTTTTATTAAGGTTTCAAAACTGGTGAAACCACTTCTTATATGAACTGCTGCAGTGCATAGACTTCTGTGTAATCATGAGGGCACAATGAAGCCTTACAAGTATAAACTGAAAAGTCTTAGAATTGGTTGCACCAGCTGTTTGGTTTCTCAGATCAGTTTGTTTCCTTTCTCGGGGCTGGGTTTTCAAACTAAGCCTTTATGTACTTGTATATATATTTGTATTTGTTGAAAAAGCAAGTAAAGCTCCCTAAAAAAAGACCCAAATATATACATAAGCATATATGTATTTGTGTTTTTCATGAAAAGCAAATATGTTCCACCTTCTTCCCGAAACAAGGTCACTTAGTTTACAGGTGGGTCTCTACATTGAGAGGGCGTTCATACTTCAACCTTCTAGAAATAGAAATGAATGGATTGTGTAGGAAAATTACCATGGAACAGAATATTAGGACTTCTGTGAGTATGTTAAAATAAAACTGTACCTACTGCTCAGCATCCTCTCATGTGTGTACTGGGAAAGGTTCTTTGAAAGCTAGGTCTGCAAAACTGCATCCCTGCTAGCCCAGCTTACAGCTGGCAGTACCTGTGGTTCTCTTAAGGTGATGCCAAATAGCAGCACAGTCAGTGGCATAAGACTGAGTGACAAGGGACTTAGGTAATATTACTAGGACTGCCACAATCTTCCTCCATGTTCTTGCACAGGCTTTTAATTCCCTTTGTTTTTTGTTTTCTCTGAGAAACTGGAACCACTTAAAAGCAGCATTAGTGAAATAAATTGAGGTGCAACTTCAGCATCGTGCTAAAATCTAATAAGCAGGAAAATCACTGGATTTAAAGAACAAGTGAATGCACTGTATTATCTGTACAGCAAAGGGCACTGAAGCAATCTGAATGTTCTGAAGTTCAAATCTACTTATAACAAGCTTGTGGTGGTGAGAAAATGAGGTAAAGTCAGTTCTGGTATCTAGTATCTTGCTACACAGTAATTAAACAAAACCTTGTAAACAGTGTTACAAACACTTTAAAACAAAATACCCATGAATAGTCATAGAACATCTGAAAAGGGTGTAAACAAAATAAATTACATAATAATTTCAACATGCAGTTCTCAAAGTAGATCTGTGTGACATGCTACTGTGGTTTTTTCACAATAATAAACAAAGGTTTGTACTGACAGCAGATGCTTTTCCTCAATACTCAAAATAGTATTACAATACACTGTTTTTGCATTTCCAAATGGTTGAGGGTATTACAGAGAAAGTATAAGGTAAAAGAGAAAAAGACTGAAGATATAATATTCTTTCTATGCTACACCATTCTGGAGGCAGATTTTATAGCTGTGACCAAGGAGACAAACAGTTAGTTCACACCATTCAATTCCTTCAACTGATGTTTATTCTAAATAAATAATACTTCAGTGTCTGTGTGTTTTCTTCTCAAGTGTGGGCTAAACAGAGGCATAGTGAAAAAAATAGTTACCACATTGACTCTAACAGGCTTGAATTTCACCCGAGTGATCTTAACTGTGTGCATCTCTTTGTTTCTAAAAGCACTACTGATATTCCACTTCTTTCACTTAGTATCAGAGGGAGAAATGTAGATAGCGGGTTAATTTTCAATCCCACTGAATTTAGCAGCCTCCTGCTAACTTCACTTACATGTACAAAACACAAACATATGGCTGAATTACAAAGAGAGGGAAATAAGGAGGAACGTAGGAAAATAGGGAGGAATGGAGGAAACACCGTCACTGGCTGAGAACAGGGCAGGTGGGCAGTACTCAACCTGGTCCAAACAGGTTTCTGCTGTAATTTTGTGGTGGACTGGAAGAGCTACTCCTTCTTCCACCAAAAGCAATGGTTCTTACCTAACCAGTGATTACCAGGCAAGAGAGTAAGGAATTGAACAGCTGAAGGATACTCAGGAAGGTACTGAAGGCTATGGGACACCATGAGAAGATGAGGTGGAGAAAAATGGGAGGGTACCTGCATGGAATGGGACAAACTCAGCAGGACAAAGCTCAGTAGTTTTCCATGTTGCTATACCTGCCTGCTGCAGCACTAGCATTATCCATAAACATTCCCATAGCTTTGACAGTTAGGAGAAGAACAGCCTTTTTCTTCTGCAGGCTTGTAAGACACGTCTTGCTTATGAATATGCTAGAAAAAAATCTAGCTAGAGAACTGGATGGATAGCTTTTTAATATTGCTATTTTTAGAACACATAAGAGATAGGGCTGCTGGGGATTCTGTTATTTTTAAACAAACACTAGATAACTTCTTTCTCTTACATACATAAAGCTGTGTCATAACTGAAAAATAAACACATGGTTGAGAGATTAACCACTCCTGCATGGTGGTTAATTTTTCAACAGTTCTTTTAATGGCTTCGAGAGCATAATACAGCAGAATCCACTAAGAGTCAACTCTCACTGTCAGTTCTTTGTCACGCAGTTGGAGAAAATACCATCTGCCTTCCAATGTTTTAAATTTCACCTGTGGTCTTTTCCCCACCTCACTCAGGTCTGCTTTTGAATGAATTGCAAGTTTTGTTTTTGATTTTTGAAGCGGTCTAAAAAAGCATTGTTTTTTAAATCATGTTTGCATAACTCTCCATCTGACTGACCTGCTAAATTTGTTGTCCCAACAGACATACAGAAATGGCCCATTTTCAGTAGAGTGCTGGCTGTGTCCTTAAGGACTGCATAAGTTCGCCTGACAGGCCACAAACAATCTCTGAACTTCTTTTTGATAACCACTGATTTTTATTTTTTTTCCCCTGTGCAATGGAAAGGAAAAAAAAAAAAGTAATTGAAATAGATTGGAAGGCTTGATGTCTTAGGGTTTAAAATCCAAAACCAGCTCAGTTACATGTGGCAAATCGTTCTTCGTTTATGATAGGCTATGGAAGACAATAAAGTTCTCATACTGCTCCCAGTGGCCAGCTATTCATATCCCACCAGTGTATCTGAATTACTAGCACACTTTTTGGCAATCAGAGAAGAAAGACTGCAGGCTGAATGGGTGCCAGGATGGATGTATAATGGGGGCCAGTTCTCCAGGAAAAGTTAGATCCAATCTTGTGGAGTGGACCAGACATTCAACACCACAATTTGAGGAGCAGCAAGGGTATAAGGGAGAGAACGCCTGTGCACAGCCTTCCATCACTTTCCGAGTCAGGGCAGCTTCCCATAGGAGCCTGCAGAAGTTTGGCCATTATTGCTGCAACTTTGGTCCATGTGTGTTCATACTGATATGTTTGCAAGGGGGTTTTGTGATTTGTTTTTGAGTCCTGTTAGCTCTGCATAACTAAGCAGACAGGAGGAAATTAAATTGATAAAAAAAAAAAAAAAAAGTGTGAAATGTGACTGCTCAAATTTTTGAAACTGTGCTAGAGAATGGATGGCTCTCCTGACTTCTGACTGAAGTCACAGTCCACTAACCCTGGTGCTTTGAAGGATGGATTGTAAACAGGCATCAAGGAACACAGTGACACTACTCATATTCAATGGGAATGTGAGTTCATTAGAGAAGACATCAAGGTGATCTCAGTGTGCAAGAAAGAATGTGGAGAAGAAAAGACGTTTTTTTATACCACACTGTCTGTGTTCAGAGTCTTCTTCTGGTTCAGGTCACCCCTCACAAAGTGTCATATCTTGACAAATCCTACCTTTTTTTGTTACTACATTTATAGGCTACATGGACAATTAGTAGATGTTTCCATGGCAATTCATTGACAGTTTCTCCTAAATGAAGATAGATTTTAGCATTCAGACACAAAGATTCCATTCTTCTTATCTGTTTTTAAAGTGTTTTTAAGGCTAACCAAGTAGGATCATGTAGGAGTATGTTCTGTTACAGTAAGAATACCACTGTGAGGATATTTAGGGAGGTCCACGTTAAAAGTAGTCTATTAATATCTTAAACATCCATGTTAAAAACATATTCAGATGAGATCAGAGTGTATGCATACCACTGGGTTTTCTGCTGTTCTTTCCTTAACCAAAGCTGCAACCAGAGTAAAGACAAGGAAAGCCCCTCCTGCCCTTGTAGAGCACCCAGTTCTCACTGTACCCTGATGCCTGATGGGAACAAACAAAGCCTAGTACAAAGTAAGCGAATAAGGGGGCAAAACCACACCAGCAAGTTATCTTATGGTCAGGGAGATTCTAAATGTAATTGGCACAGTTGTTCCAGAGAAATATTAGCTGTTTGTGTTCTGGGAGAGGAAGGCTGACATTGGACTAACAAGAAAAACTAGGACCTCATGGGTAGTACCTTCTTGTCTTGACCAAGATCAGAGCTCTTACTGTGAAAGAGGTCTGGGATGCAAAAAAATAAACAAACAAACAAATAATTAACCAAACCAAACCGAAACCACAAAACGAACAAACAAAAACCAAACCAAACCAAACCACAGAAAAAATAAAACAACCCCAAAAAACACCAGGGTTAAATTTTGGAGCTTCAAAGAGGATTAACAGCGTGAACCTTGGCACAGTTATGGATGAACTCAACTAGATGAAGAGCCATGGCTCAGTCATTTCATCTATTTTGTTTCAGACAGTCAACATGCAGTGAGACACTGAAGAGATATACTTAGTTCTTACTTTTGAAATGTATTTGGACAGGCCACAGGAAATGTCTTGGAAATCAGAACTACAGAAACAAATAAGCAAACAAGCAAAGGAAAAGCACATCAAGTTACTTAACAAAGGTCAGAAAGAAAAAGCCCACTCATTCCTCTTCCACAGGAAAGCCACTTGGTAAGAACTTCCCTTTGTGAAGAGGAGAAAAGGAGGAACTGCTGACACTTACTGCAAAGTGAAATTCTGGCTGCCAACCTGTGTCTGTGCCCCCATTAGTATTTTCCCCTGTGAGCAAATGAATGAAGAGGAGCAAACAGCAGGGTGGGCACAGGCATATTGAGCCATCCCAAACTCAGAATTTAGACTGAAGTTTCAAACTTATTAATAAATAATTTGAATATTGATGTCTGAAAGTATAAGGATAGCTTACCAGCTTTCCTTTCGAACCATATTATTAACTCAGCTTTCTTTTTTAATTTCTTATAAATAAAATATAACTTTTTGCAACTACTGTATATTATAAATAGTCCTCCTTGATCTTCCTGCCAATATTCATTGTATAATCTGGAGGGAAACATACATTCATTCTATACTCATGGTATGGTGTGTTTGCCAGAACTATGGCATTTTTTACCATTCATCAGGCTGTGCAAACATCCAGGAGAATTATTCTGTCTCCCATGTCATGGGTTTGTTATCCTATTACAGGAGATCAGTTCAAGCTGGCTCCATAGGGGAGCTCACAGCAGCACAAGGTATCTCACAGAGAGCTACATGACAGAGACTGGTGTTCCTAAAAACACTACTTTTGTTTATTCTTAGCAGTAACTTTAGCACAGATGAACCATGCCACACTTTTAAAAAAACAGGATTTTTTTTCTCTGTTATAAAGCAACTTTTTATTAAGGTTTCAAAACTGGTGAAACCACTTCTTATATGAACTGCTGCAGTGCATAGACTTCTGTGTAATCATGAGGGCACAATGAAGCCTTACAAGTATAAACTGAAAAGTCTTAGAATTGGTTGCACCAGCTGTTTGGTTTCTCAGATCAGTTTGTTTCCTTTCTCGGGGCTGGGTTTTCAAACTAAGCCTTTATGTACTTGTATATATATTTGTATTTGTTGAAAAAGCAAGTAAAGCTCCCTAAAAAAAGACCCAAATATATACATAAGCATATATGTATTTGTGTTTTTCATGAAAAGCAAATATGTTCCACCTTCTTCCCGAAACAAGGTCACTTAGTTTACAGGTGGGTCTCTACATTGAGAGGGCGTTCATACTTCAACCTTCTAGAAATAGAAATGAATGGATTGTGTAGGAAAATTACCATGGAACAGAATATTAGGACTTCTGTGAGTATGTTAAAATAAAACTGTACCTACTGCTCAGCATCCTCTCATGTGTGTACTGGGAAAGGTTCTTTGAAAGCTAGGTCTGCAAAACTGCATCCCTGCTAGCCCAGCTTACAGCTGGCAGTACCTGTGGTTCTCTTAAGGTGATGCCAAATAGCAGCACAGTCAGTGGCATAAGACTGAGTGACAAGGGACTTAGGTAATATTACTAGGACTGCCACAATCTTCCTCCATGTTCTTGCACAGGCTTTTAATTCCCTTTGTTTTTTGTTTTCTCTGAGAAACTGGAACCACTTAAAAGCAGCATTAGTGAAATAAATTGAGGTGCAACTTCAGCATCGTGCTAAAATCTAATAAGCAGGAAAATCACTGGATTTAAAGAACAAGTGAATGCACTGTATTATCTGTACAGCAAAGGGCACTGAAGCAATCTGAATGTTCTGAAGTTCAAATCTACTTATAACAAGCTTGTGGTGGTGAGAAAATGAGGTAAAGTCAGTTCTGGTATCTAGTATCTTGCTACACAGTAATTAAACAAAACCTTGTAAACAGTGTTACAAACACTTTAAAACAAAATACCCATGAATAGTCATAGAACATCTGAAAAGGGTGTAAACAAAATAAATTACATAATAATTTCAACATGCAGTTCTCAAAGTAGATCTGTGTGACATGCTACTGTGGTTTTTTCACAATAATAAACAAAGGTTTGTACTGACAGCAGATGCTTTTCCTCAATACTCAAAATAGTATTACAATACACTGTTTTTGCATTTCCAAATGGTTGAGGGTATTACAGAGAAAGTATAAGGTAAAAGAGAAAAAGACTGAAGATATAATATTCTTTCTATGCTACACCATTCTGGAGGCAGATTTTATAGCTGTGACCAAGGAGACAAACAGTTAGTTCACACCATTCAATTCCTTCAACTGATGTTTATTCTAAATAAATAATACTTCAGTGTCTGTGTGTTTTCTTCTCAAGTGTGGGCTAAACAGAGGCATAGTGAAAAAAATAGTTACCACATTGACTCTAACAGGCTTGAATTTCACCCGAGTGATCTTAACTGTGTGCATCTCTTTGTTTCTAAAAGCACTACTGATATTCCACTTCTTTCACTTAGTATCAGAGGGAGAAATGTAGATAGCGGGTTAATTTTCAATCCCACTGAATTTAGCAGCCTCCTGCTAACTTCACTTACATGTACAAAACACAAACATATGGCTGAATTACAAAGAGAGGGAAATAAGGAGGAACGTAGGAAAATAGGGAGGAATGGAGGAAACACCGTCACTGGCTGAGAACAGGGCAGGTGGGCAGTACTCAACCTGGTCCAAACAGGTTTCTGCTGTAATTTTGTGGTGGACTGGAAGAGCTACTCCTTCTTCCACCAAAAGCAATGGTTCTTACCTAACCAGTGATTACCAGGCAAGAGAGTAAGGAATTGAACAGCTGAAGGATACTCAGGAAGGTACTGAAGGCTATGGGACACCATGAGAAGATGAGGTGGAGAAAAATGGGAGGGTACCTGCATGGAATGGGACAAACTCAGCAGGACAAAGCTCAGTAGTTTTCCATGTTGCTATACCTGCCTGCTGCAGCACTAGCATTATCCATAAACATTCCCATAGCTTTGACAGTTAGGAGAAGAACAGCCTTTTTCTTCTGCAGGCTTGTAAGACACGTCTTGCTTATGAATATGCTAGAAAAAAATCTAGCTAGAGAACTGGATGGATAGCTTTTTAATATTGCTATTTTTAGAACACATAAGAGATAGGGCTGCTGGGGATTCTGTTATTTTTAAACAAACACTAGATAACTTCTTTCTCTTACATACATAAAGCTGTGTCATAACTGAAAAATAAACACATGGTTGAGAGATTAACCACTCCTGCATGGTGGTTAATTTTTCAACAGTTCTTTTAATGGCTTCGAGAGCATAATACAGCAGAATCCACTAAGAGTCAACTCTCACTGTCAGTTCTTTGTCACGCAGTTGGAGAAAATACCATCTGCCTTCCAATGTTTTAAATTTCACCTGTGGTCTTTTCCCCACCTCACTCAGGTCTGCTTTTGAATGAATTGCAAGTTTTGTTTTTGATTTTTGAAGCGGTCTAAAAAAGCATTGTTTTTTAAATCATGTTTGCATAACTCTCCATCTGACTGACCTGCTAAATTTGTTGTCCCAACAGACATACAGAAATGGCCCATTTTCAGTAGAGTGCTGGCTGTGTCCTTAAGGACTGCATAAGTTCGCCTGACAGGCCACAAACAATCTCTGAACTTCTTTTTGATAACCACTGATTTTTATTTTTTTTCCCCTGTGCAATGGAAAGGAAAAAAAAAAAAAAGTAATTGAAATAGATTGGAAGGCTTGATGTCTTAGGGTTTAAAATCCAAAACCAGCTCAGTTACATGTGGCAAATCGTTCTTCGTTTATGATAGGCTATGGAAGACAATAAAGTTCTCATACTGCTCCCAGTGGCCAGCTATTCATATCCCACCAGTGTATCTGAATTACTAGCACACTTTTTGGCAATCAGAGAAGAAAGACTGCAGGCTGAATGGGTGCCAGGATGGATGTATAATGGGGGCCAGTTCTCCAGGAAAAGTTAGATCCAATCTTGTGGAGTGGACCAGACATTCAACACCACAATTTGAGGAGCAGCAAGGGTATAAGGGAGAGAACGCCTGTGCACAGCCTTCCATCACTTTCCGAGTCAGGGCAGCTTCCCATAGGAGCCTGCAGAAGTTTGGCCATTATTGCTGCAACTTTGGTCCATGTGTGTTCATACTGATATGTTTGCAAGGGGGTTTTGTGATTTGTTTTTGAGTCCTGTTAGCTCTGCATAACTAAGCAGACAGGAGGAAATTAAATTGATTCTGTTATTTCTCTTGTACAGTGTCAGAATCCATGCTATGTGTGCTGAGCTACTGAAGACCAGCTGATTGCCAAGTGTTTCTGGTGGCAGAACTGGTGTGCTGCTGACAACACAGTGGAAAAAGAAGAGAAAGAATCCAAAATTACATTCAGCTTCTAAGCAACTTGACAGAGCCAAGTATTGGCAAGCTAATACATTAGGACTTAGAAGGGAGATAGCTTTCCTTTCCACTTGTAAACTTGATATGTTTTGTCTGGAACAAATCAGAGCAATATAAAAATATAATATGGTTATGCCATTTTTCTAGCATCCTTTTTTTAGCAGAGTTTTAATTTAAGGTACTATGTAGTGCCCGGGACAGGCTCCATCTGTAGCAGCAGGAGCTTCTTCTGTTTTTTATGGGAATGAGTTGAGGATGCTGAATACACCCACTTCACCACCAGCAAAAGCTCAGAAGTACAAAGTCTTATTGATCTGGTTACCTTTTGAAGCTTTATTTATTAATCTCATTATGCAGACTTGTAAGAACATGGTGGGAGAAGAGTTAGGCGGGGAGGAAGCTTTAAGCTGTGTAGTAAATACAAATAAGAAGATAAACTTAAGTCTCTCAATGGGTCCTGCTGAGTGGGAGGGACACTGCACCACCCCTAACTAACTGAGCAGTCTGGTTGTTCTTCTGAATAGAAGCTTTGTGTCCAAAGTAAAACTGAATCTGAAAGCAACTGGTCAGATCCAAACAAATTATTTTAGTAAACTGGGTTGTTTTGTCCTTTGTATTCTCAGGGAAATGCATTCACAGTGACTGTTTTTCATCAACCTGTTTCTCAATTTTAAAAAGTGTGATCCCACAAATGTTATTATTTCATCATAACATTCCCTGCTAGAGGACTCTTCTGGACACTGGATCCTTCAGTCTGCCAGCAAGTCCGTGAATTGGACAAACTACTGGATAATGACCCAAAGAAGAAATTTAACTGAGTTAATAAAGACAGTGATTGAGAAGATCTGGCAATAATCTATTTGGCAAGAACAAATTAATGAAAATACAAGCTACATCATCAGTGTCTCCTGACACTATTTTTCCAACAAGAAGATACCAGAATATCAGATGGGAGACAAACAAAATGCAACTTAAATCTTCAGAACTTTAAATTTCTTTGAATGAGTATTTCCTTTACTCCTTCCTTTATATCTCTTGGGTTTAATGAATTTAACAATGAAGAAGGAGGGTCATTTTTGTTAATGGATTTTAAAGTTTAACACACGCAGAAGCAGACAATGTAAGGGTAGTTATTACAATAGCAAGCATCAGAGAACATTTTGTAGCAGAGGGAAATGTGCTAGTCAGTTAAGCTCAGTAGAAAAGCCATAAAAACAAAATCCAAGTAAATTTCTGTTGTGTAATGGTAATATAATGAAAGAGAAGAAATCCTATAGATGTGGAATTTCAAAGCTGGTCTTCAAATACTGGGTGTGTAGAAAAAAAATATTAGTTGCCTGTTAAATGTATTAGGGGTGCTTTTTACTGTTCTTTGTCTTTTAGGGGTTTGTGAGGTTTCTTTCATTCACTTTAAAAGATTTGGCAAGTTTGGGTTTGGGATTTTTTTCTACAGGAACAGAATGACAGCTGTGCACAATGGCCATAGAATCATAGAATCATTAAGGTTGGAAGGGACCATAAAGATCATCAAGTTCCAACCCCCTTGCCATGAACAGGGAACCCTACCATTAGACCAGGTTGCACAAAACCTTGTCCAACCTAGCCTTAAAAACCTCCAGGGATGGGGCATCAACCACCTCCCTGGGCAACCCATTCCAGCTTCTCACAACCCTTATAGTGAAGAATTTGTGCCTGGGGTTGTGCTGACCCAGGTGCAGGACCCTGCACTTGGCCTTGTTGAACTTCATGAGGTTAGCACTGGCCTACCTCTCCAGCTTGTCAAGGTCCCTCTGAATGGCATCCCTTCTCTCTTGGGTGTCAACCACACCACACAGCTTGGTATCATCAGCAAATTTGCTGAGGACATACTCAATCCCACTGTCCATGTCTCCAACAAAGATGTTAAACAGCACTGGTCCCAGTACTGGTCCCAATACCCCTGAGGGACACCACTCATCACCTACCTCCATTTGGACATTGAGCCATTGACCACAACACTCTGGATGTGACCATCCAGCCAATCTCTTATCCACTGAGTGGTCCATCTGTCAAATCCATGCCTTGTCAGTTTGGAGACCAGGATGTTATGTGGGACAGTGTCAAACACTGCACAAATCCATACTTGCACTGATGTCAGCAGTGGGCAGCTAAAGCTGGGTGCACTTCCCCACCCAGCTCCACAGTGCAGCTTGCCACCTGTGAGATGCTTGTAGTCAGAGCTACTGAATTCTGTTCCTGTGTGTAGCAGACAACATAGCAAAGAGATGAAAGATTTGCTGGTAACTTCATGACATTGCTAAAGCAGATGAATGGACATGGTGCCATGGCATCAAGACTGTGGGTAGTTATATGCTTATCCTTGGAACACAAACCTGTCCTGTCTCTGGAAGTGAACTATGGACACACAGCTTCCAAAAGAGATATGCCTAAGAACCTCCCTGTGTTCCAGGGAGATATTTCTCAAACAAGGTGCCACTTAAACTTAGCAAAAGTATCAAAATATGGACTTTCGCCACTTCCTTCAATAATCCAGGGCAGGTTTGGCCAGCCCGGTCTGTGTGGCATGTACTGAAAGAAATGAGATCTCTCACATGCTTGAACTGCAATGTTGAATTAGGCAGTAGATACCACCAAAGGGCTGAACAGTTCCAATATTCTCCAACTACTCTCAGGAGCAGGCCTTAAAAATGGATTAGAGTTCAGCTTCGCTCCTCAGTTCCATCTGAAGCTTCGCTGTACAAGGGATCCTTGCAATGGGTTTTATCTCCTAAAAAATAGTACAAATAGGATTTGTCTCTGTCTTCTTCAGAGCTCGTGCTGAATTTACAAATTAAGAGAAATTCAATGGTAATTACTGTCAATTTTTTCAACTTAGCTACACTGTCTGTATTTGTTCAGTAATAGGTTTGTTTATGTTTTACACATCAGAGCAGATAAAAGAAAAACCCATTAATTAATTCAACAGTCAAAGAAACTGCAGGAAAAAAAATTCAATGCATGCTTTTCTCTTTTGCACCTTTTACAAAATTGATCTGTCCTAACCTTCACTGTACCAAATGCTTTAAAAATATATTTTTACATTGTTTTAAAGTTCCTGCTTCTGAAGCAGGAAACCTTTGTGACAATATGCAGTGAGGCTGTGCCTAGGGGGACCCAAATAAAGACCATCCAAAAAAAGGACCTCCTTCCACAAGAGATTGGTCGATATTATTTATAAATTGTGATACTGTCATATAATTTCTTTGCATGGGCTATGATAGTTATTATCTGTGTCACACTACATTTAGGTTATCCCTACGGTCTGTGTACACCATAGGTTGAAGAAATCATGTGCCCAAATTCATTGAACAGTAAACTTTTATTCTGATAAATTATTTTTCTCCCTTTACAGCTATGTATATTTAAATCCTAACA
This sequence comes from Chaetura pelagica, assembly GCF_000747805.2. NCBI lineage: Eukaryota > Metazoa > Chordata > Aves > Apodiformes > Apodidae > Chaetura > Chaetura pelagica. The sequence goes on along the minus strand of NW_009952263.1, from coordinate 5,237,558 downwards.
ACATCTGATTCCCCAGAAGCATGATTCATTTGACAGATCTAATAACTACTGAGTGTAAGATTTCACCAGACCTTGTGATTTTGTTTGTGGGACTTGGCAGGGAAGTTTCATGCACTGAATTTGGAATATATCAGTTATTCCACTTTAATACTTAGGTCCTAAAATGTCAGAGGAGAAATACAGTGTTGTAAGGAAAAAAGTGCTTGACCAAGTGAGACTACGGTGAGTTTGTCAGAGAGATCAAGGGGATTATAGCCTTCTTCTTACTGCCCCCCACAATAATCTGTTTTGGATCAGCCCTCACAGACACCCCATCAGCTGGATTGCAGCCAGCTTTAATCAGGCAGCAGTTTGGGAGTCTTTGCATCCATCCTGCTGCCCCTAGGGACAACCCATGTGCACTAAGGCCTTCACATGAGGGGCTGAGGAATATTGCTTATTGCTTTTCTGCAGTAGAAAAGCAAAATATATCAGCATTTTGTCTGATCGGGGATTTCCCCCCACTTCATTAAAAAAACCCCAAACAGTAGGTCCTATACTGACATCTCTATTTATGGGAGGTTTGCCTAAATAAAGTTTAAATATTGGCAAATAAGTCAGTCTTACAGAAAGATAGCAAAACACATCCTTTGCTAGAGAAAAATAAATAAACCAAACTTTTCTCAATATCACGCTGAGCTCATTTCTGTGTCAGGGGAATTTAAAGTTATTCTGTTAATTTAAAAAGAAGCAAGATCAGCTCCTATTTATCAGGGACATATTCACAGCCTAGGAAAAAAACAACTAGAGAATCTTATGAATATTTTAATATTTCTGCTGATCTATATACCTATGCATACAAGGAGATGTCTCAGTGTAGAAGGAACTGCATTACCTAAATTAAAAATAGATGGATCATTTATAAATGCAAAAATAAATATAAGGCGATCAAATTATTACGTAAGAGAATCCTACAAAGAATACTTGAGCACCCAAGAACATATATCAAACAACTTGGCTTGGCAACAGCATGAGAATTTAAAGAAAGGAGAGAGAGGCATTTCTGACACAGCACCATGCCTGGACTCCAGAATTTGGGTTCTCCAATCACCCAGATCAGAGGTGGGAGTTGTGAGCACAGCAGCACTTTTCCATTTGGTTAATTCCATTCTGTTTCCACAGAAACCTGGGCACTGCAGCCAGGCACCATGTGGCTGCACAGTGGTGACACTTTTCCTGAAAATTTATCCTGGCTTCATATACCCAGCCCCAGGAGACCAAAAACTTTCAATCAGCATTGGACATAGGCAAAGACGGGCGCATCCTAGAATTGTTTTTTGCCAAAAATGGCTTCACTGACTTCACTGTCAAGAGTCAATTAGTGATCCAGCTATCCACACAATGGAAAAAGTAAAATGCCACTCTAGCAATAGAAATAGACAAGTTTGACTTTATGTTCAAGTTTGGACTTGGTTGGACTCAATGGTGTCAAGGGTCTCTTCTGACCTTACTGATTCTATCATGCTGTGATTCTGTTCTACGTGATTTCCCCAATAACATAGATTTAGATTGCTTTGTAAAAAACAGCTTCAGTATGAAGTTTGTGAGATATTTGATTTTAAATGCTCCTGTGGAAGCAAGCACAAGGGTTCTGAACTCTTGAAAAAGACCAGTTTGATCTAGGGATTTTAAATACAGAGACACATTTATTAGCAGATGTTTCAATCACATACATAGTAACCTATCATTGCTATATTTACAAACTCTTATTGCAAAGCTGAGTAATGTGGTATTTAAAGTATTTACTACATAAATAGTCAAGGGGGTTACTATTTCTGTTTAATTATGGGTAATAGCTAGTCCCCTTTGGAGCAGGTAGAAGTTACTCCATGGAACTAACTTAAATGATGTGTTCAAGAGCATGTACAGCTACATGTTTAAGGCTGAGGAAAAACAGTGGCTGCTGACAAATGTTGGGAGCTGGCAGTGCCTCAGTACTCCACAAAGTCTGGACTCTTGTGCTCAGCAAGGAAGTGAATTCTCTCTTGGTTATTTCTTCACATGTGATGTGGTGAAAGGAACTGCCCTTTTAAATAAGCCTGCTTCAAACTGCTTCCAGCATAACTCTCTTGTAAGCATGTGAAAAAACCTAAATGGTCTACATGATTGTGTTAAACTAAGACTCTGAACAAGGTATTCACTGCAATCAACTAAAATGATGAAATTCTGAATTAGAAAACATGAGAAAAGACTAAGCTAGATGTAATGGTGTTGGAGGAATCTTCTTGAGAATTGGAACAAAGTGGATATATTTTAGAGGCTGGAACAGGAATTGTTAGAATCCAGTAGGTTCAGTGTAGGAGGACAGTCAAATTACGGACTTTTTATAATTTGACAACTTCAAAAGTTCTTATAGCCTTAGTCATTCTGAAAAGGACAATTATTTTTCACTATTGAAGGTTTAATCCTATCAAGTGCCAAGAATTTCCCATTTAATGTACCCAGAGACATTGTTCCTGGCTCCTGCTTTCATAAATTTTAATTAAAAAATGGGAAAAGGAATAAATGTTCCTTGCAGTTATACACTGTTCAAATAGATGGAATTTCATTAGAAAAGCAGTAAAGAAAGCAATCTTTCTATAAACTTTCACAATTCTTCAGAAATACCAGGCATTTATTCAATTATGGGTGATCACATAACAAAATCTGGAGTTGTAACTACTGGGTGGCAAATCTTAATGCTTCTTTATTGGGCCACATTTGCAGCTGGTAAATTAAAGGCTCAATTCAGCAAATCTTACTGATGCAAATAATTCTTATTTTTGCTTGTCTTCTCACTGCTTTCAAACCCTTATTTATATAAATCTTTCCATTGCCCTCAGTAGTACTAACTGTGAGAGTAAGAGTTTCCAGCATCAGTCTTCGAATTATTTGTGGGTTTTATTCATGAACAGATGTCATAAATTCTACTGAGTGATTTAGTAGTTACAGATTTCTTAAAGGATATGTGTTAAATGATTGTTCATTGGCAACAGAATTGTATTCCTTATTGTTCTTAATTTTTACTTCTTTTTCTTTTGGAGGGGGGAAAGTGGGGTGGTAAAGCCTATGGACTACTCTATATTCCAACTTTAAAGAGCTTAAAGTTTACATGTAGGACAAAAAAAACCCCAAACAAACAGAACATATGTCTGGAATAAAACAGATTATGTATAGTTTCCAGAGACAAGCTAGAACAGACAAACAATAGCACTATCTCAAGACAGCAAATCCACTGCAAACACCAGTAGTTGGATTCAGTCTTAGACTCCTAGATTGTTGCCATAGTAGATGGAGAGAGACAGCTACATGAAATGGGTCATTCTTCCAAAATAATTTAGGACATGATTAATCACTTTCTGCATGTGATCATGTCTCTTGACTGCAGAAGGCACCTAGGTAACTACTCTACGTTTACTGTGTAAATGCCTTTTAGATGGCTAAATTAGGTAAGGGAGCCCAACCCACCTGACTTGCAAAGGGTGGAAATGGGCTTCAAGGAAGAATTTATGGACAATAAATTCAGTTAGATCATCAGCACAAGAAACAAGTAATTATATGTTTGTGAATGGTGTCTTTTGGGTCAACAGATCAGAGATTAAACTTTTCAAGTGTATTTTCACGTACTATCTGCTTCCCCATCCGTCCTTGCTGTTTCAAACATATAGTTTGGCATTTAAAACTGTTTTATTTCCCCTTATTGCTGTGTACAAGGGAAGAGAAACTGAGTGGTATAATGAGACAGTGAAATGGGTGTGAAGGTGCTGCCGAATGCTAAGTACAGAAAGCAGAAATACACATTTTCCTTTTAGGTACACGTTTACAGAAGACAATGCACAACAACCATAGGAAAATAGCAAGTGAAAAGCAGATAGTGGGGAAATGGTGAAAGGTAGAAAATACCAGAGCTATGTTAGATAAATATTATTTCTGACAGACAACGATTTTCAGAAGTGGCCAGATTTCACTGGTCCCCATGCAGTTAACAAAATAATCACTGGATATTTGCAAAATCTTTGCTCAAAAGTAATTTTTGCATGAGGTCTTAGAGTCCTTGTAGTCAAGAGTTTTGTGGAAGAAAAGTCCAGATAAACACAGGAAAGGTATCTGAAATCTGTATTATACTTAGGCGAAGAAAAAATAATAGCCCAAGTTGTATGTTGTTTTGTCAGCTGAGATTTATTTGTATTTCCATTACTTTATTTAGTATTTTTGTAGTTTACCTGATGCAGTTACAAAATCTCTAGAAAGGGCAGTTTTAAAAAAGAAATATTTTATGTAGTTTAAAGAAAAAAGTACTTAATAATTAATTTTATGATGTGTATTACATAAACAATGATATAATAATAAACCAATGCTTTATGAAAATATTATATAAATAGTTCTCCCTTTTTACAGCAAGTTAAATCCATAATGCTATGAGAAACAGCAAGGAGCCAGTCTTGCAGACTATGGACTCAGCAAGTGAGAAGATAAGTCAAAATAAAGAGGACTGCCAAACTCGTATGTGACATCAAAATGCTCCTGGATACCCTTCAGGTCTTAAATCTGTTTGTGTGTTTGCAGAAGCATCTTGATATTAGAACGGTTCCAATAAATCTCCCTCTTGATGTCAACCCGTTAGTATTACTAAACAGTAATAAACCTTTCAATCCATAAAATGCTACAGGCACTAGCCTTGTAATTTTTTCCACTTTGACTTTTCCCCCAGTACTGATAAAAACATCTATCACAGGAGCACTAAAGCCTGGATTGCTGCTAACAGACTTCTGACAAAAGTTGGTGATAAGATAAAATTGTGGTAGTCTGATGCTTTCTTGATCTAGTGACACATTCAATTTGTTTTCTAGACAAGACTTCAAATTAGACTTAACAACTGAATCTAATATTCACAGCATTTGTTTATTCTGTGACAATGTGGGGACTATTATTAAAGTCAACTTTGCCTAAGTTAGTAGTGAGATTCTTCATGATGAGGTACTGCTGCAGTTCTAGAACAGTGCTAGCAAAGCTTAGAAAAAATTACTATAATGATCCTTGAAAAAGAGCCCATTTTCTTTCAGTTTAACTCCAGACCACATACTTGTGGCATGGATGGGGAATCTGGACTCCTTTTCCATAGTAGCAGTGTTGCAAAACTGATGAAGAGATCAGGCTTCAGGATATGGGTGCCTTGGTCAGTTGTGCATACTGTCACCTATAAAAGAAAACAGGAACAAGGCAAAGGCTACCCTTTATTTCCACATATTAATCCATCCAGGGAACACATATTAATTTTTTTGTTTGTTTGTTCAGATTAAAAAAACAAACTTGAAAAGAACTAATTTAATAAGCAGCACTCTAATTCTGCCTCTCCCTTTAGTAGCCTTGGCCACAGCCACTTCAAGGGCTGGGCTGGAAAATAAAATCATAGAATCATAGAATCAATCATCCCCGTTGGAAGGGACCTTGAAGATCATCAAGTCCAATCATAACCTAAATCTCCCTACCATAACCTGATCTACCCGTTCAGTGCTTAAATCATGTTGTTAAGCACTATATCTACATTTGTTTCAAATACTTCCAGGGATGGTGACTCCACCACCTCCCTGGGAAGCCTGTTCCACTCTCTAACCACTCTTCTGGTAAATAAATTCCTTCTAATATCCAGTTTAAACCTCCCCTGGTGCAGCTTCAGGCCATTTCCTCTCATCCTGTCATTATTCACTTGGGAGGAAAGGCCAACGCCCACCTCTCTACAACCTCCTTTCAGGTAGTTGTAGAGAGCTATGAGGTCTCCCCTCAACCTCTTCTTCAGACTAAACAATCCCAGTTCCCTCAGCCTCATCTCATAGGGCTTGTTCTCCAGACCCCTCACCAGCTTAGTAGCTCTCCTCTGGACATGCTCCAGTAACTCTACATCTTCCTGTAGTGAGGGGCCCAGAACGGCACACAGTACTCGAGGTGTGGCCTCACCAATGTACAGGGGCACGATCATCTCTCTACTCTGGCTGGCCAGACTACTCCTGATGCAGGCCAGGATGCTGTTGGCCTTCCTGGCCACCAGTCCAGGCCCAGCACTGATAAAAACTGTGTTTTCGTGAACATCCATCTTGCAGATTGGAGAGCTCAGTCGAGATACTCAAGGCAATGTTCCACAAACTAGCTCAGGTGTCAGATACAGTCTGTGATAATGCAGAGCTAGTCAGCAGAGCCTAATTTCATGTGTCCATGGCTCTCACTGTGTGGGACTGGACTCTTGTCAGTGAGTCTCCTGCCTTATCTGCCTTCTTGTCACCCTCAACACAGCCAGTTTTCACCATGTCCTGACATCAACAGCCTTCTCTATGTCTCTATTTTCTCTTCAGCTAACAGGCAAAAATATTTTGCTGGGCTCAACTGTGATAGAAGATTGAGGTGGCCCAATGCACGGGACAGGGCACAGGACAGGGCACAAGCCATCTGCACAAGGAGAGAAGAGAGAGGAGCAGGATGTAGGGAGAAAGAGAAAGAAAGCTTTGGAGAGTGAAGAGAAAGGTAACATGGTTCCTCAAACACCACCAAAAGATGTAGATGAGTGGACACAGCAAAAGAGCAGTTTCTTCCTAGCCTTGGGGTCACCCACTTAGGGCAGTCAGCACATGAGCTACAACCTATTGCCTGAACATTCATCCTGAAAAATCCAGAGGAAAGAGAACAGATGAAGTCCTGTGCACATTAGAACTTCCATGTGCACTTTCACTGTTTTTTTGGCAAGCAGATAAAGTCTGCAGTGGTTTTTAAAAGTGCATGGTTTGGATTCCTGTTGTGTTTGCTAATAAGTTGTTTTGACTGTGCTATTTATTTCTATGTAAACACATGAGAAAGAGTGAAGAGTAACAAAATTGGATACAATGTTGTTAACACTATCAAAATCTTGTAATTACATAAAAGCAACAGGAAATAAGCTGATACAGACACCGCAACAATACACATTATAATTTCCTCCCTAATGATGACACTACATTTCCTCAAGATTGCCCTTCTGCGTGATCCAAGGGTCTGAGCATGGAAGACACATTCTACTTGGTTTTGCTTATCTGGATTCAGCTTCAGAGCTGGTTTTCTGGGTTTTCTGGGTGCTGCCCAGAAGACTGTCCACTAAGGCAGCAATTTCCATCCATGTGCCAAATCTCTCAGTTCCAGTTAGCATTTCAGCAAGAAATGCTCCACTCTTCCCTTTCATCCCAGACCGTTTATAGAAAGTGTCTTACAGATCTCTAATACCAAAGTGCTGGCAGCTGATGGATCAAAGACAGACAGTCTCGCCATGAACCTACTGACTGGAGGAAAATCTGCTCCTTTCTCTGCTGCAGGTTCCCTGATAACCCTGAAGAATGGGGCCAAAATGCAACAGAACTTCCCCAACTTCCCCTGGGTGACTTGTGCTTGAGAAAGAGTAGAAAAGTCTCAGTCTAGCTGATGGGGATCCTAAGTGCAGGTAAGCCCACAGAGACTTTCTTCTTTTAAGGGCCTTAATTTTTTTTAATTTTTTTTTTTATGTTCCTATAGAGATCTGCACACATAGACTGAGAGGCTCCTCAGGGGCAGACCCTGGTACCCTGTGGGCTTGTGGCACCACCAAGTGCCAAAGTAACACCACAGCTGTAGCAGCAGCCAACGCAATAATGCCAAAACTTGAGCTCCATTCTCGCTATACAATTTATGTTACCATCCAAGTGAATGAGAAGCAAATCACTTCCTTTTTAGGAGGTCTATGGCTTGCAAACTCAAGCATAAGTAATTATACAGCCACGCTTTATTGTGATTCATGAGAAGAAATTAAATACAAGTCTAAAGATACTCCTGCCTATGTATAGATAATGAATAAAACTATAGTTTGTTTTATTCAGTTCCTTTTCAGCTGGCTCTTAGAGAGTCCCTAAGCTATTTTCTATACACTAAATCAGACTTGTCCTAAACAGGAATACAGGACTGAGTCATCTAGTCCAGTTCTCTCTTATGTCAGGCAAGTACATCTTGTAATCCCTCTTATGGCTGATCAGTCTTCATCCTTCAAAACAGTTTGAAGTTTTTGCTCCTTGTCCTCCTAGCAACAAAACTTCATATACAGATATAATAGCAAAGTTTTGATTTTCCTGCATAAGCAAAGTTCTACTTTTTGTGTGGGTGGGCTTGCTGCCATGATATCTGATTGCTCTGGAATGCTGTGGGTTAGGTACAAGTGTTCAGAGAAAACATGAGGAAAAACCATATGTACTCATTATTGAAAAAGATCATCATAACAGATTGCTCTCCATGTGTGGAATTTCTGTATGGTAACCTTGCTCATTACGTGAAAAATGTGTCATTTTCTAATGACAAATTTAATTTTATATAATATCTTATTAATCATAAAAACATGAAAACGGCTATTTCATTTATATATATTTAATTAGAAATGACCTGCCATAAATTTAATGTGTAATATTTATTGCTTTAACATTAAAGTATTCATTGATACAATTGCAAAACATGGACATCACAATACCATTTGGAACAAACAGAAATTAAACAGGCCAGAATAATTAGCCTATAATTGATGCCATGAAGCTCAGACAATTCTCTGTACTTCAGAAATTTACCTCCAGCAGTTTTCTGATCTACTGTATGTGAAAAAAGAGAAGTAGTTATTAATAAGTCAAAGAAGTCAATTAAATTTTGCAATGCAAATGCCAGAATTTACTTATACTCAATTAACCCTTACTAAATAATTAACTTAATTATTTGCAAAATATTAGTGATACTGAAATATTAGTAAAACAAATACCTCAGTTTTCTTCCTTGACATGGGAATACTTTTAGACATTAAATATTCATAAAGAAAAGTGTAATTTAAGAGAATAAAATAAGAAGATAGAGTGGACACATATGCAATCTGATAAGCAGATGACTCTTTATCTCATCTTTTCTTTAGTTTTGTTTGAGCACTCATTTATCCAGCAAAAAAAGTTAAATGAAAAACTCTAAAAATAAGCATTTTCTGAGTATCTGAAATAGAATCATATTCCTGTAATCTTTCCTTAGACAGATCCTTAACTGGCTTGAAGACATACACAATCTGTTCTAAAACTCATGTAATCAGTGGGAACATTTCCACTTACTTTAGTGAATTTTGGGAAAGGCAAGATCACAAAAAATAGTAGGCTGCTATATCATGGCTTTGGAGAGTAGGTACATGACATTTTTGTAACTGTATCTGAATGATTTTAAACTCCAGCACAGACTATTGCACAAGAAATGGAGAGACCATTTTGGGAGAAAACTATGCCTGAGATAGAGGCAGAACTCAAGATGTTTTGCAGATATTTGGATGAATAAAGACAAATAAACTCAGCTTTTGTTGCTTTGAGGAACTGCTGTGTAGAACTGTGCATGTTACAGTAGTGATTTTCCTTCCTGGGGATTGAAAAATACCATAGTGACAAGGAGAAATACATCTATTTCCACATTGAAATTGCTGGTAATGATTAATTATTAAGTATTTTGGGGAAAAAACACAGACTATAATGGGCATATTACAGTATTTTTTCCACAGTAACAAAACCAGAAATTTAACTGGCCTATAGATTTAGTTACCAGTGTGTGTCTTTCATTGACTAAACTTAGCTTTCTCTACATGGACAAGAAGTTTCAGCCTTCTCAATATTATTTTCTTTGTATTTTTAGTGTAACCAGATAAATACATAAAAAAGCACTTGTACCAATAATTAATTTCATTAATTTTTTCAGATGAATACCTAAAGAGTATCAAGAATAATGTTACCACATTGCTTTATCATACACAATGTGCCTCCAATACAAGAATTTATTGTTTTCTAGATGAATGCACAGATCTGCTGTAATAAATAGTTTTCTGATAGTACAGAATAAGATTTTATTATGCCATTAATTAGGTACTTCAGCTGGAGGGATTTTTGCATGAGTTGAAGAGAAACCATAACAACAGTGAGGAACTGTATTAATCATATGCAGGTAACACTCCAAAAGGACTTGACATGTACCTTTACTTTTAGCCTTTATTTTTATGGAAAACTCTCTTCCAATAACAAGAGTTTACTGCATGAAACAAATCCATCTGGGAATGGCTACATCCCATTTGTCACTATTATGTCAAGGTACCTTAACTGGTATGTACTGGTTTAGAAACAGACCTGTTTTTTAAGAACATCTTTCTTGAGCACAGGGATGGCAATATCTATAGCAGCAGGAAACAAAAGCGATATCATTATTTGTTTGCAGAAGTCTCACAATACTTCAATAAAACTTGCAAATTTGAACACTTGGGTCTTTTTTATTATTATTTTTATTTTATTTTTATTTCTGGGCTGCTCATACTTCAAGACTATGGAGACCCCTTGTCTTTTTCACTTAGATGTATGACTTTGCCAGGGAGCAGCCTGGTCCAAGTTGGCCTATAGTCAGAACTATTGAAATCTTGCCAGATGCTATTGATATATTAACCACTTACTAGCAACAAATTACCAAGTAGACATACTCAAAAGGCTTTTTGATCTTGCTACTTATCAACTAATCTTGAAATTCTTTATGCAGCCTCACTACAATTTATAGGGATTTTATTTTAATGAGGACTGATCCTACATTCATTTCTCTGATGGAGAAATAAATAGATTCCGTTGTCAGATGGAGTTTCCTTTTTTGCCCTAAGAACTTCATTTATTTCAGGAGAGCAACACTGAAACCACCCACAGAAAGGCTTTGTGGCACAGAAATCAGAGAAAACAATAATAATTTTAAAAACCCACAACAACAAAACAAAAACAAACACAAAAATAAAATAAGTCTCATAGAAGTTTAATTCTTTTCCATACACACTGAAGACAGAAAAAGAACTAAGGGTCAGAGAGTAGGTGAAGCCATCCAGAATTTCTGCTACAGATGCTGTTTTAAGAAGGAAATGGATGCTTGGATGAGAGGTGACCAAAACAGTGATTCAGCCTCGAAGGGTCACCATTACTAGTCACTGCAACTCAGATTGCTCTGCAACATAAGCAGACTGTGTGATATTAGCCTGAGAAAGCAGGCAGGAAGGGTAGGAACATTTCACACAAGTTGGCTGCTTTTGCATCTCTTTTATCTTGTCCGTGATCAGCTTTTAAGTGTCTGATATGTATGTGTGGTTTCTTAAACATCCTATTTTGTAGTTAGCACTAATTCAGTCTTAGTAATGTTTTGTTTGGCTGTGATTTACTTTGAACAAAGCCTTTCAGGAAACCCCTCCAAGCAGCTGTTGTGTTCTGAGTCCTTCTACAAACAGAATCCCAGACAGAGTCCTTTTATTTAATTATTGAGAAATAATTATGAAAAGCTAGTATCTGACAAAGCTGGATATCATGTGGGCTTGAGATGAGAACACTACTCGATGTGTCTGGTGATGTTCAACAGTTTAATTTTTACTGAGAAGTGAATTCCTTTGATAATCTCAAAGCTATAAAATACACAGATTCTTTTCTGTCTGTTGTCTCGTTTACTTGGTATTACTGAAGTTACAGGAAAAAGTTCCACTGACCTTACTTGGCTTTACATATTACAACAAAGACCCATGCAATGTTTGGTTTCTCACGTATTTCTGTGGATCTGAATGATCCAGGGCTCAGAGTTTCTGTTCTGATGTTGAGTTATTGGGTTTTATCTATTCAGTCCAGGCCCCTAAGAGTACTGGGACTTTCTGGAGGAACTCATTATTTTAAAGACATTTCTTATCCACTAATAAATGTGTATATTAATACTGATGAGTATGTGTCAGGACATAACACAGGAAGTACAGTAGGTGTCAGTGATACGATGCAGTATGGACAATATTTCTCACACAGACCGACAGAGGAAATAGTCTGTATGACTTTGTCAAGCTTATATGAACTAGAGGAAATGTGTGGGTTTAGATTTGCATTAACAACATTCACAAAAGATCCATTTTAAAAGCTAAAAGGTATGCATTACAAAAAGCAAGATGTTGGCATATAGGCAACAGAAATGTCCCTTGAACACTAAGGTCTTTTTCTGAGGAACAGCATCTTGCAGCCTGTGCAGTTACCACAGTAACTTCTCAGTTTTGCTCAGAGAGTCTCAGCAGAGTATCACCAGGGAAAAAATAAATTTGACTTTTTATCATGTTGGGGTTTTTTAATGAAAAAGAGACTTTTCAGACCTTAGCCAGATTTCTAAAAATTCAGTTGAATTGTTTTTGGAGAACCTGCAGGGTTTTTCCATTGCTTGCACACAAGGGGCAAAAAAGAAATGGTATTTTCTTATTAATATCAATTACTCTGTATATTTGTAAGAACACAGACTTAATACTCTTATGAAAACATGAAATGTTGAACAAAACTTATGCATTGACAGCAGTCAATCATATATGTTGTCATCAATTACACTTAATATCTAATTAATTTACCATCTTAAGATGACTATTACAGAAAAGATTATATTGAAGCAACTTTTCATTATTGGCTTGACTTTTAAATTTCCCCCTTATCCCTCTCCTTTATTTCTGAATCTTTGGCTGCCTTGTTTTATTGAAGGAATAGGACTAGTATTTGAGGGCAAAAGTGATAGCTGCCTGCCTGGAAAAATTCAGACAGGGACCAGATCTTCATCTGTTGTTAATGAATCTAGAGGTTTCAGTTTCATAGAAAAAGTTATATTAACCAGATGAGGATTTGGCTCATAGAATTTTTTACATTAACATTTCATCCATTCTTTGAAACTTTCCTAAATGTTTCTGTCAATCCGTAAGATCTCCACAATAGCTTCTAGCATACTTGAATTTGTTACCCCTTTGGCTTTGCTTAAGATCTGTAATGTATTAGGGACATTGCCTCTAGATCTAGTAGTATCATGAACTTAAGAAACCTGAAAAAGCATTGTCAAACTTTGCCTGTGAAACAGCCTCCTCCACTCTTACCAGCCCTCACTTAATGTTCATGGAGAAGGGAAGGCTGACAATGGATATGCAGCACCTTTGTTCCTTTGGTTTTTTGTTTCCCCTGACTCTGCTGAAGGCTCCTTTACCGAAGCCAGAGCTGCTACAGACTTCCAATGAATTTTGACTGCAGCAATTCCCAGCAGACCTCTCATGCGGCCAAAGCATATGTAGAGCACAGTAGTGCTCCAGGCTGATCTGCTTGCCCTGTGTTCCTCAGCCAAGGGGCAGAAGACATGTTGCAAACCTATTAACTTGCTCTGCTTCCTCTATGGACCTCTCCGAAAGCCGGCGAAGTCCACACTACCATCTTATACTAATTATGCTTTCAAAGCACCATAAAGACTAAGGACCACAGAAGACCCAGTTCACAAAGGCTACAGTGATGATGAACAGTAAATGTCAGCAGACTCATTAACCACCAAATCACTAGACAGTTATGAAACAACTTCTTCTTAATGACTTTGACATACAAGCTCAAGATTAAAGCTTTCAAACTGGTGGCACAGGACTGGATGACAGTGATGAATTTAAGAAATTTATCACCATGCGATGATGTGCAATTTAACCCAATGCTTATTCAGATAATTAAAAAATACAGATGGAGTCTAAAATTAATTGTTGAAATCAAAACCAGTAAGTGTATCATCTTTCTACCCTCAGATTCTAAAAAGCAGATGTACTCAGAGTTTACAAGGTCTTTATTGATTTTTCTGTATTAAATATTCTTGTTACCTTTATTAAGTATCTTCAGAACCATGTTTTATATGCTCCTGGAGGAATATGCTATGTCTGCATAGTTTCTATGCAAAGCATGGGATTAGGTAAATTTCTTAGGGACTGACATTAATAATGCCATGAACAATGTGCAACCCATACAAAGCATAATGTCACTTAGAGGAAGGGGGAGAATATTCTAGTTTTCTACATGCCAAGTTACAGATAATTAATTTTAATCTCTCACAAACAATGGGCAGAGAAGAAAAATATACTGGCAGTTATTTTTGGCAGGTAAGTACTGCAGAATTACGAAAAAGAAAGCAAAACGCAAATGACTGGAGATGGGGGGGTGGGGAAAGCCTTCCATCTTCCTACTGGAAAAATGAATAGCCACAGACAGGAACTCTTGGAGAGGAAGTAAGCATTTTCCTTTAAATGGCAAAAGAAAATAAGCTTGTTGAATAAAACAAACTGGCAAGATGTTGAATCCACGCCTACAACTGGAGGCTTGTGTCAAACACAACAAAGCCCTTTCCCAGGGACAATTTCTGTGACCAAAACCAGGCTTCCACAGCACACATTGAAAAGTCTGGTGGCCTACTGCTTTTTAACATTAATAACAGCGGCAGAGTTGGCCCAGTGGCTCCTGTGTGAGGGTGGGGATCTGGACCACAACTGGCTCCTGGAGGGGTTCCTCTGCCATCTGCTTTCTGCAAGAGGAGACACAGCTCTGCTCTCCTCCCCATTGCAGCTAGAGTGCAGTCTCGCAGGCAGCACCTCCTGGCCTGTGGGGCTGCTAAACTTCTAACCTTAGGTACCTCATGATTGTCCTCATACCTACCCATAGCCTGAGCACCCTAATACAATAAAGAAAACAAACAGTGTTACAAAAAACGTTGTAAGCAAAATAAACATGTTCTCAACAGCATTGATTTAATAATGTTTTTTGGTATCTCTCACCTACAGTTCTTTGAGTGTCCTGCATACCCAAGACAGGTCTCATAGCAAAATCATATGCTCCCCACCTGCTCTGAGCTTTGAGTTACTTCCCTCTTCTTTGACATCCATTTATATTCCCTTGGATACAGTCTTGGAGATAACAATGCAAAATTTCTCTCTGGACAACATCTTGAGCACATTAGTATTATTCCTGTTTACTCCATCAAAACCACCAGTGGGCAGCTACAGCTCCAACACACCCATGATAGTTGTGCACCTGGAGTTAGACAGGATGACTTCAGGTCTTGTTGCTCAGCCTACACAAGACTATGACAGCAAGTTCTTCCTCTTCAGCTTTTCCCAGTGTTTCTTTTGGACCATAAGGATCTCAGAACACGTTGCAAAAGACTTTACAGCAGGAATACTATTCTAGAGAGAAAACGGAAGCAAAAGCTAGACTATGAAAGCATGCAAAGGGCCTTTCTTCCACTCCCAGGTCCTACACCAGCGTTCGACCCTCTTTGCTTCACCCAACAAGCACACAGAGTCTCCCAGAGGGGCTATCCAGAGTGGAGAACATGCATATTACCGTCTGTGTGGGGTTTTCCTCCTCCCTCGGGGGAAATGCACCTTCTCTCTAACCTTCACTTTGTCTTGTGCACAGATGCCACACAAATGGCAACTCAGACTATTTGCCTAAAAGTGCTGTATCTTCCAGGAAGGGCATCTGTGCTGGGAGTAGGGGAGGGCAAAGGCAGCTTGGCTCGGTCAGGTGAAGTGCTGGCTCAGTTCTGGCCACAGCACACATTACAGTCTGTGTCTTATTCCAACCACTAAATATAGTTGCTTTTGGCCAAGTGCTTAGAGCAGACAGAATCTTTAACCAAATCTCTTATTTCTTCCCAAAGATCCCATCAAACTAGTTTACATGTCTTTTGCTCATTTTAAAGAGTGGGTAAATCCCTCACTGCAGTCAGCAATTCCTGTTAGCACAGACTGGTGTCACTTGCAGGCTGTGTTGCCAACAGCTAGCCCTGACAGTCAGGACTGAGAGCCCAGACATCACAAGACAATAAAAATATTAAATTATATTTTTTAGTAACAAAGGGAAGTTTTTTTCATAACTCTTCAAATGCTGGAGATTTAGGTTCATTTTCCCCCACTCCTTTTCCATGGTCTTGTAGCTTGACGACATTTTGTACAAATGAAAGCTGAGATTTACACAATTTTGAGTGCCAGTACTTTAAAGTTGCTATCAAATTTCATTATAAGGCCCTGGAACCTGGTAATATAGTGTAGATTCCTCTTAAATAGTTACTTTGAATCTGAAAATAGAGTTAAGGAAATCAACTCAACAGAGCATTTCTTACTCTTTTAAAATAATTTCAGTATTATCATACATAATAGACCATGGTTCAAGTGATGCAAGGCCTGACACGATTGCTACAGCATGTGGAAGTGAAAACATGGCTGATTTCTTCCCACATTTCTTGCCATGTATGTGTTTACAAGAGGCCAATAGGTATCCAAACCCTGCTGTATACCCATAAAAACGCAGTAGCAAAGCATGAGACTGTTTTAGAAAAGGAAGCTGGTTTCCTCAGGGTCGCAAAGGCAGGAGCAGAACCTTTTGCACTTCCTAGTCAAGGTATTCAAATTTGTAAATAATATTACATACAGAAAAATTATTTTTTTTTAATATAATTCCCAAACTGAAAACTGCTGTTTATATTAGAAACAGTACTTTTAGTGCCTAAATTTGATTATGAGTTTTTCTCTTCTCTCTATTTCACTCCTACTAAAACCACAGATTTCCTGTCACTACTTTGAATTTTTAATACCACTCCATTCTTTTCAACTCTGTTCTAGAAAAGTCCCAGAAAATCTGGTTACCCCCTTCTTCATTTTAAACAATCTGGTTCAGAGTTGATCTGAATCAAACAAGCTTCCATGAAGTGTCACGAGCTTCTGTTAAATTGCCATTAGCAGCACTGAATCTTCATGCCTGTTGTGCTGGAGGACTTGTTAGTTTTAAGAAATTCCTCTGAAATTCAAGTTTCCAGTTCTAAATGGTTTCACTGAGGTTCTCGTTTGGATCTCTGTCACCCTCTAGTGTCACGACAACGGAAGCCAGAAACAAAAAAGACAAGTTAGTGCAGAGTATCTGAAAGCTATCCACACAGACCGAGGATTATAGCTACAGACATAACCAGGATACAAACAATAGATACAGCGAGCGCAGTCATGCGATTGCATGACACATGACAAAGAATCAGGAGTCAGCTGTTGGTGTGGATTAGGAGGCTGTAATCATCTGTCCCTACCAAAGCCATGGGGATGTAGCTGCAAGTTTTGTGCAGCTGTGTCACAACGTGGGTGCGTTGTTGTCAAGCACAAGTAAATGTGACAGTGCACAAAGTGTCTGTCAAATCTCTCCTTGCCTGGACTTACCAGTGGCTCATAGAGACGTTTCTTAAAGCAAATGCTTTTGTGTTTGAAAAGCAGTGGCATATCCAGCAGACTCCTGCTGGTTGTGTCCAACACAAGATCTCCTGGATGCCACAGATTACAATGTTTGTCCTTCTCCAAACACATCTGCCTTCCAGCACAGAATAATGCTGTTCAATCTAGTTTAGGTGAAGGCAAACAAAACTTGAGTCATACCTTTCCTTCACAGTTTTTCACAGTTAGAAGGTTGAAACAACCTTCCTGGTGTGTCTCAGCACATGTATTTCCTTCCCTCCATTCCTAACCTTCATCTCTGACCTCATCAAAATCATCTGAACTCTCAGTCTGTGATACCAACACTATCTTCTCTCAGGTCCTGAAACTCCATCTCTCCCCTCCCCATGCTCAATAAATACATGCTCTTTGTGGGAATTTTTACACACTATTCTTTTTCATTATTCCTCCTGCCTCCATTTTTGTTGCAGTAGTATTTCTTACATGCCTTTTTTTTTCCAGAATACATCCTCCAATTACAATACATCTGGACCCTGCACTTGTGAGACGCTGTCAGACGAGCTAGGCCTTGCTTGGTGGGCATCAGGTGGGGACATGCACAGGTGGGCCTGGCAGCTAAGAAGAGGGCAAAGGAGTGCAGGAGGTGAGGGGTTAGCAGCAGCTGGATGGCCTGAGCAGAAGTGGCAGGCTGGGGTGGAAGCTCTGCAGGGGAGAGTTAGGAAGGGACAGGGTAAAGGCTATATGGAGCAGGAGGCTCCTCACTGAGGGCCCTGTGGCTATTGCAGGGCTGGAGGATGAAAGCTGGAAAGCTGGAAGGAGTTGGAGACTTGCCAGTGAAAAAGAGAGTTGGAGGCAAAAAGCTTTGGATGAAAGAAGCAGCAGGTTTTGCAGTATATTCAGGCTTCACCATGGGATATGGAAGAATGGGAAGCTTGGGAGTCTTGGTCAGTAAGTAAAGTAATTATCATGAGCATCACCCTTCAGGGTCTTAGTTCAGAAGCACAGGCAAGCACAAGGATGTCTTCAGCAAAACTGCCAGGTGCCACCAGAACTGAAACATCCGTGCTGTACTGCTGTGTTTGGAGCCACTCCAGCACCTTATCTGTATCACCACTCCTTCCTCCCTGAAAACCTTTTTCCAAGTGCATAACAGACTGTGCCAGAAAGAGGGACAGGCTCTGCCTTCATCACATTTGTTTTTGAGAGCCCATGTGGCAATGAATGTATTTCAATGTGTATTTTGTAAAGCTCCGTTAAACCAAGAGTAATTGTTGATTGCAAAAAAAAAAAAAAAAGCTGCTTTCTGCCGAGTGATTGTTCACATTGCAAAACTATTCAGAACTGAGCCTGCCTAGCAGCATCCACCACAAATAAACCCAGATCCATGAGGCACTAGCAGAGCTCTGTGGGGATCTTCATACAGTGGGCACCTGCACAGGACTTTGCCTGGCTTCCCAAGTGCTAGCCCATCCTTTCTTTAAGCAAACTGAATTCTTCAGTTAAAATAACAGAACGGTACAAGATGAGTCAAAGGTTCACATCTAAGGAGTTAATAATCCTAATAGTTTCAACCTGATCCTGAGTTGTTTTTTGTTGTTTTTTATTATCTGCTTTTTAATGGCACGCAGATTTCCAATCTATCACTATTTGCCACATTTCATCACAGAAATATTTTGCTGTTCAGTGCTATAGTTTGTCTAGCACTTTGTAATCCTCCAGATGAAAGAAAAAAATTGAAAAAACACCATTTAAAAGAAGTGCCTGGAAAAACCTGATAAATACAGATTATCTCATACAGACTAAATTATCACATAAAACCATTACATTGATCTGGAAAATAACTGATTAAATAGATCCCATGTTAAAATATGGTTTGCTCTATGAAATGATTATGCATTAGTACATTTTTGGATGTCGATTTCTAGGAACACAAGCACCATTTAGTTAAGCTACATCAGGTATGCAGTGCATAATGCAGCCTGGTTTTAGTCAGAGTCCTGCCAAAGTTGTAAGTGATCAACAGAAACAGTGTCTGCAAACTGAATATACAAGAACAGAAACTGTAATGACAAAAGACTGGACTTTTAAGAGACGAGGCAGAATTCAAATAAAATTGATGTATTAAGGCTCAGTTCTCCAGGAGTTGAGTACCTGATTCACAAGGTTTTGACAGATCTGGGGCCTGCTTCGTAGAAGGCAATTGATATTTTGCAAGCTCAGGCCCACAGAGAAAGAAGTGTCAATGATTTTAAAGCCATAGCTGAAGCTTTTGCATTTAGGAATCTGACAAGACCTTGGTATAGGAAAGAATGAGTTAGAATTTCCCACAGCACTGTTTTAATTCCACTGTTGTTTAGACAGCACTAATTTCAAGAAAAATATCACCCTACAGTGTATTTCAGGAACGTAAAACCTAACTATGACCAAAAAAAGTATGAGTTTAGTTTGTGTGAATTACAGTAAGAGGTGGTGCTGATAGCATCATGATGCTGGTAGCATCAGCTACTTTCTATGATAGTACCCCACATTCTGTTGCTCTAACTTAGCAGTACTTTAACTGCTTGCTATTTTATAATTGAAATTTCACGCAGTTGAACTTATACAGTCACGTGTGTCTGCTGCAGACCAAATTGCCTTTTCTTCCCCATCTCCTTGATTCCCCCATTCCTTCACTCCTTTTCTGTCTCCTTGAATCCTCCAAAGTCATGGCCAAATGACAAGGGTTTGTCTTTATTCACAGCCTTTTCTCTGAACAGCTGCAGCACTTCACACCTTGGAGAAGTGATCTGAAATTTGAAAGGGAACGATTTATGTGCAATGGTTATGTTCTTTCCCATGCTCAGGGAAAAACCTACCAAGCTTGACTAACATCCAAGTCTTTGAAAAGTCTCTTCATCAGTGCTCAGGAGAGACTCAGTAGCGCTTTGCACCTGAAAATCCAAAGGGTGCTACAATACTTTCAGCCCAGAGTGGCAGAGCTTTTTCTACCTGCAGTTGCAGCTTTGGGATGTTACAGATCAGGACCAAGAGCTTGTTTTCCCTGGGGTTTTACCTCAATTTTTTTTTTTTCTTTTTGTTACATGTAGAGGATTAAGCTGCCTGACAGAAATGCAGAGTGTATATGGGTGTGATGTTGATACATGAGGAAACTGCTGATAAAACCTGGTAGAAAAAGGGAAGAAAAACTGGTAGAAAGAAAAAAAAACAAACAACTGGGTCAAGAGTTTATGATGGGGAGACAGTAGGATTTAGGGGCCAGAGGAGAAAGAGGGAAGAAAGAATGACTAAACTGAGGAGTTAGTGGGGATATCAGGACTACAGATAGAGAACGTGACGGGATATGCTATGAAAATCGTGGAACAAATTATCATTATCTGGAAAACAATGATTTTCAACTGCATACAAGTACTTGTTAGTCACTTCCTAACTTTTCAGCATAAAATTCTCCCAAATTCCTCTGCGTTTCTTGAATCACATGTATGTGCTACGTCACATATTCAACACTGGAATTCAAGTAACTGTGGACATGGTTAAACTTCTTATTACTGTTTTACCCTCAAATTTACCCTTTGGCTGAAGGAAAAGTACACTGGGCCAGGGTTCAGGACCTCTTAGTTCTACCTTTACAGGAGAATAATGTGTGACTTTTTATACTTCACTGTTTTTGTGACTGAGTCCCTTCCTCAGCAACCCAGCTATGGTACAGCTAGTGGTTTTTTGGTATATTTATCATGTGCAAATACACCCTGCAGAGATGTGTCATGGGATTTATGTTACTGCAGCATATATTTATCATTTTTAAAAAAGAAATATGACAATATATCTTATTTGAACTAGGTTCTCAAAAAATGACTTTTAAAACTCTTTGTGTAGGTAATTATTTTAACCTACAAACAATGACTCAGCCAAGCCCCTAGTTTGCAAGCCAATAGTATTTTTAACTACATTTGTAGTCCAAGCGTTTGGTTAATGCAGGTGAAGTTAGAAAGGCCACACAGCAAGTTCCTGAATAGACAAGAACCTAAGTCAGAAGATATTTAGTACCTGGCAAAACTAGGTCCTCAGTGTGTAACTTGGACAAAACTGCAAATCAAGGCATCCTGGTTGCCATCCCTCTGCTGTAATAACTAATTACATCACACTGCCCTCTGTGTTGTTTTACGATGCATCCCCTTAAGACTGTCGGCTAAACTAGTTTCTGGTTTATGCAGGCAGAGTTGCCAGCTTCATTTGGCTTTCTATCACCTTTGCAGCACAGACAAGTATCTTCCCCCATCACCAAATATCACAATACTGCATGAGGCAGACATGGCTGTGCTACTTGGTCTCCCAGCTTTCTGCCCACTGGACAGGGAATTAGCATCTTTAAAATCCAGCACATTTAAACTCCGATTAGCATTGCCTTTTTTGAGTAGCAGACTAAGTTTAGAAAAGGACAAGTAAAATAATTTATACTGGTTAAATTAAAAATAGCAGCTCTGCTGTGACAATAGCAGCAGGGGAAATCCCAGTTGGTCTTTTGGAACATTTCAGGCTTCCCGCTCCACTGCCTTGGCTGCAGTACCCTCCCCCCCTTACATAACCCAGCAAGCAGCAGCCACACGCTCATCTGAGCAGGCATACAGCCAAAAATATTTGGGGTATTGAATACTTCTGGTACACAGACCAAAGACTTTTGTGACCCTCCTCTATGCTAACTTCAGCTTTAAATGGCAAAGAAGTCTTTGCGCTCTTCTCCCTTGAGAAACCCAGATTTACTTTTATGAGGCCATCAATATTAATGTTGATGCAGCATTCTGAATAGCTCTTTTCCCATTCCTCTTGCACTGCCAAAAATGAACAATGAAGCAACTTTGTAATCAAGGTCTTATTTAAACGCTTTCTTGTTTCTTTCTCTTCCTCCCCCTCTTCTCTTTTCCTATTTATTTGAGGGGTGTTTTTTGTTGTTTTTTTGTTTTGTTTTTTTTTTTGCTGCGGAGCCTTCTTACTGTGATGTGAGAGGAATGTCACAGTGTACTTCCTCACTGGGAATCTCTCAAACAAATTCTGAAAGGCTGTATTAAAATGATTTGGGAATTTTCCTTGGCAATCATAAAATGCACCATGATGCACAGCCATGTAAACTAAAGAATCCATATGTTTTCCAAAAGGCTTTGCATATTGCTCGTTTGTCTTGCTTCTTAAATTGCTTTTGTCTTCTATTACAAAACTCAGTTGTCATGTCATGATTCATACTGGTTCATGAATACCTTTGTATAATAAAGCTCTTTAAAGTTGCAAAACTGAACCTTATCTTTATTTTTTTGTCTAGTGTTTCCCCTTTTTACATGGCCCTCTTCACTTTAAGTTCCTCTGTCACGTGCCATCACATAGTTATATGAATGTCCCTGTACAGCTGAAATTGTCACATACATTCCAGATGTCAAATACAGAATACTTTGGCTTTTGAGAAGAAAGGCAGGGGAGGAGCAGCACAGCTTGAAGCAAATGGACTCAAGAACTGGGGAACTTTGGGAAGGTGTGCATTCCCTGTAAAGCTTTGCAAAACCACACCAATTACTGAATGCAGCAGAGCCACTCAACAGAGCAGAATCCCTGCAGACTCTCTGTTAAACAGGATAATCTTTCTCTTCTGAACTATAGGTGCTCCACAGACAAAGATTTGCTTTTTCAGAGAAGAGTTCCTAAACTTTATCCAAGCACAGTCTGCATTTCACTGTAGACTCACTGATCCATAGGGTTAATGACAGGAATTTGTACCTTTTTTCTGTCTTCAGTTTTAACTGCAATCATTTTTCAGACAATCCCTATTTTAAGGAGGTGAGCAAGCAATGAAAGTCGTTTACTTTCACACAACGCTCTTTAAGGAGCCTACAAAATTTAGAAACCATGCTATGTGTCCTTGAGCGTTCATCTACTGCTGATCTAATGACTTTCATGTAAATACAGATATTGAACTCAACTTGCTGTGGCTGCTTCACATCATCTGGGAGAAGTGTAGCTGACAGCCAACTTGTGTCAACAAGCTGGGGAAGGGCCTTGGTCCAAGCTATACTATGAAGACATGTCTATATAGTCAGGTGGAGACAGTTGTGGAATAGCTTAGCTCATTTTCTAAGGTGCAAAATGGAAGACACATTCAATCCAAAAGCTGTTTGGACACGCCAAGGTGGAACTGTGCCCAAGCTAATAAGTTCTGCTCAGAGGCAGGTTGTTCTTTTACAGAAGTTGGCTGGTCCCTTATTTGGTGAGGTATATATGCTACAGCTTGAAATAACACAGTTCAGCCTTTAATATGCACATTGGTTGCTAGACAAAGTCTGCTCAGAAAGCCAGACTTTAATTTTCTTTTGTATATTCATCTTTCAGATGATCCCAGGAAAGTCATCAACTAGTATTGGATATATTAGGCTTGCATGGCAGAAGCAAAAATGAAGTTAAGAGGCTAAGCCTCTTAATGGTTTGTTTCTCTTTTTCATACTTATGGAATAACGGAAAGGAGAAAGTACTAGTACTATTTCATTAGACAAAAAATGCCCCTTTTCCCATTGTAACTATCTAATGTATACATTAATTATAATTTATAGTGGCAATATATGCCACAGCGCATTTGGGATTTATCTTCTTTTTTTTTTTCCATTAAATATTACCATTAAATATTTTTCTATTGAAAAACTCATTACAGTTATCAAACGTATTATTATAAGATCTTAACCTTATATTAAACCCGTTGGTATCAGCATATCATGACCTTATAAATGTCTTTTCAGGGAATTTGATAATAATGCACTTCTATTTCCCATTCTACACAGACTCTAACAGATTAACTTGTAACATGGTTTAGTGCTTAACCACATCATTAACAAAACCAGATGATCTCTCTGTGTCAGAGGTAAGCCATTTCATATAACATCCTGCTCATTTCTGTTGTCTTAACTAAGCTCTTAATTAGCTAGGAGTCTCAGAAACAACTTTCTACTCTTTTACCTGCAATTGCTAAAAATCTATAAAAATATAAGTAACCTCCAGGACTTAGTTTGAACACAGTCCTGAACTGCAGAGTTTCACAACCTCCTACACTGATGGTGCACACATTTATCTTCATTAGTCCTGCAGGCTGCATCTCATAGTGTCTAGCATTTTATATTTCCACAGAAGATTCTTCTCTGTTAAAAGAGTAAATGCTATGCAGAGATATATGTTGGGAAAAGACTCATGCTTACAATGTACAAGTTGCAGAGTTAAATTGTAATCTACATTGCATTAACCCTCTCACACTGTCTTGAACAAAGTATCACATTAACACAGACAACTCTCTAGAAAAGACAACAGCACTATGGTACTGAAAAGACTTGAATGTTCCCTGTCTCTAGTGGGACTCCCATACAAAGAGACAGGTACCACTGGAAAGTGGGAAGTCACACATCTGTACTTTAGGATGGGAGAAATCCTGTGGCAGGACCTATTTCTGCCTGTTGTGTATAGAAATGATGTTGTTCTCTCTGTTGGGTATTGAAGCCACCTTAGGCTAGATCTACTCACAGATCACAAAACCTAGCTGGGGCACATCCCATCCAGTAGTAGCAGTCACTATTTTATTGAAAAAATCCTTCATGTTTTCCCAGGATACCAGCAAGCTTTGAATGTGATTTGGCCATTGTAAAAAAGAGTGGTAAAAGTGAACAGTGCAACGGATAGACTTTCTTAGATGAACACAACACACCATTTCCTCAGGCCTATGGATTTCCTTCCCCTCTGACAACAGAATTCCCTGAAGCTAGTGTCTATCTTTCATAAGCAGTAGACAATCATGATATGTTTATACCTGACGGAGGGACAGTTTAGCTCTTTATCTAGTGTCCTTTTGTCTCTGTGGGCTTTTTCAAATCTCTGTAGAGCAGGAATTGCTGCTGAGACAGTGGCTACTGTTCCATGGCAACTAAAATTAAAAACCTATTCCTTCCTCTTAATTGTGAACCTACCATCTGCAAATGGAATTTCAAGAAACAGTTCTTAAACTGTGATAGAAAGGAAAGAATCCCTCCATATTAATATTTTCCATGCCATTAATGATTTTATACCTTCTGTTCTACCGTATCCCAAACAGTTATTTCTTACCCAAGTTAAAGTATCCCTACTCTTTAAACATCACCTTTTGTGAAAGGCTTTAATGGAATCATAGAATGGTTTGAGTTGGAAGGGACATTAAAGATCACCTAGTTTCAACCCCCCCGCACAGGCAGGGACACCTCCCGATAGACCAGATTTCTCAGAGCCCCATCTAGCCTGACTTTGAACACTTCCAGGGATGAAGCTTCCACAACCATCCTGAGCAAATTGTTCCAATGTCTCACCAGCCTCACACTAAATTATTTCCTTCTAATGTCTAACCTAAATCTTTTCCAGTTTAAAACCATTACCCTTCATCCTGTTGCCACATGCCCTTGTAAAAAGCCCCTCCCCAGCTTTCCTGTAGCCCCTTCAGGTACTGGAAAGCCATTATCAGGTCTCCATAGAGCATTCTTTTCTCCAGGCTGAACAGCCCCAACTGTCTCATCCTCTCTTCATAGGAGAGGTGCTCCAGCCCTTGGATCATCTTCTCAGCCCTCCTCTGGACTGGCTGCAACAGCTCCATCTCCTTCTTATGTTGGGGGCTCCATAACTGGACACAGTACTTCAGGTGGGGTCTCACGAGAGCAGAGCAGAGGGGCAGAATCATGTCTCTTGACCTGCTGGCCGCACCGCTTTTGATGCAGGCCAGGACAGGGTTGGCTTTCTGGGCTGCAAGCGCACATTGCTGGCTTATGCTAAGCTTCTCATCAACCAAAGCCAACAGGTCCCTGTCCTCAAGGCTGTTCTCAATCTATCCTTCGGCAAACCTCTATCTGTGCTTGGGGCTGTCCCAACCCAAGTGTGGATCTTCGACTTGGCCTTACTGAATTTCATGAGGTTGCCCTGGGCCCACTTCTCAAGCCTGTCAAGATCCCTCTGGATGGCCTTATCTTTAGTCACACATAGTGCCATCATTACTATCTTTACTAGTTCTACAGTATTTTTTAATATGCGCAACTAGAACAATGCACAGGTTTCAAAGTGTGGGTCACATTTGTAAATCTGCATCTGTAAATTGCATCATGATTATAAGAGCATCCTGCTTTCTGTTTTATTAATGATTGTCTTCTCCTAATACTTTGGCATTTCATTTGTTTGCCATTACTGGATATTCATCTGACATTCACATACAGTATCTCTCCAACAACTCAGGGACCTCCTACTTTAGTTGTTATAATTTATTTAAAATTGTCCTTGCATAATTATAATGAGGCTTTTTTCCCCCATGGGTATTATCCTGTATTTAACATGGAATTTATTCCACTGTTTATTGCCAAATGGCTTTGTATTGAGAGAACGTTCTGCATCCCATAGCAATTGGCTCTTGGCTTGCATTGTCTGCTGCTCTTATGATCTTACCATTTACTTCTTTTCCAAAGCATGGAAAATGCAAAGTAGCACAGGACTGAGCATAAAACTTTGAAGAACTCCTATGAGCAAACCACTGCCATTGTGAAAATCGAATGCTTCCTTTTCATTCCCTATCCTGATTTCTGAATTGTTTTCTTTCAATTACATATGAACACCTGAGAAAACATGCTTTATCTCTTGCTTGCTTTCTTCAGCATGCTTTGGTGAAGGATCTTGCTGGAAGTTTTTGGAAATTCATCTATAAAGTATCATCCAAATCATTCTCATTCACCTGCATGCTGATTCTTTCAATGAGCTCTGATGATTTGTGTCTTATACTCTCCCTCTGCAAAAGCTTTATAAAATTTCAGTCTTTATGTCACAGTTAGTTATAAGTCTGCCCATTTTTTATCACAGCTGGTATTAGTTTACTCAGTGCAGAGGTCAGGTTTATTGTCTTTAATTCCTTAGGTCCCCCTCAATTTGAAGACAAAAGGAATATCACGTTTGCCACATTCCATTCCTTTGGAACAGAGGCCAATCTATGTGTTGAGTTTCATTGCACTTAATAATTTGTCACCTATATCAGACTTCCTCTAGAAGTGTTTTGAAAACCTGATCTCATCTAGGTGATTTGTTGCCATTTGGTTCTATATAATCAGAAATTTCTTCTCTGACACTTCAGTTCGAGATGATTTCTTTGTCTTGGCCCCATAAAAAAGATTCTGCTGTGGAATCCTGCCCAAGCTTGTCCATGGAGAACATTAATGTGAAAAATTCATTTAGCATTTCTGCTCTGGGCTTATCTTCTTTAAGTGCTCCTTTTATATCCCAAACATTATAGAATGCCTATAAACTGTCTGGCACAATTTATGCTTCTGATGTGTTTAGAGAAAGTTTTATTATTCATTCTTATGCTTATCACAAGTTATTCCTCAAAATATTTTTGGCCCACTTTATAAAGGGTTTATATTAACTGTGAAAGACTTTATGTTCTTTTCTCTTTTTCTCATTTCAACGTAATTTCCACTTTTTGAATACTGCGTGTTATTTCTAACAGCCACTTTCACATTTCTGTTTAACCATGCCAGCTTTCTGTGTGCGTGTGGTCCTTTGAAAGTCTTTTTGGATAAGTAATAAGTGTGTTGCTGTTAGTCTCTGGTATAGCATTTTTAAACGATCAGCATGCCACCTGCAAACCTTTTACTCCTTTGGCTGCTCCTTTTAATTTCTCTTTAATAGCCATGATTTGCATATTTCAATAATACACAACAGCCTAATAATATACAGGAGATACACATGCTTTGATACTGTCTTTTGGTTCCTAGGCAAATCCTCATAACATAGGAATTTCTTTTTAATTAACATTTCTAATAACATCTGTGCATTATTAGTTTCTTCCAGAATCTTGCTTTGTTTCTTGGGGAATTTGACCAACTTGTCAATGAAATAAGAATCAACCAGATCTCAGATAAGACACAGTAAATTACCCTCCAGCTGGTCTGAATGGTACTGAGTAGGTCATCAGAGATAGGACTGATGAGCTCCCACTCATACAGTCTGGGCTTGCTCTTAGGGTTTGCACAGTTCACTGCAATTTTTTGTGTGTGTGAATATGAGGAAAATTACTAAAATGTTAGGAGACTCAGTAGTACAGACAGGTGCAATTTAGAGATGTTAATTTTGAAAGTAGTAATGGCTAAAGCAAATAAAAGAATGTGACATCCAAAGTGACTGCAGAGATTTAACTATCACAGAATTGCACAGTGAAGTCTCATCTATTTGCCAAGCAAAATGAAATAATTTCAGTCCCTCTACTCTTCCATTACACTGCTGTTAAGTGAGAGTCACATCCAGATTTCAAGACATTATTTTT
The DNA here is from genome assembly GCF_000747805.2 of Chaetura pelagica. NCBI lineage: Eukaryota > Metazoa > Chordata > Aves > Apodiformes > Apodidae > Chaetura > Chaetura pelagica. Next base: position 5,209,119 of record NW_009952263.1, on the reverse strand, counting down.
TCTCCTCAATGACTTTCAAGAGCAGTAAAATTAATAACTGATGATATAGAAAAAGAAATGTTTAATGTAAGAAAGCTGCATGCATACTAGGAAGGAAAACACTATTTCAGCAATGTACAAGCGTCCAAATAATGAAAATGAATGTTTATCCTACTTGCCATCGGTCTGTTCAAGCGTTTTCTTTTTCTCTCCTACAGTGCCATCTGGTGGTTCTCTTCAGAAAAAGCTCAGTCTAATAAAGCTGATTTTACCAAAACTCATGCTAAACGGGACTCTAACTTTCAGTTCGGTCTCTCACAAGCTTACCATGACTACGTTTTCCGAGTTACTTAGCTGCTGTTACTATAGACATAGATGTTTTTAATCGTAGAGTACATTACATCTTACTCTACCTATATTTATTTTCAAAAGCCCTAATTCCTGTGGCTGCACTAGTTGACACATGCAATTACTACATTAAACAATGAAGTTATTTTAGGAGATTATGTGAAATCTCTTTTTCCCTGGTAGTTCCTAATTTTATTTTATTTTTTCCATCTAACAATAAAAACATGAGCATATTTAAATTTATAGGACAAAATGCTGGGCATTTCCTGGAAAAATGCAATTGGCTTTTGGGGACAAGAGCAGAGAGGTTTTTATCCTTCCGGTGGAAACAAGAAAGGAAGCGTTTGTCTTGCATGCTGTGGAGGAAAATGTATTATATCTCCAAGAATAAGTTACACCTGCCATTTTGTCCCTGGCTGACTCTCACTCCAGATGTACAGCAGCAATCAAGAAGAGAGCTTGGAGAAGTCTCAGGAGACCTATAAAGTCAACAAAATGGCTTATGACCTCTTTTTTGTTCAATATTTCATGATGTATAAAAAAAAATAATCAAAGCGCTGAGGTTTTCCATTTGATTTTCCATTTAAAAGACAGATCTTGTAAGAGTGTAAGGTTTATCACATCAGGGAAATGGAGAAAGTGTAATTCGGTTGAGATTTTTTTTAGCTCAGGCCGTTTTCAGCTGTTTAGTCTGGTGACTTTATTTTTGTAGCACTAATTCCCATCTCTGGAAGAACAAGCTCAGTATTCTCAGCTCTCTCGAAGACAAGAATAATGAATATTCTCACCCCAGATTTCCAAGTTATCCAGATGTGAAAATAAAGCAAAGCAAGCCTTGGAATTTCTGGGTTTCAATGTAAATAATTAGGTAGCTGAGTACATGCAAATAAAATTATACTGTTAAAATCAAAGCTTTTGTTGTTTCAGTGCAAATCCAAGTGGTCAGACTAATCTGATGTTATTTTATCATTCTCACATTTAGGGACTTTGTCTTGTTACCAGTCAAAATGCTGCAGGGTAATAAAGGGTTTGTGTAACCTCAGCCTAAATCAACTTCAGTTTCTGATTAAGAATTACCCAGGAAGTGAGATGCCTCACTTTGGTTTAATTCCTTTTGCAATCAACAAATTCTCAGAACTAGGTGTTTAGATGTTCTGCTTCTGCCTTTTGTATTCCTAGCACTTTTGTATTCATAATCTTTTTGTGGGAACTGCTCTGTGTGTCCCTTCTGCCTAATTTAACCATAGTTTATATGGCTATAAGAGAAAGATATTTTATACCTCACTAGTCAAGTGTAAACTATTACAGTAAATCGTGTTATTTTCACAAGTTTGGTAACAAGTGCTAGCTGGCATTATAAGTGTGGAAGTAACACTTTTATTTCCACATTCCT
>NW_009952263.1:5181410-5206921 GCF_000747805.2 Chaetura pelagica | reverse complement strand
TTCCTGCTTTCATCATTCACATTTATTTCTTCAGGGGAAGAATGATACTTGATGTCACATTCAGGAGTGTCTCTTTACGATATTTAATTTCTGGGCTGGGAAAAAAATATTGCCTAAATACAAAAGGTCACGATTAAACTCTGAAGTATAAACGGAGCACTCCTGATATCTCTGTGTCTTGAACCTCAACAGCATCTGACTATAACAGAACACTGCCTTGTGGCCACAAAGAACATTTTCTCAAGCACTGCTTAACTCTGTTTTTCTTTGGTTTTTCTCAGTTGTTTTTTTTGAGCTGCTACAGCAACCAGGAGAGGAGCTGTTGTGCTTGTACTTACCTCTCGCTTACTTTAAGGCTATGTTCTAGTTCTGTAATGATTTAGGTGGACGTTGTGTAATTGCTACCCACATTTACACCTAGCTGTGTTTCCAGGCCAGAGAGGCATCTTTAGGAAAACAAAAATCAAACTGCTGATTCTAAAAAGGAAGAGAAACGGAGGAGACACTATGCAATTCTTTTCTATCACATTTCTTCCAGATTTGTGATAGGATTTCTCCATTAACTTTCTACTACATTTATTTAAACACAAAAGGGAAAAAACATGGTTTTTTATCTTAAACCTTCTTCCCATGAGCTTTTCCATTCTGTGTTTGCTGTCCTAGGCTCCTTATTTTTTAAAATTTTTTATTTTTCTATCAGAAACAAAGACCTGATCATTCTTTAACTGGGATATTCTCTCACTTTTGGGATGTTCCAGCATTGCTTAGCTCAAAAGTCCTGCACATATTTCTGGGAATATCTGCAAATGAATAAATGGTGCCAGTGGAATTTGTTTCAGTGGAATATGGATTACACAGCTTTAGTCAGAGTAGAGGATAAATAGAATGCAGACTGTTGTTTCACAACAATGTTTGTGTTCTTGAAATGCTCTTTTAAGGTTCAGACTTTGCTATATAAATATAATTAATAAAAGTATCTTCTTGAATACATTTTGGGAAAACCATTAATTAAATTAATATCATTCAATTATTAAATTTCAAACAGTAAGCTCTATCTTTTCAAGGGCTCCACAGATCTGTTTTTCTCCAAACACAAAGAGAATGCAGTGACTAAAAAGCTATCAGACCGAAGCACAGACAGTGAATGCAGCATATTTGTGGGGTGCTTGGAGACAAATGAGATTTTGGCGTAGTGGTGACTCATTTAATTGCACAGCTATCACAAGATAATGTGATAGTATTAACATCAGTAACTATGTGCTGCAATTATTCCTCTCAGAGTGTTATATGCTAGCATTTATAACAGCGTTCACTGCTTCCAGCTCATAAAACAAATCCTGAAAGTATTCTCACAGAGATTACTTGTTAAGTATTCTGAATAAGCTATCAGATTTTCTGTGTATATGGCAGCATTAGCTGCCTCTGCCCAGCAGTGAGTGGCACTGGATCTGGAAATTACTCACAAAGACAGGAGTGGGCAGCTCGGTGCTCAGAGCTGAAGAGCTTTTCAGTGAAGGCAGTGCCAGTCCAGCAAGTGGGAAGCTTTTTACCAGGTGTTCTCAAACTACAGCACACACCACTAGGGATATACAAAAACTGTGAAAAGGGCACAATGTCTCCCTCTATGCACATGGCCCTGAAAAGCCAGGAGATACTGATGGAAACTAAATTCAGGAACATTTTTCATAGACAAATTAACTCCAAGCAACTGGCCAAACTGAACTGAGCACAAATACTTTTTATGGCAAGAAAATGGGCAGAAGAAATGGGTATCTACAAGGAGGTTTGTTAAATTCTATCTCTCCTCTGATATTCATTATTCCCAACCCTAAAATTGCCAAGGATCCCTCAAAACAGACACAATAAACAACACCTAGGTAAACAATTTCTAAGCCAAGAGAGGAAGGCAAAAGACCCTGGAAGATGATTTATTAGAAAAGTGATCATGGTTGAGGTTAGCCTTATTTTGACAATTTGTTCTTTCACATAATGTTTTTTAAACTCTGTTCATTTAGCCCTTGAATTATGGTAGACCCTAAACCAGGTCTCCACCTTTCCAAAATGCCATCTGAATGGTGATATTAAGAATTTAAACAAGCAGTCATATGTAAATCAGAGTTAACAGAGCATCCCCTTTGGTAGTTGGACATGCATTATTCAGATCTGGGTATCTTCTTTTTCCCTGTGGACTGCAGCCATGATTAAAATGTTACTTTAAAATTAATGTCCCCACAGAGACAAAGATGGATTTAGTACATAATGGATTCTCTCCCACCATGCTATTAAGCAAGAAAGTTACCTCAGCATGAAGATTTCATTACATCTCACCGAAGGCTTTAGACACCTCACTGCAGAGATTCCAGAAGGCCATAATGGCTTAAAGCACAGGATCTTTTTAAAGAATATTTTCTTTTTTTGTAAATATGAAGATGTAAGATTTCCTGTGAAGAGAGCTGTCTCTGTACATGCATGCACATTTATTTTTTTAAAACACAGAATATTATTTTTATAAAATGTCCTGACATGGCATAAAGCCTGCAAAGTCACCATACGTGGTGCAGTTTGACATCAAGTTTTCAACTGCATATTTTATTAAGAATGTTGTTGTGCTTCACAGAGTCAGACTCACTTTCAGAGCACCAGCTGATTCAAAGCCTTTGCAGTCATCACTACACAGTATTTGGAATAGACCAGATGGCTTCAGATCAGAATTTGTATTTTGGTATCTTCTGTTCAAATACTACACTAAGTTCCAGCAGTGCTCCCCAAGGACACTGCCTAGAGAGATGTTCTAAATAGACCATGATACAATTAACTCAGATCCAAGCAGTAGGAGTCTGAGGTTAGACAGAAAAAACATCTCTGTACATATACAGCCTTTCACATTTATTCATAAGTATTTTCCTAATCTAATCAAATAAAAAGTAATTCCATGGCCATATTTCTTCCATATTTCATCGAGCTTAGCTGTCCTTACGTGCTACTAGACAACAACAAACAGAGCAGCCTCCAAGACTTAGGAACTGGCTGTCCCAAATGGCAGGGGCTCATCATCTTTCCTCTCTGAAGAAACTCATGCCTGCTCTCCCACTTGAGTCTACACTTAACAGACTCTGATTTTTCCTCAGTATAAGTAGAAGTCAAGGCCTTTCTCTCCAGATGTCATCACTTCAAACAAGCCTAGATTAGAGCAAGAAAATGCAAGTATGACTCTCTGCTTCAGTTTAATTCCTTGAAATCCAGGTTGTTCCCTGACTTTTCCAGCAGTTCTTGCTGCAGTGCAATCACAGCAAATTCACAGTGTCTGTTGTTTTGATAGGAAATTACAACACAGCCAATTACTTAAGAACACTTATTTTGTGAGATCATCCCACAAAAATTCCCCTGGACTAATCTTTAAAAATTCTGGTCTGTGTCAGAATCGTTGGAGCCTATAGAGCTCATACACAAGCTACAAAAAAATATACAAACCAAAGCAGTATTAAAATAACTTACCTGCCTTTGTCTTCACATCCTGAAACATGAAAACTTTGAAGAAAAATCTTGAATTACTATGGGAGAAATTCTTACTTTGGTCTCATGGCATATGGGATCAAATTATGTTTTTGTATTTTTGCTGAGCAGAAAGCTATATAAGCCAAATGATCAGCCTCCAAAATAGCTGAATGAAAAAAAAAGGTTTAGAAGATTTTGTAACAGTAAATTTGGTAAAATAAAGGCTGTGGAAAACAGCTGTGTTTGGTTTAATTTTCACTTTATATTAAATATGAGATTCTTTGTTCTTCTTTTTGCAGTGAAAAGGCTGTGAGTGAAGCCAAGCTAATACCTGAGACCATTTGTCTTAACTACTGAATATGCTTTATCTGGGTTTGCTTTCCGTTGGCTTCTGCCAGTACTCTGGTGATCAAATGTACTGGCAAAGTACAGGGGAACATTCTGACCTCAAAACAAGGTAGAGTTTGCACTTGTGTCTCAGTTTCACTTAAAAGAGACAATACAAAAGCACATGGATGATCTTGACAATCAGAATAAGCAAATCTGACTCTATATATGTAAAACTTGCAGTGATCTGCAGACGGGGAAGCAGTGAGAGCACCAATACATTATTCTGGCTTACAGTCACTAACATACACAGTGGATGTGTACAGGGGTGAAGACAAGTGATGTTCAGCATTTTAAAGTCATAGAAACAGACCTGCAGAGAAAATACACTAGTCAAAAACTTCAGCTATTGATGAAGCACAGCTCAGTCATTTACCCAGTTACATTGCAAGTGATGCTGCAGAGGCTCATGAGCAGTCTAGAAGTAGTTGTGATCCTCCCTTAAACAAGTGCGAGACCCAGATTAGTGTAGCCACTGTGCAATTAGCAAACAGCACGCATGAGATGTCTGGAAGATGAGCAACACATGAGACCAGAACAAATGCCCTGTGGGATAATGTGGGGCAGCTGTGGGGAAATAAAGCTGGGGTTTGGGTCTGAGGCAGATTTTGAGATCTAGTAGGGGAAAATGGATGGAATGTAAAGGTGTGATCCATAGGGTTTACTGAGCTCTTTGGGGAACTGTGGTGATTATACATAGATATTTAAATATAAATAAACTATTTACTCTTTTTTTTTTTTTTTTTTTTTTTTCAGCTGTAAAACAAGTGTATGTGTAGAAATAGGGTAGCTTTTTTATTGTAAGTTTTTCTGACTCACACATTCTCTACCATGACCAGAGATAAAACAGTTTGATAACCTTAAGTACTAATTTCCAGACCTCCAACAATATGGTCCTTTCAGAGCAGTAAAACAGGCAACCAGGACTCTTGCACATTACCTAGAAATTGTTTGCTCTAGTTTGATGCCTCATATAAACCATAAGTCCTGCTTCCACCTTATAAAAAAGAACTCTGTATGTTGGAGGTAAGACAATTGAACAGCAATACCTTAATTCTCATCACATTTTGTTTTGCTGTAAGTGTTGCTAAGGAAAGAATAAATCAAGTAGCATTTATCTGAAAGTACAGGAAACACAAAATCTTCCATGTGTCAAAACTAATAACACCAACAGCACTCCATTAGGTCCCAGAGGAAGATCAGAATTAGGATGAATTAGATCCCTTCCATACTATTATACCACTTTTACTTGTTCAAGAATGTGAGAGGAAAACTGTTAGTGCTGAGGCCAATGTATTGTTTATGTCATCTCTCTGTATGCTTAATTAATGTAAACTGCCAGCAGCTACAGAAATTTTAGACAACAGTTACGCTCTAGTTTTTTTCTAAGCTAAAACCTCCAGGACAAAAAATGGCCAGTTTATAATTCCCTTATATCAGTTATAGCAATTTCCAGGCATTATTAACTTAGTCTACTTTTGGAATTAGGAGCAGTAGGGACAAAGAGATTATAATGAGGTTTATGACTGGTCAGATGAGAGACGAGAAACAGTCCCATAGAGCAAAACAACTAGTACCTAAGGGTAGTTTGGGGCACATCCTGGAAAACAATATTGCACTGTGCAAAGAGGATGTTTTCTGTGATGTGGGCTTTAAAAAACTTTTTTAACCTTTCTTTTCTAAAAGCAATATAATGTGGAAGAATTTCATAGTACTAAAAGTCCCAGACATAGATCCGATAATAGAAGTCGTGAGAGGGCTTTGCAAAACAAGCTCAGTGTGAGCACTGCTTGAATGAAGCCTACAATGATTAGACTTCTGAATAATCAGGCAAACAGCCTGCATTGTAACAAGAACTGTTTATGAGGCTGGAGCAAACACAGACAAGTTTGATTCACATGCCTGAGTAAGCGCAAAAACACTTGTAACGAGGAGCCGTGCAAACTGAGCAATTAGGGCTATGGAAACAGCCCCTGCCCTACCCAGATCACAAGCTTGGGGAGAGGTGGGAAGCACGCAGCCAGACTGGGATGCCCCAGAGGGATAGGCTCTCAGCTCCCAGACAAGCGACAATGGCAAAACCAGCCCCTGGCTGGGGCTGTGCTCCTTATACAACTGCATCAGCAAAACATTGCCAAAAAAGTCTGAGCAGAATTACATTAAAAATCAAGCAAAAGCAAGCCCTACAGAAAGCAGCTCTGAACATCTGAGAATTTCTAAAACCATTGCAAAAGGTATGATTTTGTTAAACAGCACTTTGTTGGCTTTATTACTAAATTGTAATATAAACAATCCCAGCTGCAGCAGCTGAGGCACAGGTTTCTGCTTGCAGTAAATGTGAATGCATAGCATGACATGTACCTAGAGGTATGTGTATCACGCTGATACCCTCACAGATATATTTACTCTGCATAAAGACAGTGATTCACTACAGTGTTCCACAGACTCTTCTGTGTGAAGCTTTTTTGAGAAGAAAATTCTCATGGGCTCAGCCTCCTAAGGGGTTTGTTTTATGGACAGCCATGTGGTGGACAGCCATCAACTAACAAAGCTGCAGCCGTGAAGGTGTAGTCAAAGTACAGTTGTTGAAATCTTTCCCAACTCCTTTGGGTTTTCCCAGTGGCTGAGCCTCTCTGAAGTACCCCAGGATTTTCAGGACATGATTTGGGCCAGCTGTGCTTACTATGACAGCTCAAGAGAGACAGAGAGCCACCCTGGTCCCAGTATGGATCACCAGGGCTTTGTGCTGTCCTGTACTGGACACACATGTGGGAGAAGGAGTGCCCAGCTTTCATATCCAGAAATGCACCCTACCTCTGGGTCTAGCTAAAGTAAACACTTTAACCACTACTGCTTCAATAACCAACTGCTACTTCCATGGTTGACCACAGCAAAAAGCTGCTTTTCTAGGTAATGGGTTGCAAATTATGTAGGATCCTCTTTTAGCATCATTTTTTTTAAAATCACCTGCTCTCTTATTCTTTAGCAGAACTACAGCAATGGGTTGCATTAAATACACTAGGGAAGCTTTGGCAAAACTAAACTCACTGTCCTAAAATACATGTAGCTCAGTTTTCACCTTGTTCCCACTATAGTAATGTTGATCAGGTGCACAGGGTCATCTTTTTCACCACCACTTCCTTCCTTTTCTGAAGCATTGGTGGCACTGACATCTTCAGATAATTCTACAGCTTGTTTCTGACCTTCTTACTCTTTCTGGTTTGGTGTCTTGTGTGAATGTGGCTGTATTAGAAATCACAGAAAACAGGATGATACAAACAGAAAGATACAGAGCAGAGAGACACCTGTTCTTTGTTCCTTCCTTCAGCATCACTAAGTCCAAAAGGACCTGGAAATACCAAATGAATACAGATTACAGTTAGCTGGATGAATCATCAGTATTGTCTTTCCTTCATCTTTGTGAAGGCAGCAATGCCACAGATTTCATGAACACACTCTGCTGAGTGCCTGGCAATCTGTTGGTCTTGTAAAACGGATGGCTGCATGTCAGACATAATTTCTATGAACTTGTTGGGTGGCCTAGCCATACTTATTTGCCACTTAGGGATGCTACTAAAATTAAGTAGTTGTTCATTAGATGCGATTAAATATACTAAATACATAAGAAAAAAACCAAACCAAAACAAACAAAAACACAGCAAACAAACCAAAACTGGTTTACAGTTTATCCACTTTCATTCTGTGTTATTTTTCCATGTTTCTGTACAAGATTTCTATGCTAGTCAAGACATGTCTCTCTTGAAAATCATTACACCCTATGACTTCTGCTTCTTCTGTGTATAATTTCACAAGAATTTGAAGGTAAGTTTACAAACCCCCTTTTGAGTCCCAAAGCTTGTACTCTTTTTCCAACTCTACTGGTTAATTTGAGAAAAATATTAAACTCTACCTGCAAACTTTGTCCTTTCAAGAATTCTAAAATATTTTAAGTATGTATTTATATTTTTAAACTTTTAACATACTAAAACTGCTTCACTGGAAGACTACATGACTATTAGGAACTGTCAGGTGAAAAGCAAAACATTTAGCTAACGCCTCTGAACAATTAATGCCTTCTATTAAACTCCAAGGGCTCAACATTCTTATTTCATATTAAGTATCATTAAAAATATTTAAAAATCCATTACTCGTAGTTTATTGCATGTAACCTGTGTAAGACTAGTGCTAATTTCTAAAAATTACATTGCCAGAAGATGGCACCTGCTATACGTATTTGGTGCTGCTGAAACAACAAAGATTTGCAGGCTGCTCTAGAACAGAGTGGACTTGTAATTGGCTTCGCCCACTCTATGTTCCAGGGTTTAGAGATGGGAGGATATATTAATTATATAATGACACATGACTAAAAGCAGAGTTTAGCTTCAATCTCAGATACAATCATGAGAAAAAAGTTTGTTGTACAGTAAGTGTGTATTGCAGAACTATAATCACCTCTAACCCATGGGTTTATGTTCACGGTGTCTTTCCCACAAACTGAAATGGTGTGTTTGTTTTGAACACCAAAATCTTCCACAGGAATATTTTGCCTTCTTAAATAAAGAAGGTGTTTGTTTTAAAACTGAAACTTTGAATACTTAAATCTGTGGATTTTTGCCTCTTTCTCTTTTATTGTCTTTCTGCCCAGTCTATAATACAGAGAAATCTCTAGTGTTCCCCTCCTCTATAGTATTTTTAACCATGTTTGGCTTCATAGCAATCAGAATGACAAATCGAGGTGGAAACTTGAAAATATTATAGATGTCAGAAATGTGGGCACTATTGGTTTTATTTTTCTGTCACACAAAGGGAAGAAATGAGGGATTCTATGGAATGGATCTGTCTGTTGGTACCTAGTGCCCATAGATGAGATTCAATTATTCCTCCAGGCTAATGGTGATCACTGACCTTTGTAAAAACATTTTCACATTTATGCCAATTTTTTACAATGCTTAGGATATCCTTAAACTTCTGGAATGAAGATTTTAGTGCAAAGTAGGGTGAATTGCCTGTGTTTGGAGAACTCTTAGCAGTGGGGCAGAATTTCCAAGATGTAAGCATCTGTGAAATTTGAAGTGAAGCTACCGGATCTAACAATGTCGCTCATTTACTTGTATATGTCTTTGCATGTTGGTAGGAGCTTCCAGTAAAAGAGAAGGCCCTGGGCACATCAGAAGGCTTTGGAAAATATGATTCTTGCTAAGTGTTATAAGGAGGAAAAGAGGAGCTGTATGTAAGTCCTTTGCTGATATTTTGGGATCTGTGAGATTTTTCTTGCAGTTTCAAATGACTGAATTATTAAGTCTGGTATTCACTTTCTGGGAAGCAGACACTGTCCACCTAAATATTTTTTAACTTAATCTTTCCTAAATGTAAGTGTTTCATACATTATTACATTTGGAGCAAAAATAACAAAGTACTGCTGGAGAGCAAGGAAGACTTTTAGGGACCTGTTTGGACAGTCTGATTTAAATGATGCACCAAGATGCATAAGGACTAGAAGGACCTGTTAAATGGAAGGCTCTAGAATACAGGCAAGGCAAACCCTCTTTGCCAGATGCAGATTCTTTAAATGAGAAAAAGCCACAAGAAATGCTTGTACACTGCTTCCTGCTGTTGCCCTCCAAAATCAGTAACTAAATCTCCCTACTTCCAAAATGCTGCTCTCCCAACTCCGGAGGGTAGGTTTTGCCCTCTGAAGTACTGCTCTTTCCAGGACTCTGGAATCTCTATATACTGTTGATTCTTTATTTCTGTCTGTGCTCTAAGACTTGATGTGAGCACTTACAGTTGCTGGCTTTTTGCACTACTCTTTCAAAAGTTTTTACACAGTCAGAATTAGTATCTTGTATTACTTTCATTAGTAATGCATTCCTTATAAGTCATTACTTCTAGATGCTGGCATTTTCTCACTATACTAGAACTATGACTTCAATGGCAAAAGCCTCAGGCTTTTTTTTAATGCAAGGAAAAATCTGTGAACTAACAGTCAAAATAGTTTTCATTAAAATCCATGTAGCTTATAAGGCTAAATCATTCAAATTAGTAGACAAGGCCATCTTCCTAAGGGGAAAACAACAAAGCAAACATTGATGCTCTGAGCAGCACAAAAACATGGGAAAACACTGGAGATTTAATTTTTACAATATCCTGAAAATAAACTAGCTCAAAATGTCAAATGGTGAACATACTTTTGAAACTATTGAACCATTTTTAAGCACTTCACTGAAACATGCTATAGGCTTAGATACAGGATGAGAAGAGTACAGAACATTGAGCAGTGCAGTTTAACACTATCGGAAAGGTCTCATGCGTAATTCCTACCTGACACTGGCCAACATCTCACAGCCAATTAGCAATAAGGCCAGAAAAATAGTTCAGATACTTTGATTTCCTGTCCCTCAAGCTATTTGTTCAGTCACAGTTCTGTCTCAGACTAATGGTACTTTGTGTTTGTGTCTTCTATTTACATGCCTTCAAGCATCTTTTTGGAGTAGCTATAGCTAGTCCCTGTCTGTTATTTCCACTTTGCCTGTGGGGAAAATGAAGAGATTTGTCTTGAGCAATGTAACTGCTCATGAACACTGAATCCCAATTTACAGTTGACTACCTGGTGTAGATTAAATGATCATTGGTACAGGTAGGAATCTTGACCTGCAATATTTTATTATGGCAACAAGTGTAAATATTGGAGCAGATTAATTTACCTTTATTATGTATATGAAAAGAAGTGCATCCAGGTACTCTTTCTTTGGGTTTGAGGCTCAATCTCCTTAAGAAAAGCAGTTCCTATAAAAAGAAATATTTAATTACTCTATTAATTTCAAGTGCTAATCAGGACACTTACATGTTAATAGATTATTAAAACTGTAACTACATCTTAATTGTCATTGTAATTGAGGGTTTAATTCTATCCCAAACAGGCATACAGTTTGCATATTCATAAAACTCAGTGGGTGCTGCTTTAAAAGTCAACCAAATTCAACAAACATAACAAAAACTAGCTTATTAAATACAATTTAAAGTTGAAGACACATTAACTAAAATATCACCCTGTGTTAAGTTATTGGGTTACTGCATCAAGGATCATTTTTCAAAACAAGTCCACAAGAAAAACTTTTAAACAACAATCCCAACATGTGATGGGGAAATGCGAACACCAGAGATAATCAGTGTGTCACTTATTAGTAATGCTCTGTGGAGTAGCTCACTTATATCTACACCAAGCCAAATTTGTTTCTTGGAGATGCTAGTGCAATTAACTCCATATTTCAGGAATTCCCTATAAAAATGTCAGATTTTTAAGTAAAGCAAATCTATATATATATACATAGGGCATTATATTTTATTAATTAGTAAGAGGGTAGGTCCTCTCATGGATTAATGTTTAATTAAGTATGAATATCTAACAGAGACAAGAAATAAATTGCAGTTGTCTAGAGGAAGGAGTTTACATGTGGCAGTTTCCTAAGGATCTGTACTATTCATAAATTATTTGGGAAACAGTCTAAATGTGGAATTAATAAAGTTGCAGGTGATACTATATTATTTAAAGTAGTTAAACCTAAAGTTGACCATGAAAGTTATAGAAAAGGTTTTACAGTTCTGAGTGACTGGACAACAAAACTGTAGATGAAACAGAAATTATTCTGACAAGATGAGAATTAGCAGGTGTGGAACAAAATTATGAGGTAACAAACAGAAAACAAAGTTAAATACTTTTTCACAGAGGATGTAAGTAAAATATGGAACACCACACTACAGTAAAATACAGACAGCAAAAATACAAAAAGTATCAAAGAGAGGTTTGTTAAATTCACGGAGGATAAGCACTTTGGTAGATACTAGATGTGATGGTCTAACACAAACACAAATGATGTTTGCTAGTACGAAGGAGCAGGATTTTTTGTGAAATGCTAGATTATGAAATAGACTGAATCAGCCTCAGATTCAGACTCAAGGCACCTATGTCCCCACTGCTGCAGGTATTTGAGCCAGGCACAATACTGCCCATGTAACCAGGGGAACTCTCAACAAAATGTAATGATGGACACGCTTTTTTCCTAAGATGCAAAAGAATCAGGAGGGCTCCTAGAAAGTATCAGCTTAGACTGTAAAAAGGCCAAGAAAAAAACCATATATCTTCTACACCCCAAAATGCCCATATTCTTCTCATACATTGCAGATTAAGTGAAGGTGGACACTCTAGAATACAACACTGCAATCTAGAGTGTGCTGAAACACATTCTATTTAACATCTCTAGGTTAGAGACCAAGCTGTACAGGAGTTAAAGTAGATTAACTCACATCAGGCTCCTAAATCCTATAAGCCTAAAAATAACCTTCTCTGTGTTTGCTTTTTACAGTCATATAGAAGACACATTGGCTTTCATTTATTCACTAGCATGTGGGTAGGATTCTATACTTTATAGAACAGCTTCTGTCTGGTTTGAATCACAGATGCCTTTCTCTTTCTCTCAATCCATGTTTTGGGGGCCTCCATTGTCGTTTTCATTCTCAGATGTACTGCAGAAAGGTGAGTTGCAGCATTGTTTGTTGTGGAGAGAGTTGTATGGAGCAGTCTCTGCAGCAGAGGTGTCCCATGAGCTCAGCCCCTGAGAGGAGCTTCTTGCCTGTCCTGGGACCATAAGCTAGAGCCTCTGCCTGTCACACAGCTTCTCATATGCCATTCTATCCTCTGAGCCATCACGCTGGCCTGTGGGGCAGCTTTTAAAGCAGGAGCATTGCACAAGCTTGGGATGTGTCATACTAAGATAGCTACAATTTTCATATTGTATCTCCTTACCAATTGTAAATCAGTCATTTTAAGGATGCTTTCCATTCTTGCTTCCCTTCAGGCATCTCTTATTTCTCTCTGGAAAAAGAAAAGATGTAGTTTATAGCTAACTGCAGGACTGAAATGACATATATAATAGCAACAGCAGGCAACAAATGTGTCCCTAAAGTGACAATATGGTGCCTTTTGTTTTGTTTTAAGACTTTGGAGTGATAGGCAATTTGTCTTTTTGAGCTGCTATTTGAATAGTTACAGGGAATTTAGAAAACAATGTTATGCATGTTCAGCTATGAGGATTGCATAGTCTGACCCTTTGAAAACTGAATTACAGGAAAAGACAATACTGATTATTATGCATGGGGCTATTAGCACTAGAGGTTAATAATATTTTGTTTTATTTTAATTATCTTTCAGTCTTTTTTTACTTTCAGTTTAAAAATATAAAACAAGCGCATTTCAATCACCAGATATTTTTAAACAAAACTGAGCTCTGCCACGTTTTGTGGCAACAAATACAGCCTGTGTGGAACACTCTTGCTATTAGAAAAAGAGATGCTTTATAATGCCTAAATATAATAGTTTACTCACATGAGAAAATCAATCCTGCCCATGTAGCTATTTAAAGAATAGATATTGCTATTCTATCCACATGAGTAATAGGGCTTGTATCTCTCTGAAGGGTTGCTGAGGACAAAGTAAGTACCTGGCCATGTCCCAAAGCCCAGATACAAACAGGTACAGCACAACCCCCTAACCCCATGCAGGCCAAACCCCATTCCAGTTGCAGGGATGCAGCCAGG
Source organism: Chaetura pelagica (assembly GCF_000747805.2). Taxonomy (NCBI): domain Eukaryota; kingdom Metazoa; phylum Chordata; class Aves; order Apodiformes; family Apodidae; genus Chaetura; species Chaetura pelagica. The sequence continues at coordinate 5,193,445 of NW_009952263.1, read as the reverse complement.
TAGGAGATAGACAAGCCACAATATGTTTGGTGCTCAGCAGATCTCTTTTCCTTTCCCTCTGATTGAACTCACAGTGCCTCAGAGGGGCAGGTGCATGGACAAGTTAAGGGATAGGGGATGAGACAACTAAGCACCTGCAGCTCTCACTGACTTCAGCTGCAGTCTGAGCTCCCATTTCTAAAACCACTGTGCCAGGAAAACTGATGCCACTGTACAGATCTCAGTGGCGGCTGATCTGAAGAAAGGATCTCTGCCTAAATACCTTCTTGTTAAGAATTTAAGGGGGAGGAACACCAGGCACCCAGTGGAGATCCCCTGGCATTGGGATGGGGCAAGAGGTGCTCTGAGAAGCATCTATAGCTTTTAGCTGAGAGCAATCCATCCATGTCTATGTAGCTCTAGCTCATTACTCCCTTTAGCTCTTTCTTCTCTTCTCTTCTCTCAATGACTTTAATTTCACTTTTTTTTCTCTGTCTCACTTGCTTTCTCTCTCTCTAACTTTTTTTAAACTTTTTTTTTTTTTAAAAAAAAAAAAACACTTTTGCAATGTCTCCTTGCATCTCGCTTTATTTATTGAAAGGAAAACCTGGGGTGAAAATGCTGTATTTGATGTCTTTAAATATCCACCGAAACTTCAGTAGTGTCATGGGTGACATTTTATCAAAATTATTTAGCAAGCTGATTTTTCCTTATTTGTAAATGTGTTCTTAAGGGGACAACTCTCATTAACCAAAATGCAAAAAATAAAATTAAAGCAATAAAATAAATATGAAAACCTCATTAAAATTAATCCCCGTATACAACATTTTCCAATATAAGATAATTCCTATATTTGTCATTATTCCAGGCTCGACATGTTTTCCCAAACTAAAACACACTCAGATGTGGTTGAATTTAAGAATATATGTCAGTATTTTAGATTAAGATAATTTGGTAGATTACAAATTATCATTGTACTCAATGTCTTAAATGAGAGAAATTAAGGTACAGGATTACAACCCACATATTTAAGGATGAAAATGCCTGGATGGGGCATTTAAACAACCTTATTTCTGTCCTCCTTTGCTGGCACAAAGCCATTAAATGTCTGCCATCAAAATACTCCTGTATGCAGCCCTAAATTAGATTAAACTGACTTTTACAAGCAGCTTACACTCTACTTCTTTATGATTATTATGTCAGTATTAAAAGCTGGGTTTTACTCCCGAATTTTCCTATTACCACATGCTAGAGCGGGCAGCCGAAAACCCATCATGGATAATTTTCTCTTTCACTGATCTCTTTTAAGATAGGTGGGACAGGGGTTCTCGCTGTCACAGGGCCTCTGGCAACAAGGCAGCAGGGGACCAAGGCTCTCCAGCTGAGGGCAAAGAGGGGCAGCTCCTCTCATGGTTGCCATGACAATCAGGCAGCCAGAGCCATCACCACAATGGGCTCCACAACCTGCAGAACCTCACCATGATCCCACACTCACTGCCTTCCACTTGCCCCTCATTCAGTGATGCTCTGCTTGCAACTGCCAGAAACCAGTCTCCCCAGCATCTGCAGTTTCTTACACAAATAATTTTATGGCCTCCTGCATTTTCAGTCTTTGTCACATCTATAAACCCCCATGAGGATCCATGCAGACGTACACCATTGCCCAAATTCTCATGCCTGTCTCCAGCCCATGTGACCAGCAGATACACACCTTGCACAGCAGCAGAATTCAGAACTGTAACAAAGTTTAAATTACTGTGGGTTTAAACACCCCCATTCGATTTACACACGTGGTGTACCATGACATGCAATATATTCAGTATTTACTTCTGGAATGACATTCAAGCACTCCTACTTTCCACATGCAAATACAAAAGTCTTGGCTATGATTTAAAGCAAGCTTTTTAAACTTAAAACTACTTCAGTAGATTCCATTACTATTCCTTCTTTTACTCAAGCTTTCTCACAGGCTCAGGGAGATTATAGCAGTGTTCTGGCATGAATGTATTGATAATGTACTAATCCTTTGCTGTAATTTCACTCAAGTGTGTAAACTGCTTTTATTGATCTTTGTGAGACAAATAAATGACTGCAAGATATGGTAGCACTGGAATTTGTGGAACTGTTCTCATTTCTAAATTAATGTACCAGTGGATCACTCACTCAGAGTGTAGAATATGCATGGCATCTTGCATAAGAAATCACAAACATATTAATGTAAAACTGCTGCTGTGTCTCTTAGTCCATTATCACCATATTATGGAGCTTTCAATAGATGATCTTTCTCATGTTCTTAGATAACCTTGACCTTCAGTTTTTAGTGAAGTGAATAATATTACATCACATCTAAAGAGAACAGTGTAATCATCTTTTGTATTTGCAGCACTAAGACAGTCAACAGTATTTGATACAATCAGCATGTGTCTTGATACTGAAGGCACATTGTGACAAGTCTAACTGAATGTAGTTATTTGGCTGTCATGAAATGCACCTTATGGTGATAAACTTCAGCCATAAAATTGGAAGACTATCACATAAACATGTTTCATGAAGAAATACACTAACAGAATTCGCTGCTAGTTTATAGTTGGAAAACTGAGTTCTATTTATTATGCTGCAATTTTTACAGTAAGTCATGTTCCAAAACTCATTACATTTTACAATGAAGTAATTACTGGGTGTTGATTCTTCTTCAACCAACAGGTCTGTCTAATTAGTGTACGATAAATTGAAATACTGTGATTAAGGATGTGTGAGAGAGTACTAAGACTGGATGCAGCTTCAGTGTGCTTAGAAGCACGGGGAATTGCACAGCTGGTCCTCCACAGTGTACCTGGGGTAGATACCTCACAGGGCAATGCTCATGGGGAAACCTCCTCTGCCTTTGCACCCTCTCCTCTATAATCATGTCCTAATGCAGACATTACGATAAGCATGTAAAGGTAAAGCAATTCACATTTGTATGTGTTAAATCTGAAACTTGACACAAACCCTGCATTTTCTTTTCATTACTTATCAGACATTTTATCTTTTAGATAAATGTCTTCTGCCTGTAATCTTAAAGGATATGATGTTCATAACACTTACTAAAGGCTAAACTATAAAACTATCCAAAACAATAGCTTCAATAAACTCAGAGACATTGTCTTATCTTCAGCATAAGTCAGCCTCACTGCAGTGCAATGTTTCTAGCTTGGCATTTTATTGGTTATGGCAGATGTTCTGAGGCACAAGGAGTAAGAATGTTTCTCAGTCCTACTGAAAGTCAAAGAGAACTGAAGGCTTACCCTCCCTCCATTTGTGCCTTTGAAGATCCTCACTGTGTATTTGACCAGCTGCCTGGGAATGGGATTTGAAATATGGGGTCACTCCTACCAGATTGACCATTAGCAGTAACAGGATGTGTGCTTTAAAAAGAGTCCCCCCAAAAATATGACTTTATCTAAGAGATGTTGTGCTCCTCTGGTGTTCTTAGGCTGCCAAAGTAAACAGAGGAGCACGAGTGGTCTTCCAGGAATAGTCTCAAACTGAGGGGTTTCTTGGTCCATAACTGCCCCACTCCACCTTGAAATCTGTAAACTGGACAGCATGCAAAGGTACCTTCAAATGGCAGATGGAGAAAAGGAATGATACAAGCTATGCTTTAACCATTCAAGCATCAAAGCAGCCCCATTTGGAGCATTGCAAATCAACATAAATATAAAATAAACTCAGCTGCAGTTCACATGACTGCTAGAAGAAGAGGAAATAATTCATTAACTCTGATTTTTCTTTTAAGATCAGAAAGATTAACCTTGTCTCAAAATTATTTAATCTATTCAGACCTCCTGCAGCCATTCACAATATCAGACACCGTTATGATGATAAAGATAAAATTAATGCCTCACTTTATCTAAGACTTATCAGTCCAATATTAATCGTCACTTGGTTAATTCAACAGATAAAGAAAAATAATCACCAAGTCTCAAAGAAGCAGGGAACGTTTTTATAGGCCCATTACATCTATATATTTGCTAACCTTGCTAGAGCTACTGAAGCTCGGCAGAGGTGATTAATACAACCAAAATAAGGTTTCAACAGCTTAAGCTTTGACATTATCATATTATTCTTTGCTAAAAAGCAGATTCTGCTAGAGGAAGTAAAGTTCTCTTCCTGATTTCAGAAAGGCCAAGCAGGGTTTTTTCTGGTCAAGTTAGGAAAAATTGAATCTTCATGTTGGCAATAAACCAGAAAATGTAATAAATTCTCATTAAGAACTGACTTTAAAAAGTTATTCCAAGATGTATAGGTAGATTATTTTTCTTCAGCCTTTTTTTCCCTTTATTATTGATTAATATACTGTTATCAGCATGCTGAGATCAATTCCAATGTTGTATGAAGAAAAATAACTGGTGAGATAATGCATTCATGCTAAAATGCTGTTTTGAGAAATATGCATCAGTCTACATTTTAAAAAATAGAAAATCAGACATGCTCTTGTTCACAAAGTGGGCAAAACCTTCAGTTTCATTCATGTCCTATAATATACAATTAAAAAAAAAATAGATGGGAAAAGTGTATGAAAAATTTCATTGCAAGACAGTCTGACTATAGATAGGAGTTTTAGAAATATGAGACTGTTCTCATAGAACTGGGCATATTCACATGAAGAAAGTCATTAGAAAATGACAGATAAACATCAGGGCAGAGATCACTGGGGAATTATGATAAATTTCCTATTCCTCTGATCATTAATCAAGAGATATAGGTGTTGTTCATCTTCTGAGATAAGGGAATCCTGGGTGGCTGCCTCTACTCCACAAATTACTCATTCTCATGTTATACACCTTTCTGCTCTACTGTAGATTTTAAGCATTCTCTATGGTTAGTTAGAATAAATTAAATGCCAAGAGATTAAAAAAATCTACAGATACTAGAACAGTGGCTGGACAAGGCAACACAAGACCATGTATCTGGTAAGAGAATATTTTAAGAATCAGAAAGTATTTTTGTACAGTTCCTACCACACCAGTATAAAAGGTTTGACTAAGTAATGACACGGTTTGGCAGTTTTGGGAAAGTGAAACTTAGAATTTTAGAGAGATTTTTTAATTTTGGCTTTCAATTAATTCTTAGTCTTAGAGGAATTAATTATAAATATGAAATGAATGTACCTTTAACAGATAGGTCAGGAAACAGTCTGAACATTTTAATTGCAATATTTTAAGATTGCTGCAGTCTAGGCCTGATTATAGATAAAAACCAAGTAAGTTTAAATGACCAAATCCTATCATGATGGTAGATTAACTGCCCCAGGTGTTCCTTATGATGTGCCATGAAGTTTAACAAGTTCATTAATGAACTGGAAAAGGGAAAGGATAGCTTGGCAACAAAGTCTGTTGAGGATACTAAATTGTACATGCGCGCAAAAACCTGAGATCGCTGTAGAGAACATAAGAAACTTAAATAAGATAGGCAAAAAGTCAGTGTGATAACAATGAGATCCAAAACCAGGCTGCAAATAAAAATAATCCGCTCAAGCTGGAAAGCTCTAAACTGATTATATTATCTAAAGGATACGAGGGACATCACTGTACACAGACCAATGTGCAACTGTATCCAAAAATGCAAATCAGCTACTGTGCAAAGGGTTGTAGTAATCAAGAACGTGGAAAGCAGTGTAATGGCAGTAGAGAAACAGAGGTTTAGCATGGTGGGGTACGTGTCACACACTCTCCAAATAGGTCCTGAAGAGGAAAGAAAATAATTTTCCTGGAGATGACAGAAGTCGCTTACCTTGCAAATCTGCACGATAACACACGATCTAGAGCAGGCAGTCAGGGACCCACAGCCTGACCTTGTTGGTAAAGGAAAGGAGCCATTCAGTGCAACTAAAGCAGAAAGCTTAATACTTTTAAAATCCATTTCAGCTGTGAAATTCACTGCCATTGGAAATCATTCAGACTAAGATTTCAGTAAGATAAAAAAGGACTGAATAATCATATAGATAGAAAGAATATGTAGACCTATCATAATTATTGATTTTTAAAAATGATAAATAGCTATTTTGTAATACTTGCTGGCTGTGAGGATTTTATAATATTCTCTGAATCTTAGGGTGCTAGACATACTATTTGGACAGCAGAAGCTGAGGATAACTTACATTTCTGAGCCCATTACAGAAAAAAAATATTTTAGTCATGCTGTAACTTTGTAATAATAACAAGACAAATATACACGAGCTACTCTTTAAAATTACCAACCTAATCCTTAAAATCAATTTCTGTGCTTATGCCTACCTAAGTGCAGACAGATAATCACAAGCAGAACAGCACCTCCTCTCAGCAGAAATCCCCCTCAACTGTAAGTTCACTCAGAAGCCGTGACATCTAATGTTTTCTTTTGTGACTTTGTATTTAATATGTTTGTTTTTTTTGGCTAAGGACATCCCCTTCCCCCAAATCAATGCCAACATTTGAAAAAAAATAGATAAAAGTGCTTATGAATGGAAAAAAAAACAACGAACAACAAAAAAAAACCCCGCACAAAACCCAAAAAACAACCTGCATAAACCAGCACTGATGTGAGTAGATGTTTAAATGGCTTCTTCCCATCCTCACAACCTGCTTCTGATGCTCCCAGCAATACTAGAAGCACAGCTGCTACACAATGACATTGATTTGCCCACCTGTCTTTCCACCCGTGGTGCCCACACACCCAGCCAGGCACAGGCTGGGAGAATCCCTCGGCCACCGCAGCCACGAGGGCCAGGCCCTGCCACCTCCTTAACCCATGGAGTTCTCTGACGGGCAGGGGCATTTTGGCCGGGGCGGGTGAGCTCCTATGTGCTCACTGGTAAGGGCACAGGGCCATGAGGGCACAAAGCCAAGGGCAACAGGTGGCCAGAGGAGAGCAGGCCACCAGCCTCCAGGGCTCCTCACAAAAGCTTCAGAGAGAAACACTGACAGAGACTCTCTTAATTCCCTGGCATAACACGACCTCTCCTACACTGGGGTCTCCAGGTGCTCAACATTAAACGCAACACTTTTTCACATGTGTGAAACCAGGGGGGTGCTGGCCTGTGGGAGGCAGAAGAGGGGTGGCTCCTGCGAGGGAGGGCATGACACGTGTGTCACCTCCCAGTGCCGCCTGCATCGCCTCGTTTCCCAGTCTGGGAAATGGTTTCCAGTGACGGTCTGCTGAATGTACATCCCACGGATGCTGAGGTGGGGAAAACCAGCAGTGTTGGGGAAGACCAGTAGTTCCTCAGTATTGTATTTTGCTGGTTTGTTTGTTGTTTGTTTTGGTTCTTTCTACAGAGCTACTTCCTAGAGGTGTTCTGACCTTCTGTTCTCATCCCAGGAAAGGATGCACAGCTGAATCAAGGAATGACTGCGTAAGTAATTTTGCTTTTTATTATTTGTGCAGCAAAAGGTCTTAAACTGTCAGATTTATTGTCTTTCCAATTTTATTACTTTTAGTTGTATTTATTCTCTGATGTTTACCATCAAATGTGTTTACGTGAGCTCTGGTTTGTAGGCTTTCATATTGCTAAATAATTTTTTAAGCTTGAGATGTAGCTTCTGTTCAACATCAATCCCCTGAGATACACCATTAACATGAATCATTTCTGAAAGTATGTAGTGCAATATGAACTTTGTGTTGAGTCAATCATTCACTCTGATTGAAAGAAGTGATGACCTTCACAGAGGCAGCGTATCACGGCTGGATATCCCAGGACCCTCTTCGCTACTGTCAGCCGTGGCTCTTTTTAGAGCTCATGCAGACTTAATCATAGCACAAAAATAGGCTGAAGATTATTTTCCCTTATGTGGTCAGGTCAGCAGAACTTTAAATAAAGGACTGACAACACAGTCACAAAGACCACTTTATTTCTTGAATATTATTTTCATAGTGGACTTAAAGAAAAACCTAGATTGTACTTTGTTTAGTTTGAGTCATTAGCCTCAATGCTCATCAAGTAAAATCTGTTTTAGAAGGTCTGGCTCCTCAGCAGATATTACAGCAACAGATGTTTTTCGGTCCTGTTAAGAAACAGGCCTAGATTTGCAGAAGTACTGGGGCATCTTCCTGCACTGATTCTGTGAATCTGGACCTAAGACCTGGATCCTACAGGTCTGAGCTTGCAGCAACGGATGAAGGCATAACTTGATCAGCCCATTAATCAATTTGACAAGTGCTTAATTGACTTGTGCTTTAGCACAACTCCCTTTGTATGAGTAAATGCTATTTTATGTTAGTACACGTTCCTATAAAAGTACTGCAAAAATATATTGGGGGGGGAAAAAAAAAGAAGTTTTGTTGTTAAAAGGTGTAGGTTTTATAATCAGTTCTGGTTTGTGTGTCCTTTAGGCTCTTGGGTTTGTCACTCACCTTTCCAGTACATCAGCTCTTTCTTCTGTAAATTAGCCTAATTATATGTTCCTGCTTTATAAAATCAGTGGGTGGCCTGGTTCAGCCTGGTTCATCCTGGTTCATTCATTAATGATTTAAAGAGCTTGGAGATTACTGGATGTAAAGGGGCATAAAAGGGAAGTTAAATTCAAGAGAGATTCTAAAAAAAAAAAAAAAAGTGAAAAAATAACAGTGTCAGTTCTTCAGACTTTCACAAAGTGAGTTTTCCCCACTCCTTATGTGCTACATTCTGCCATATAAAATATTACCGATTCTTCTTCTTTTGGCAAGCAGCCAGAGTTTGGAGACACTTCTCCATTTATGAATTTGTAATTTTCTTCTGAAGATAATCTGGTTTGTAAGAGTAATTACCTCCTTCCTAGGCAGTACTTCTGCTGCTGAAAAACCACTTTTCAACAAATGTAAATACTTCAGCAAGACTAAATATGCAGATTGTATTTGTCTAAGTTCGCATTTACTCTTAATTTCAAAATCTATCAGTTACTGCAATTACTTTCTAGTTTCTCATTTTTGAATGAAAAATAATCAAAGTTTGCACCCAAGATCCAGCCAATATACATAGGATAGTCTCAAGAGAAGACCTATTAACCCTACATATCCCCCCAGTTCAGTGTCTTACAGCCAGAATGAAACATTGGTCATGTGATTTGAAATAATTCAGAAGAAGACACAAAAAAATTCTAAAAAGGCAATTACTGAGTACCTTCCTTATATAGAAAGTTTCATCTCAGCTCCTTCTGTTGAATACTCTGACACAACATAAGAGTATTGCAGTTCCAAATTTGAGAAAATATGTTATTAATGAGACTCTGAATAATCCTATTAGTTACATAGTTTGATAAGAGGTTAATATTAATGCACAATCCTGCTGCCGACAATTAGACAAATACTAATATGTTAGGACTGCATTTGGAAGCCTATTTTTGTATAACATGTCGGATGTACTATTGAGAAAAAAATGAGATGGATGATAAAGAAAAAATATTTACATGGTATTTGAAGACTAATTAAGTGAGTGTTGTTTCCAGTACAAAATGTCATGCCCAAAGGTAGCAATTTAGAATTCAGAATGTTACCCTGTTCGTTTCTTACTGTGCAGAGCTAGCCAATGTATAGATATGTTCCACTGTTATACATACTGCTTATACACAAAAGATACTTGATTTTGTCTTAGTAGATAATGAAATGAAGAAATATTCTTTCTGCATGATCACTTAAAACTGTGGCATTTAAAGGTCATCATGAAAAGCATGTTCCAGACACCTACTATCAACAGCAACCTCTCAGAGTGTTGACTGATAATGATTAGGTATTGTTAAAAGTATTTTCTGTCAAACAGAAATAAATGTTTTTCATATTGTTTCCTGCTTCTCGGATAAATGGAAAAAGATAAGATTTTCAGTATTTATTCTACTGTCTGCTCATGGATGTGAACAGCCCCTTCAGAGTGTAATCTTCATAGCAATATTTTCTTTATAGATATTACAACCTTGTGTTGAGATTTTAGCATCAAATTCAGTAAATTTCAGTGTTCAGAACTGACAACATTGATAATAACAAAACATCCCTAAGGCAGAGTGGTGGCAAAAAAGAGTTTTTAAAGTAACAAAATGCATAACAAATCACTACAGACAATTGTCTTCTTCAATTTCTTGAGCCTCTGTCATCATACTTTCTGGTTTCCCATTGAAACTAAGAGGAAAAACAGATTAGCTAATTGATAGCAGCTAGTTTTAGGTGAAAGAGAAAACTGAAGCACAGTGCAATGTAAAGAGACATTGATCTACTGTTATGTTGGAAGTTGGCTGGTTCCCAGCCAACGTCTTTGATCTTTAGGCCATCACAAACCTTATAGAACCTGTAGGTGTAATTGCTACTTTCAAGTCAGGTTAAATCAGGAAACAGTCACATTCCTCTTTATTTTGGAACAGCATCAGACTATGTCCCAATCATAAAGAAGCACACAAACCTGGGATAAGCACTAAGCTATGAAGGTTGGAGGTGTGTTTTGGCATTGCCTTTTTTTTTTTGCAGTAGACAAGAGATCCCTGCTGCCCTTTGCTCCTATTTGTTTTTGCTGTTTCTCATGTTTTGCCATCCCAAGTTGTGCTGTAAAGCTGTGTGCTAAGCCAAAGCCATGGAACATTCCAGTTGTGGAGTGCTTTTTTTTTTTAAAAAAAAAAAATAAATAAAAAAAGGCATCCAAAACCAGAACAAGGAGTGATTAGCTCGGAGCATGTGATCAAGGTTACACTGTGACCCCAAAAAAACCATTTGCACTGGTACTTCAGTGAAGACTAACTGCAGTGTAGGGGAGCTGAAGCAGAGGACAGAAACAAGTAAAAAGGGGCAGGAAGTGGAAGGATCCTTTTAAACTGTCTTGGTTGCTGGAGAAAGTATCCATGGAACAACACATTTAAGAGTTTTTCCCTGAGGTCTGAATGGATATGCAGAGATCAAATGTTGTTCTCATGTATTTGTAAATATCCACCATGAAGGGAGGAAGAAAGCCCAGAGGATAGCAGAGGAATCATGGTAGCATGTTTAAGGGACAGTGTTTTGGGACTAGGCACTGTGTAGAAAAATTTGGAATTATGATTATGGATTATGAGCAATCTCCTGTACACTGATTCCTAATGTGTGCAGGCAAGCAAGAATTGATGCCTGTTCACTGAGGATAAACAGAAATATGAGGCAAATTTCGAATATATTTCATTTCTTCTGCTGCTGGAAACAAGTCACAAAACTCAAATAAATTATTAGCTACTTAGACTAAAAAATCAGCACTTACGTACAGCAGAACTGACAATAAAAGCACAAGTAGCCCAAGGAACTAGCTTCATTTTAGTTACAGTAATTATTTATGATGTTTTTGTTAAGCAGTGGCAGTGTACTTAGGACTGTATACAGCCGAACCAAATGCCTGAAGGACCATATGATGACAAGCAGGTGCTGACCATCTGCATCTCATGTCTTTGGTGGATATTGAAAGTGCTGACAAGGGACTCTTAGCTGAAAAGGAAATTATTCATATACTCATAGAAGATGTTTAATCTCTTGAAATGCTTATGTTGTTATAATAACTAATTGGTATAATAACTAGTTGTTATAAAGTTTGAATTCTTTTTAATACAAACAGCAAAAGATTAATAGTTGTATTAATAAACGGAATACTGAGATATGATTTATTCAAAGAAATGAGAGACTTAGGATTTAAACTCAAATCCTCACAGTTGTTATAGGTTCAGCCCAGTTTCCCTTTTTCAGTGGAGTTATTCCCTTCCCTGCCTCACACCCTCCCCTTCCAGTCTTGCTCCTTTTCCCCAGTTCCTTTCAATGAGCTACCTGTCTGCTTGCCCAGGATTGTTGTTGCTGTGCTTAACTGATATGTAGCACTGATATGTAGGAGCTGCTCATCATTTATTGGAAACTAGTGGTGTATCCAATAAATTTACTGACGTACTCCTCATCTAGGCTACTCCTCAAGTACTCTGGGTACATGGATTTTTCTAAACACCACTGTCCCAATGACATAAAGATTAACATAGCTAGGTTTTTTTGGAAGACCTGATATTGAAGGAGGGTTTTGAATGACCAGAGGATCAGACTGGAAGGAAATTCCACACTTAAATGCATCAGCA
>NW_009952263.1:5156428-5180340 GCF_000747805.2 Chaetura pelagica | reverse complement strand
CAGCAGGAAAAATAAACTATGACAATGGATGCTGGAAAAGAGTGCAAAAATTGTATTTAGACAGGATATCTGTGAAGTGCAAAGGTGGAAAGACCATATTCATTCTCTACTGGCAATGAATGAAGAACACAGTAGAACAAATAATATGTTGATATAATAAATACCTTGATCACAGGCTCACATACACAGCAGAATTACCTGAATTATCCCACCTGGTTGAAATACTGTATCTCAGATGAGACATGGTTGCTGACTATCTGCATACTTCTCACTCATAGGTAACATGAAGTAAATTGGACTAACCTGTGCTAGAGAGTTTTGGTAGGCTAAAGAGATGCATATGGTCACACGCTCAGCAGTTCAAGTCATCATAACTCATTTGTTTTTCTAAGTCCTAAGATACAGAGGTATGTGCAACACCTAACTTTGCTATTTGCTGTCTTCAGAAGACTTTTTTTTTGCATTCACTGTTCTTCTGCCTAAATGCTTTAAAGAAACATTTTTGATGTATGGTTTATGAAAAAACAACATACTTCAGGCATCCTGAGACAAAGCTGTGGAGTGGAAACAAATGTAATGAGTACTAAACAGAACTCCCTGACGTGTTAGGCTTGTAACTGCCCTGAAGAGGCAAAATGCCTCAGAGCTTGTCTGCTCAGTTGCCTGTGATGGTTTCACACCATTCAACTAATCCGGGGAGGAGCAAGCCCCAACATTTTCATTGGCACTAGTATATTTCACATTCTTATTTACTCTAACTGTCATCAAACTAAAGATAAACCCAACATTAATATTACATTTTTGAAAGGCCTACCAAACAAGATAAATTAAATAGAAGTTGCAGCATTCTTTCTGGATTCACATAATGGGGGAATTTCAAAAACTGTAATGCTGCCTCTCTTAGCAAGGATTTGTAACCCATAATTACGCTGATACATGTGCCATGTCAGCAGCAGCAGTGAAATTCACAGTATTTTTTATGTGAAATGTTCTGTTTTATTGCATTAATTCACATTTAATGTGTACACAGTAATAACCATAAAGTATGATAACCAAAGTTATATATTTTCTTCAGAACCTTCATTTAGAGAGCTTTCAAAAGAGTCCAAGGAAATTAAAATATCAGACAGTTTACCTGCAGGATATAGAGACGAAAGACTATGCACTATAATTTCTTTTATAAGCAGCCCTTTCCTCACATAATGTCCTACCTCTGATAAAATACAATAGTCATAATACTTGTACATCTTGTTAAAACTGCTGTTCACAAACCCAAGATTTTGGAACTAAAGAAGAATACATCACTAGAGAGAAACTATGTTACTCATGGAGGGCTGAGGAAAGGAGGGCTGTAATGAAGCTATGAAATAGTCATTTCTTCTCCATAGAACACAGAGATGACTGTGCACTAAAGCAGGAATCTCGGACTCAGTTAGGAAACATAGGTCTTCATGATAAGGAGAATAAACAAATGAACAAGCACTAAATGGAGCTGAACTCCTGAAGTCCCTTCTCTTGAAAAGAGTAGCAGCAGTTAATAGGCTGTATGGAAGATTAAAAAGAAGCAATATGGTATTTTCATTTTTCTTTTGTCTAATCCTGCTAGCTGCCAAGACTACATTACACTAGCACTGACCTAAATGAATGTGAAATCCTTCTTCATTATAAAAAGGAGGGGAGAAAAAAAAAAAGAGAGAGAGAGAAGGGAATACAATGCAGTCTAAGAAATGTATCCTCATTAAACAAAGAAGCAGAAACAGTTAAAGCTTGTCCTGACACTGGACAAAGCTTTTGGTAGAGATAACACAGTAATTAACCCTTACAGACATAAAAATGAAATTTCAGGAACATGGAATCATAGAATGGTGAAAGTTAAAGATCATCAGGTTCCAACCTCCTTGCTATGAGCAGGGACACCTCCCACTCGACCAGGCTGCACAAAGCCTCATCCAACCTGGCCTTAAGCACTTCCAGGGAAGGGACTTCCACAACCTCCCTGAGCAACCTATTCCAGCACCTTACTACCCTCATGGTGAAGAATTTCTTCCTGATGTCCAACCTAAATCTCTCCTCTTTCAGTTTTAAACCATTACCCCTTGTCCTATCACTACCCGCTCTGATGAAAAGCCCCTCCCCAGCTTTCTTGTAGGCCCCCTTCAGGTACTGAAAATCTGCTATAAGGTCTCCCTGGGGCCTTCTCTTCTCCAGGCTGAATAGCCCCAACAACATGTGTAAAAAACAAGTGAGCAGTTGAATAGTTAAGTATTAACAGCATATAAGATTTATACTAGGAGTAAGAGCAGAAAGCAAAGGTACAGAGTAGATACCACTGGAATCTGAAAGATAAAAGCAACCTGTGATAGATTATGATTCATAATACAACTCTTGATGTCAAGAAACAGGAATAATCATAGCAGGCTTTTATCAGCTTTGGTTTATCAGAGTTTTATGTGAGCAGCTGTCACAGATCAGAAATAAGAGTTTAGATTTCTTTCTACTACACCAAAATATTCTGTAGTAAGAGCACTTTCTCACCTTCCAACTCCTGAACATTTAAGACTTTCATAAAGAGACATGCTGAATTTCAACAGAAACGTAAGATTTGCCCCCATGACTCTGAACAAGACCAATTCTGGTGCAAGAAGGTTTCACAGTAATCTCCTTTTAGATTTTTAGGTATAAGCTAACTAAATATACTTAGCTTTATAAGAAAATCACTTTAACATTACACAAGTCACCAAATTACAGAAACTGTACTGGAATTAAATATACATTTAATTTGAAGAAAAGTTCCATGATCCATGTCTGCCATTTTCACACTACATATTTTCTTTTATTACTAGAATCAGTCCTTGAAACTTCTCTAATTTGAAATTTCTCTGATAATTCTACAAGGTTCAAAACTTATTCTGTTCAGAAATTGACAGTACTATGATGCCAGGGATGACTGAATGGAATTCAGATGGAGATTCATGTCTATGGGTGCAAATAATCAGAATAAAGCACTTTGTACAAGATTGCGGGGAAATAACACAGATAAACTCCTGAGTAAAACACTGGGATCTCTTCTGCTTCCAGAGAAGATTCTTGATTCTCCCTAGAGTTTGTTACCCTAATGTTCAGCTGGTTAAATTTGTTTGTAGATGTCCCAAAGATTATATTGACAGCTCTTCCTGCTTACATCTTGAGTGGCAAGAAGCTGAAGAGTATGAATTGACATGATATGACAAATGGAAAAATTTAAGGCACTGATGTGCAGCACTTACACTCATCTCCTCCTGCTCACCCCTTGGCATTTTGACTGTGTTGACACCGGAAGTCAAATCAATGGATGACATTTGGTTTTGCCAAGATAGCTGTGTTATTGGTGATTTATAGCTAAATTCCTTCATAAGCACAGAAATTAGCAGGGAAGGCAAGAGCCAGCTAGCCAGAAGATTTATAGAGTTCTTGATTCTCAGTGGTTATATGATTGAAAAATAAATCATGTAAGCTATAAATTTAAAACAAGTATGAATAAGGAAAGCAGGTGGAACAAAAGGCTGTTTGAAAATGACCACCCAGTGCCTATGTCTGCAACTACAACAAAAGATAGTATCTCTTTTAGGAATATCTGCAGATTTAGGACATGATTCTGATCTTCTACTTTAGTATAAATCAGAAAAGCAAATCCATTGAATTTACCAAAGTTACATTGGATTAAGAAAAAAATAAAATTTCCAGAGTAAAATCAAGTTTAGAATTTGAATGTTGATACTACATAGTAGGTCATAGAATCATTTAGGTTGGAAAAGACCTTTGAGATCATTGAATCCATCTGTAAACCTAACAGTGCCAAGTTTACCACTAAACCATGGCACTAAGTACCACATATGGACATCTTTTAAATATCTCCAGCGATGGTGGCTCAACCACTTCCCTGGGCAGGCACTTCCAGTGCCTCACAATCCTTTCAATAAAGATTTTTTCCCTAATATCCAATCTAAACCTTCCCCTGGCACAACATGAGGTCATTTGCTCTTGTTCTCTTGTTATCTGGGAGAAGAGAACAACCTCCCCTTCACTACAACCTCCTTTCAGGTAGTTGCAGAGAGTGATAAGGTCAGCCTCATTTTCTCCAGGCTAAACAAACCCAATTCCCTCAGCCATTCCTTGTAAGACTTGTGCTCTAGACCCTTCACCTGTTTTGTTGCCCTTCGTTGGACATGCTCCAGCACCTCAATGTCCTTCGTGTAGTGAGGGGCCCAAAACTGAACACAACGTTCAGGGTAGTGCAGTCAACATCATATACATTTTTTGTAACTTTAGGCAGAAAGGGTCAAAATTGAGGTAGCTTCTTTTTTATTTTACTAATGTTTTTTCTATTGTGAATTAAATCAAATAGACTTTTTGAAAATACATTAGTTTACCTTAAAATGATCCTTCTAGGCACATTCTTTTTTGTGACAACCTTTTTAGGTATCAGAAATTACTGCTTTGTCAAGCAACTACCCAGGAAGCAAATCTATACCCATACAGAGTACTATAATAGTGACTGCATTTATTGTCCTTATAGGAAGGGAAAAGCCCCCATATTTGCCACAAATCTTAAAAATCTTTAAAAATAAAAACAACATAAAATAATGAGCTACTGAAACAAAAATTAAGAGGAGGAATCAGTGGAGTAAAATACTTGCAGGGAGACCATTTAGAGAGTTTCCATATTAGAGTTACAGAGAAAACAGATGATATTGTTACAAATATAAATTGGGGGGAAAAAAGCACCTGATCTATGTTGAATAGTAGGCCAGAGAATGCTATCAGAAGTGAAGATTGGGAGATACATCCAAACAAACAAACAGAATAGAAAGGAGTATAAATGGTAGCAAGCTAAACATAGAGACACCATATGACAGCCCAGAAGGGATTTGAAGAAGTAACATTAAGGACAGGTAACCTATTAATAAAACTTTTTTCAAATATACCCAAAAGCCTGACAGAGAGTCAGATGGGACCAATAGGCAATCAAGGTATGAAAAGAGCATTCAAGGAAGATGAGGCTATTGCAGGAAAGCTAAATTAATTTATTGCATCAGTGTTCATTACAGAATAAAATGAGGTCCTGATATCAGCCATTCCTTATGGGAGATAAAGCTGAGGAGTTGGCTCAAATTCAAGTGTCAATAGAAAAGGCTTTAGAGCAAATTGACACAATGAACAGTAAGAAATCTCCAGGAACAGATGGTGTTCACTGAAGATTTATAACAGAACCCAAATATAAAATTGCTAAACTGCTAACAGTGGTGTCTGACCTATTGCCAGAGGAACAGAAGGTGGGAAATGTGACACCAATCTTCATGAAGGACTCCAGAGAGATCTTGGGTCTATAGACTGCAAGTCTGATTTCTGTACAGGCAAAAAGGTAAAACCATAATAAAGGATGAGATTAATAGACACGTGGACAAACACAATATAATGCATAATATACAGTTTCTACTGAAGAATATGTTCCTTGCAGATGAATTTGAGTTTTTAAGAACTGACAACAAGCATGCAGATTACAGTAATCCTAATGTTTAAAATACTTGGATTTTTAAAAGGCTTTTGACACATTCCCTCATTAAAGGCTTCTACAAAATAAATTATCATGGGATTAATGGGAAGCTTTTGCCATGGATTAGTAATGAGTTAAAGGCAGATGACAAAGGATAGCTGTAAGTGATCAAATTTCTCAACCAACAGGTCCCCTAAATACCAGGAGTTAGATCTGTACTGTTTATCATTCTTCTGTGACCCGTGGCAGAGAGTCTTCCTGGGATGTAAGACAGCAGGGACTTCCAGAGCTCACTGGAAAGGACAGTGGAATAAAATGACAAATTAAGTTCAGTATCATTAAGTGCAGGGCAATACATTTGGAGTAAATCAGACCTGATTGTAACAAGAATGGACTCTGAATGAACGGTTATCTCCCTGGACAGAGATTTGAGGGTTCCTGGGCTCATTCTACAAGAGCATCCACCAGATGATGCCACCACTAATGGCAACTAGAGTGTTAGAACTTCTAAGGAAAGGGACTGAGAACAAAACAGAAAACATCTTAATAAAACTCAGATGTGTAATAGGTTTAATGCTGTATGCAGCTCTGATGACTCTGTTTCAGAAACCTTTCAGATAACTACACAGAGGCAAAGACAGCAATAATCTCAGAAAAAAAAAAAAAGCTACAGACCAGGTTAGGTTTAAAGCATGACGGAGATTATAAAACAAAAAATTATGTCAAGGGTGTAGGTAGTGAATTGTTATTCACAGTTTTTCACAATATTAAGAACTAAAAAACATACAGACAGTAGCAGTTTTAAAACAAGCAAAAGAAAGTACTTTTATACACCATGTAATTGTGGAACTCGTTGCCGCAAGGTGGAGGCCAAATTTTAAATGAATCAAGAAAAGGATTAGATGAGTCCCTGGAGGAGAGGTTCATTAATGAATTTTAAACACAATTCCACAGATGCTGCCTCTGTTTCAGGAAATCTAAACAACTGTCAAAAGCTGGAATAGCATAGAAGTGAAAAAGATACTTCTACATGCTTTGTTCCTTAAATATCTGTCACTGCCTTCTGCTGGAAACCTTCACATCACCTAGAAGGTCTTGCATAGTTAAGAACTAATTGGCAGTAATATACACAATATACACTTTTTTGTTCTATGTTGTTCGCAGGTTGACATTAATCATGAAATGAGATATATCTTTCAGCCATGAATACTTACCTTTTTCTTTACTGCTATCAACATATACATCTAGTATGTTCCTAATTGAAGAAACATTTTAACTTTGTGTTTTCACTTTTACTACTTTTTTCATATCAACATAAGAACTCTTCTGCTCTTCAATTTGATTTAGCAGATCCTGTCATTATTTCCACTGGTCACAGAAATGTTTAAAATAAGAGAAACTGTTGAAGAGCACATCAGATAGGTTTAAAAAAGCCTAAAACTGGTTACAGGGGTAAATATATGACAGGAGATGTATCTGTTCACAAACGTGGACAAAACGCACAGATGAAACCAGAGATGCCAATACAATGTACAGGGTGCCAATGACTTTCTTGAAATTCCTCAAGTCTGAAAAAATGGGCTAAGAAAGCTTATCTTCTGCACTGCCTAATAAAACATTGTAATAAGCAAGAAACAAAGTTATCAAATTTGTTTTCTTATGCGAGTCACATTTCCAAATTCAGATTTGACAAATGAGAGAAACTGCTTAATTTTCCACTCTTTGTACCTCTGAGGTACAGTTTTCCCCTCAGCCCAAAGTTACTCTCTTAATTTGGCTGCCAGGAGGCTTTCTCTGCAGCATCTCTTTGAGAGCTCCTTTAGTTCTGCCTCTGTAAGAGAATAAAATATATGTTCCAGCTTTTCCTCCACCCAGGGTGGAGATAAGAGAATATAAAGAGAATCCTTTAACTTCTGTCAAAAACCTGAGATGTTTTGGAATAGCACAGACACAAATGCAGAACTGCAGAGACAACAAATTCCTCTGAGCGCATATTGTGCACGCAAATGAGTAGGAAGTCTATTCAAGCAGCATCTTCCTCAAACAGCTCCAGATCTTGCAGTGTTATCTTGAACCAAAAGTTTCTTACCACTTCATGTAAGTAATGTGAAAACTATTTACAAACTCAAGGGTTAATTTCATAATTTTAGGTGGACACAACAGACTGGGTAAAGTTGGGTGCTTCCCTGATCTACATCTGATTTGCACAGTTGCTCTGTAATTAAGGGCAGCTGTGGCAGGGGGCTGGTACTGCACAAAGACTAAAAGGGGCACGGCTGGCTGTAGTTATCTCACTGCACACTACCCTATAAAAAGTGAGCTTCTACTCAAAGGAACCATTGTAGGCTGCCTCTAGAGTCTACAGGGATGGACAGAACCCTCCACAGGGAGATTCATCCACTTTTCTTGGGTACTTTTTAGGATGGGATTCATTTGACTCTTAATTGGTCAGTTTATCTCATTTGGGTATTAGAGGGAGCCCAGCTGAGGTGCTTATGTTTGGTGTATTTTACGTGATGAGGTGAGGGGAATCTTATCCACAATTTAAAAAAATCCCACATAATCTGTGTCATGAAAATTGCTGTGTAAGTGGAGTAGTTATAGGTTATACCTCAGAGTTTGGCTTTCTAAGAATATACTAAATAAAGGATAAACAGTGATGCTTCTTGAACAATACTTATAACTGTGTAGTGTTAAATATAAACTGCTCAGTCTCAATAAAATAGACGTGAGGCTGCTGTAACAAGCAATTCAATCCAACCAAGAGCTCAAAGATAGCAATCACAGTGCACTTCAACTCTTTAGTCCAATAGCTCTAGAACAGTACAGTACTGGGTTGCCATTAGCATGTGAATAGTGCCCTTTTCCCCAAAAAAAACTTGCTGTGTCATAGAAACTATGATATCTGGCTCTGCAGAAGTTGTAGAGAAGCAACTGAGAGAATAGCTGAACCCTTTTATTCTACATTCTGCCTCAGAAGGACTTTTCTGAAAGTTGAATTGTGTATAACAGATAGAAAATAAACCATGACATAATCTAGGGAATTAGTAGTAGAACTCTAACAGCTGAGAGAAATACAGAATTGCAGCTTGTTTCTGCTTATGGGAGAGCAAACCCAATACCTAACATCACATCTTCATTATGCTCTAGTTTTCAGTGCCAATAAACTGTGAAAATTAGTGTAATGAAGTCCAATTTGAAAACAAATAGTATGCGAATATGTATAGTGGTGTCCCATAAATAGAGCATCTACCATGAGATTTACACTTTGAAACCGTGCAGTTGACAAACGTTTTTCATTCTTGCTTGCAATTGATACCCAAGTATGTTTTCTGAATGTATTTTGGTCTCACAGAAGCAAAGTGCCATATCCTATTATGTTCCATATGCAAGCAGCTAGAGGATTATATGCCAGCCACCAGCATTGTACAAGTCAAAAGTGATTTACCATGGATACATGTGTCTCTTGATGAATATTTCTAAGATTATACAGCTGTTGTTTATCAAGTATCATTTATAAAGCATTACATGACAGTAAGCTATAAAGAATGCATGTGCAAGCTTGTAAAATGAAACATAATGCTTGGTAATTTAAAAAATATATTCATTGTAGATTTAATTGTTGAATAGTTATGTTGATTTATACCACACAAATGGGGACTTTATGATTCACAATGACTTAGCAGACAGTGAACTTCACTGCATCTCTAAAATTGGTTTATGGGACTGAGTTGCAAAAAATGTTAAGTGTGTTCATAGGGATCAGTCCTGTGTTCTCTGCACTGTTGAAACTTTGGACTACTCTTGACTCCGCATGTTCAAACAGGAACATCACTGGATTCAATCCCACAAGTGTAAAAGTTTATGAGATGAGGAGTTACAGGCTTGTGATAAAACAGTAACACTGGTCCTGCTTCTCATAGGCTGGTAATGAGACTTTTTCAGAAAATTATTTTGTTGTTAGAAGTAAAATAGATTGGTAACCAAACTTTCTTCAGAAACTTGCACTTTTAATTAAAAAAAACCTCCAACATAATTTATAAGCAAAAAGTTCAATTGTTGGAAAAGGATTTATGAAATAAAAAATTAAAGGGTAACTTAACAACTGTGATACATTTTTGCCCTGCCTGTATTTCCCACTGTGACCTGAACTCCCCAGAGAGACTGTAAGTCCCTTAACTCCCATGCTGTGTCAAAGCAAGACACTGCTAATATCAAACTTGTGCATCAAGAGAGTAGTTCAGTGAGCTGACAGATCAGACTTACTCAAGCTTAATATTCACAAAGCCTTCGAGACAGTATGGCAGTATTTCCCATCTTTTTCTTTTTTTTTCAGATGGCATATTTAAAAACTTTAATTCTTTTCAATAAGCTGCCTAAATTTCTGAAGGCATTCTGGTGAAATTGCACTCGCTGACCATCTCTGACACTTCTGTGGGCGGTTCTAGCTGAGAAGCCTATGGTTGCATATGGGAATGGAGAATGCCTTTCCTACCTATTATGTGAAAAAACTTAAGTCAGTAGCTTGCCTATTTCAATGCACAGAGAATTTCAATATCAAGTCTGTATTCTTCATAAATGCTAAACTCAGTAAATTAAAAACAAACGTTTCCTTAAAAATATAAAGATTGGGTTGGACAAGTCTAGTGAGCCAAGAATAAACCAGTAATGTCAAATCCCGGGTGAATGTATAATTGGATGCAGTTCATCTCGGTGCCAGGCTACTTTTTTTCCTCATAAGGAAGCAGTTAAGAACTGCTTAGGAACCTGATAGTTCTCTGAATGAGTGAGCAGTAGCCTTGTAATATCATAGAACCATAAAATCATTAAGGTTGGAAGGGTCCATAAAGATCACCAAGTTCCAACCCCCCTGCCATGAGCAGGGAACCCTACCACTAGATCAGGTTGCACAAAACTTTGTCCAACCTGGCCTTAAAAACCTCCAGGGATGGGGCATCAACAACCCCCTTGGGCAATCCATTCCAGTTCCTCACCAACCTTATAGTAAAGAATTTCTTCCTAATATCTCACCTAAATCTTCCCTTTTTCAGTTTAAAACCATTCCCCCCTGTCCTATCACTGTCTTCTCTGATGAAAAGTCCCTCTCCAACTTTTGTAGCCCCTTTCAAGTACTGGAAGGTGCTATAAGGTCTCCCCAGAGCCTTCTCTTCTCCAGGCTGAACAGCCCCAACTCTCTCAGCCCGTCTTCATAGCAGAGAGGCTCCAGGCCTTTGATCATCTTCGTGGCCCTTCTCTGGACCCTCTCCAACAGGTCTAAATATTTCCTGTGCTGAAGACTCCAGAGCTGTATACAGTGTCCCAGAGGGGGTCTCACTAGAGCAGAGTAGAGGGGCAGAATCACTTCCCTGGCCCTGCTGGCCACACTTCTTTTGATGCAGCCCAGGATGCAGCTGCTCTCTGGGCTCCAGCACACATGGCGGCTCATGTCGAGCTTCTCATCAACTACCACCCCCAAGTCCTTCTCCTCAGGGCTGCTCTCCAGCCATTCTTCCCCCAGCCTGTATTTGTGCCTGGGGTTGTGCTGACCCAGGTGCAGGACCTTGCACTTGGCTTTGTTGAACTTCATGAGGTTGGCACTGGCCCACCTCTCCTCCCTGTCACGGTCCCATATGTGTGTAACCACTTGCATATGCAGAAGAGTAAATATACACAGCATTCATGGATATTTGTTTGCACACCTGTGACTGTAGAAAGAAAATAAACCTGCATCATTCCAGGCTCAAAATTAATGCACAGTGTTTATCTACTGAATATGCATACTACAATCTGAATCTACAATACTACCACAAGAAGAGTGAAATTGTTGCAGAATGCATGAGTAAAGTTATCAGATCTTTCCTGCTTTTCCTGTCAGTTGGTAACCTATCTGCTTTTGACTGTTTCTTTACGTTTAGATGAATTCTCAGTATAGAATCTATGTATGTGTAACATGTTTTTTGCTTTCTTTTGCCTGTTTATTTTGGAAGACTGGATATCTACCTGTGATCAGATGTCTGAAAAATACTGATGCCCTGTATTAACCGACAAATCAAATACTGAATGCAACAGGAATTGCCTATAAATGTGCTAGATGATGAATATTTGGCTCTGATCTCACAGGAACACTTTGAATAGAAAAATCAGAAGTACTGGAATTTGATTATTATGATAGTTCAATTAACCTCTATTGAACAGATGTAGAAATTATACCTAATTACACACGTAGCTGACTTCAGACATGGACCTTTGCCCACAGAGGACTAATCTAAGATCACCAAATTCACTTCACTTCAGACCTTTGCTCTCAGAAATGAGTACTACAGTAAGTGATTTCACCATTAAATATCCCTCTAGCACCATAATCTTTCTAAAAGTCTGTTCAGTGCTCAATTTTATACCAAGAAACTTAATGTGATATCCCCAAGTGTCATCACAGAAATTCTAAAGGAAAGGTCACTGATGAAAAAAGGTTTTTAATGTGAGCTGTGCTGAATGTTGCTGTAACCCTACCTTGGTTTGGCTCCACAGATGTACACCAAAATGCATTAATTTGTACCTCTGATTTTAATACATCCTTATCATGGTGACTATGCTTTAAATATTTTCCTTTGCACAAGGCCCAGTGCAAGGCTGTATTCTGAGAATCAAAGTGGTATAATATAGTAAGAGATGTCCCTCTACAAGATGGTATTTTCTGTCTAACCATAAAGCATATTTATGATCCAGCAAGTTCCCTAATTTACAAGAGCCTTTTCTTAACACAGAGAAAACAAAGCTTTATAACCAGTTATGCAGCTATAGACACAACTTCTACACTAATGTATTCTAGGAAAACCCTACCTGCCTTGTCTGTGCAATGTCATTTTTATTGCTGTCATATTAATAACACAGAGGAAAAAATAAGCACTGGGCTTAAAGGCAGTGGTTTGATTTTACCTCTGTCCTACATACATTATTTGTTCACTTTTCTCATGCTAGCACCATGGCTCAGGAAGGAAAAGAGTCTTTTCCATTCTTCCATGACATTTATTTCTGTTTCTATCTGTTGCTGAGATTGACTGCCTTGATCTTCCTGCTCTCTCCTTAGCTATTTTTATGAATACCCTCATTTTCTTACAGCAGCTGGTTTCCAGAGGGAGTCTTTGGGCTGGCATCCAGGGAGAATATCCCTAAATATTCACCACTGCCTTCTGAGTGAGGAAGAGATTAACTGCTTTGTTGTAACTTCTTGGATCCCCGTTGATAGGGAAAAATTTCTGTCCTAAATTCCTTGTCAGATACTCACTCATCTAATGTTTTTCCCCTAACATTCTGGTGAATCACCAGCATAGGCTGGAGCACATTCCCACAGAAATTACACTGGAGATGGAAATTCTCCATTTTATACTGGACCTGTGCATCTTGATTTCCAGTTGTTGGAACATTTAGCTGCTGTGGACTGTGCTTTCCTGCCATTAAAGGTACTTTCTTCTTTTGGATACCTTTAACAAATACGATGTGAGTTAGATAAGCAAACCAACAAGCAAGATAGGGTGGAGGGAATGGAGAGTTAGACATTAAAGGGTAGCTACCAAGAAGATGGAGACTCCCTATTTACAAGGAGTCACTTGCAAAAGACAAGGGTTAATGGGCACAAGTTGATCCTGGGGAGACTCTGATTGGACACAATAGGTAAATTTTTCACCATGAGGACAGTCAAACATTGGAATAGTCTCCCAGGGAAGCAGTAGCTTCCCACACAATGGACGGTTTTAAGTCTCAGCTTGACACGGTTCTGAGCCATCTCATGTAAACCATAGTATTAGCTAAACAGGTTGGACCAGATGATCCTTGAGGCTCTTCCAACCTGGCATTCTATGATTCTATGATTCTTCTGTGACAATACGGCATCTATACAGCATCTCACAGGTCTGAATATAGTGTCTTCCTTCTTAGAGCTGCCAGTATTTTTACTGGTGAAGGGAACTAGTCCCATTCGTAAATTCAGGTACTTTTTTTTGTGAGACAGTGTTCCTCTTGAGCTACAGAAAGGAAAATCTAGGTGCACTGCCTTATTTTATACCATCAATTTAGAATTATGGATAAAATGATATCTTTCAAATGTTAATATAAAAGTGAAATATTTTCCAGTGTTTTCTGTTCTGTGGTCTTCATTCTAATGTGATAGTGCTGACTATTCATTTTCTTTTTTATTTGTGATTACACTGAACACCTCACCCGTGTTTGCTGCAGGATAATAACCCAGTGGAAAGCCAAGCAATTCCTGTTCTTGAACACTGGAAAGTATTTAATGTAATTATGGTTTATTTTAAAACAACTAACAGCTTGGAAATATGTGAAAATTGCAAAGTGGATGACTACTTGAATACTGCTGCTATGATTGTTTTTCCCATAATGTATCTCTTTTAAATAACGGAACTTCGTTATTGGCATAATAATCTAGTAAGACATTAAACTTCAAGCCTGTTAGCAGGGAGGGTATTGTCTCATATTATATATAAACTACACATATATAAACAGTTTATGCATTACATTTCGTAATTTACAATGATTGTATTCCATTGTCTACAAGCAATTACATTACAGTAAGCAGGTTGTGACAACAGTGCTAAGGTTCCCTCTTACACAAACCTCCCTGCTGCTGTACCTGTGGTTAGTTGACTCTCCCTGATTTTACTGCCTTCCCCCACCACATCCTCCTATTCTTTTCAGCTCACCTGCTCCAAAACCTCCCCAATGTATCCACTAGACCATCAGCTCCCTCCTGTGCCCACCATATATACTTTATTTATGCTGCCAGGTGAAGAAAAGTCTGCAAGGACAATTCTGTGATTCTGTGACCGACTGGCATTTGCTGGTCGGTTGGCCGGAGAGTGGGCACGACTACTGTCAAACACCAGATCCCATATGAGCTGACTTCCCTTGGTGGCAGCACCAGCAAGGTCTCTGTCCTCCCATCTTCCACCTAGGTATGAAGTTCAGAAAACTTTTAACAACTTCTATCTTTGAGAATTCTGCCAAATGTAATTGAAGATGGCTGATAGATTAAAAAAACTAATGTGGAAGGTGGACTGGCAAAAAGATAGTGCAGCAATGTCAGCTTTATATGTGGAGAAAACAGAGCTATTTTTAGTTAGTTTTATGTGATTGTTTGCTTTTTTATTATTTTATTTTTTTAAAGATTCAATTAAACCTCACATATCCAGTGTGGTCAAGATCTGTTCCCCAAAAGACTCCTTACTGTTATATTGCCTGCCTTCCTGCCTAGAAATTCAGAATACGAACATATGAAATGTTACCCTTTTTTTTCTCAGTACATTCCTGATAAGAAATTCCAAAGAAATTTTCTCTGATGTAGAATATATACAAGTAGAGAAGATACTACTACTAAATCAAAAGGATAACATATCCTGTTAATTTGTGGATGTGAAAATACAAGACAGTGGAGCTGCCTTGAGCTCTTACAGTGCTGAAGTGATTTGGTTGGCTGAGTGTTGAGAATATTTTGTTGCTGCTTAAACTAAAACTTACTGTGGGAAGGCAGATTAAATTGCTGGTTGCACAATCCAGAATTTTCAAATGCAGAGGGACAAAATTCAAATAACTTGCCTCTACACATTATTTTGTTTGAATCTCCCTGAGAATACATACACACTCTCTCTCACACACACACAAATATGCTTTATGCAGACACATCAGTTCCTGTTGCAGCTGAACTTTTTGAGGACAAATGTGTATCATAAAGCCATTTTTATATGTGGCACTTTTACTAGCATAGTCTCAGCAAAAGCCCAGGATTGAGTAAGGATTGAATAAGCGTGAAAATTGAACTGCCTTCATATTCAAAATGGTGCTCACTCATCCTTGGTCAGAGTTGAATGAAGGCAAACTCAGAGGAGCATGCACTGCTGGTAGTACTGTAATTGCCTATAAACAAATACAGAATTTTTGTTTTGGATGTTTGCAAACCAGCAGTGTCCAAACAAAAGGAAAATGCCTTCATGGGGTGTCATTTGTGCTGCTACTGCAAGACTTCAAAATGTTACACTGATTTCTCGTGTCTTAGTGCAACACAAGCATTAGTCTATATCATCTCTATCATGATTGTATTGCAGAAGCTGCCAGACTGTAAACCTGACACTCTGAGGACAACTGAGACATATTTAAGTGGGATAAAAAATAACCTTCAATAAAACATGAGAGCAATGGAAAATTTCCATGATATATCACACACAAAAATAATAAATAACAAATTCTTTTAAAATAGTCTAAGGCCAAAGATCAGTCAGGTCAGGACCCTCCTGTGCTATGGGCTGTAACAGAATTTAGCAAATGACTGTTCTTTCCACAAATACCTAAGTAGGTGAACCAATCAGCTGGGGGAAAAGGAGCCACAGAACGAGGCAGATTAATGGGAGATACTAACACAACTTCCAACATAAATAGTTCCTATCAAAGTTATTCTCTATTGTATTTGAAAGCCAAGTGTTGTTACAGGTTCATACTTGTTCTTGGACTTTGCCAGTTAACCAAGTTTCAGACTCACCTTGTGAGCAAGCATATTGAACTGAAAGAAGTAAATACATTTTTTAACCAAAAAAACAGTCTGATGTGTATTAGTTATTCCAAGAAGTATTTTCCAGGTTTACAAAACTTGATGACATTTTAAACAAAACTTCACTCAGATTATAAATGCCAATGATACTGCCTTACAACTAGTTGTACAGAGAGAAGGCTGGTCTTAGTATGTTGTGCCTTCCTGGATGTTTTTCAGTTTAATTTAAATGGTGCCTTGATGACTGTATAATTTGCATTCAGCTTATTCAGATTTTTTTCTGGAAAAGAGGTATCGATTTTTGTGTTAAGTCAATAGAAAGCCCAAGGGACGCCACAGTACAGAACACCAAAAAGCTGTAAAAGAACGCAACAGAACAATGTTCATTTAAAATGGAAATGTGCATTAAGTAGGGCGATGACAAAATGTAGCAGGGAACCAGATGTTTGGGTTAAAAAAAGGATGTGCAGGTGATGAAAGCTATCTCCAACGGAAGAGGGAGCTCTCACTGCACCGGCCCCACCAGCTGGGAGAGGTGGGATACCTCTCGTCTAGCTAAGGCTGGGATGGCGGTCATCCCCTTTCCTTCCCCCTTTATTTTCACTCCTGAATATGATTCAATGCAATTTTCATGCTGCTCCTTACAGAAAGCTATCGTAGAATGCTCCACAGCAAATTACAGTTGGATACGAGCAATGGGTGAAACTCAGTAAGGCTTACCCAGTTGGAGGGATATGTTCCTGTGTTAGAAAAGCACATTTTATCCCCATAGCAATAAGTCTGTTTCTTCCTGTATTTGCACAAAACCCAAACACACATGGAAAAGTACTACAGCATAAATAATAACAAATATCAACTGTGTTTATGACAACCAAGAATGCAGACTGAAGGCTTGATGTAAAACTCACTGAATTTAATTATAAGACTCTGACCTAATTGGGTTGAATGAAATAGTGACAGTGTGATTTTGCAAACCTCCTTGGAGTAGGTGTTAGCCCTATACATCACCCTTTCTTTTTTTAATAAGCTGTTCCATGTGACTAAGAAAGTAGTCAAAGGTTAACACAGATAAATAGCTGTGTTTTATTCTCCATAGATAAACCATTGTGTCTGAGGTCTCAATTTACAGACACCCTATTGTTATTTGTTGTTTGCTTGCTTTTTTGTATTTTTTTTGAGTTAATTATTTCCAAATAAGGATAAAATAATGAAATACTTAAGATTCAATGTGATACTCTGAAAAGATGGCCAGAAAGCATATAGATGCTAGGTGTGAAATGACTTGAAGTTAGGGACATTAAAGGCTTGTCTTGAGGTAGCTGTTAAGTGCCATTCTGAGATGTCCTAGGGTATCTTCCCTAATCAGCAGACACTTCTCCAAAAGGAGGCTAGAAACCTACATTTCAGCCTCATCAATCAGCAGCCTCTGTAGGACTGCTTACAAACCTGGAACAGATTATCTGATAAAACAATCACTTGCAGCAGCAATGGATCTATGGTATATTTACCAGTCAAATATCTGCCTCGTCTTTTCTTCAATCAATGCCATCCACTTATAGCATATCCAAGGATAT
The DNA here is from genome assembly GCF_000747805.2 of Chaetura pelagica. Taxonomy (NCBI): domain Eukaryota; kingdom Metazoa; phylum Chordata; class Aves; order Apodiformes; family Apodidae; genus Chaetura; species Chaetura pelagica. The sequence goes on along the minus strand of NW_009952263.1, from coordinate 5,162,678 downwards.
ATTGCAGAAGAAGAGAATATAGGTTCAATTACCACTCTTTATTTGCATATAGCAAATATATATTGCAATATATATTGCATTTCATCTTGCATGAAATATTTGTTGCTAACCCGTCAAGGTTCTGGGGAAGGTAGGTCCCCTATGTGCACCCATGCAGCAATCAACTTGTAAAAGACCGTAAAAAGTAACTGGTAAAATAAGTCACCTAAAAATATCCTTTCATACTGTACTCCACACTGGTTCACTTAAGGAGCTAGGTTATAGGAATGTCATTTCGAAAGTAATTGCAGGACATCTGCCCTAGAGGCTGAATTTAGGAAGTAAAGCCAGGGAGAAGTATGCTGAGACACTGCAAATAAGAACTTCTATATGTGCTGGTAGGACTTAACTTTTCATTGTATTTTAGATATATATCTTAAAAATGTATGTATATTTCAAAAATGACACGTTTATTAAGCCACATTTATAAAGACACATATCCCTGTGGCTGCTTGCACTGATTACGCCCTTATGACTTTTTCTCTGGTTAGTTTTTCCATAATTCTAACCAGTGACACAAGTTTCAGTATTGTAGAAACTCCTAGAAAACCTGGGAGTCCATCATCTACAAAGATTTTGAAAGCTGTAGTAATTCCTGGGGCTCTGCTTTTAGATGGACTAAAATGACAGAGGAATACAGAGTCCATAGCTCATGGGCCAGGCCCATTACTGGGGCATGTACTATTCTGAAAACTTCAGAATTTTTAAGTCTTCCACTAGATTCAGTCTTCCACTATTCAGCTGCATAGTTGCACCTTTCTGTGTTTTTTTTCTCAGATAGATTAGTGTCTTTATGTTGTTGATACCCTGTGTTTGGCATGCTCACACATGACTTGTATATTGGTTCATCTTTTGAAATATTGTCTCAGGTCACTGACATAAATGTCTTTCGCATCTGGCACCTGAGCACGTGCAAAGGTTCTTGCCAGTTTTTGATAAACATGGAAGTTTCTCAGGAAGCATGAATCCAAAAATAATTTAATCAGAACAGCATTGGATTGTTGAGGGCTGAGTGGTGTTACATAAAAAGATGACACACGGACCTTTGTAAGACTGATTTGTTGTTCTTCTCTGATAAGAACTCCAAGCGTGGATCACTGATGTGATTTACACAGTATATCCCTTCCGTTACATGCAGGACAGACACTAGTTCATAGTTGTCTGAAGATGTCTAAAGCTTTGGCTTAAACCAGCCATTTGGATTTGTCTGCCAGAACACAGAGCTTGCAGGGCCAAACTGCAACACTATGTTTCATCAGTGCATGTGCTAATGTCCCCAGTCTTTCATCCCTTAGTGGATGGGTTAACAAATCCTTTCAAGAAGCATACTTTGCTGTTGCATGCTATCAGCAAAACTTACTTCTACCACTTATTTCTGGCAGCATCTTTTTGGTGGTGCTTTGTAAAGTAGCAAGCAGTGTTATCCATGTATCCTGTGCATTCCATAGCTACTGTGATCAGCCCATAAGAATGAAATACTCTGATTTATACTCAGATACTTGGGTTCCCTGTTATTTAATTTGTGACCCCCAAATAACACTGACCTGTGCCAATCAGGTACAGTGGTTTCTTCAAGACAAGATCTAACAGAAATCTTGGAGGAATTACATGTTATCATAAGTGTATGGTACAAATCCAGTAATACTAACACAGCTTGATTTAGACATCTGTTTTTCCCTAATGCACATTTTTGTTCTTTCTACATCCAAATTGAGTTTTTCTTCATTAGCCAAGTCCACAGTACTTTAGCAGCCTCTCTTTGTTTATTTTTTTATCTCGGCAAGTTTAAAAATTTTCTGCCCTATACATTTTTTTCTGTAATTCAGGTTCCAGTTAATTGTCACTAATTGTATGCCCACGTGGCATGATTTCTCACAAATTTGCTGTGCTTTCTGCAATTTTACATCCTAACTCCTTAAGACCTTTACAACCTTTTCCACTCCCACCAAGCAGTCCTCTCATGTTCTTCATATTGTCTTTTCAGTACAGTTGCTACCTGATACTCCCTGCCAATCCATCCTGGGGACAACCTCAAGGAGCAGTTCTTCAAATCGGAATGCACCTAATTATCTCTCCCAATCTTCTAATTATCATTGAGGAAAACTCTCAGGTACAAATGAATTAGCTGTTCTACAGCCTTTCTTCTTTGTCTTTTATTCGTGCCCTTGTTGAGTCATTCCTGAGCTCAGTAGAGGAGGTTTTACAATATCAATTATACTGGTTGGATTTTCCATTTGCTTTATTTTTTACTTCCTTTATTCAGCATTCAGAAGTCACAGCACCCATGTGTTGCGTAGTTCAATTCCCAAGGAGATAATAGAAGCCCAGCTGATACACAGAAGCCTAAAGGAGTCCCAGCTGAATATTTGTAGCTGCAGATGCTCCTATAATCTCAGCTGCCACCATCAGTTAATATTGCATGATGGTCTGATTGCACCACAGCTTTATTTTTCATCCCTAAATGTAAAATATAATCTCTGTTACCTAGAAAGTGTGGCAGAGGCAAAATTCACGCTCTAAACTCTGTCCACAGACTCCACGCTCCTTCTTACTAGTGTCTTATAGAAAAAAAAAAAAAAAAAAGCTAGGAATTGAGTTGTTATTATTAATACTCTGGGATTTATATCATGTCCTTAGGTGAGTACTGGCTGTTGCATCAAATGTTCATTTAAGTGTGCAGAAATTCCCCCAAGCTCAGTGGGATTCTGGATTTCTCTTGTCTGCTGGCTGATGTTTCAAATTCTGAAGGAGGTTTTTTTCTTCCTTTCAGCACATGATGCTTTTCATTAAGGAAAACAATTTTAGATTCAGAGACTCAAGGCTTTTGCAGTTTTATAGGAGCTGATGTCTCCAGACCACACAATAACAGATACCTGGGAGGCTCTTTATGTCAGTCTGTTTTCATAGCTGCTGATGCTGGCCCTAGTGGATCAGCACAGCCTACTTTCACTGGTAAAACTTCCTCCTGCATATGCAATTCTTTTCCAGATAAACATCACTGCCTCCATACAGACCACAAATGCTTTACAGCTTGGGATCCATCTGGGAATCAAGAGTCTCTCACCTGAACCCTTAGGTCTATGGCAAGTAATTTGAAGCTGAAACTCCTCTAGTTCTTCATTCAATTAATTAGCAGTCCCTCCAAATGTGTGTCTGTATGTGAGTCTGGCAATTAACAGCTGCTACTTTTAGGAAGACCCTAATTTCTGCTTTCACATTTGTAAACATGTAAATACATCTGTTGTAGTCTTATTCATTATGTTATTGACCTTCACCATCAGATGGTGAAATTCTTTGTGTGAAATTGTTCTTCAACCTTCTTTTTGTAAAGAGTGTACTCTTTCTTTTTTTCTTTTTTTTTTCCCCATAATTTCCCCTTTACTGCTGATTTTGTACATGGTACAGAAGTTGTCAAGGGATCTCCTGAGCAAGAAGTAGGGAAATTCATTATAGGCTCCTTAATATACAAAAATACAAATTCTCCTTCCTATAGTACAAACTACTTCCTATTGCAAGATGCTACATAAAAGTTTTTAAAGATGTATCTGGTCACAAGACTTGGTGTAGCCTTTGCTACTGTCTCAGAAACATTGCTTTGGTCCAGAGCATTTTGAAATGTTTGGAGTTTTATAATTTTTATTTATTGATCTATTTATTTATTTAAATCCCAGGTGACTTTTCTAAAAAAAAAAATCATCAAACCACCTGATCTGTATGCCTGGAAATTGGCTAATGGTAGAAAAAATTACAAATAGAATTTAACCAGAAAATCCACTTTCAACTCTCTCCCCTCCCTCTATTTTCTTACTTCCTTACAGTCTACAGGAAGATTCTGACTGATCTTTCATGAGCTGTTGAAAAAACAGGAACATCTTGAATAGCATTTATATATTCATTCCCCTCCTATGAGTACTTAAGAGGTATAGTAATTTAATTTGAAGATGGGAGTCAAGTATGAAAGGATTATCCATAGTTCTTTCAATGATTTAAGAAAAGTCTACCCTACTTAACAGGATAGTTAGTCTTTCTGCTGCTTGAACTGGAGGATGTAAAAGAAAAAGTATGCTGTGGGCCTTACAAAGCCAGGAATTATGAGAAGTTCCAGTGGAGAGCAGCTAAGGAATCAATAAAATATTCCAGAAGTTCCTTCAAGCTACGAGAAGAAGGAAAATTTTGAGGGGCAGGGGGATGGAGGGGGTAGAGGGCAGGAAGTATGTAACGTTCAACCTCTGACAGGAGCCCAAAGGACAGCAACATTGACTTCAGACTCTTCTGATCTCTAAACCTAACTTCATAGTGGGAGAAAGAGTTAATGGAATGGGAAAACCAGAAAGAGTGCTTTGTCTAGGAGCACTAAGGGAAGGTACTGAATTCAACGCTGCTACCAAACATGCCCAACTCATACTTACCACCAGAGCTCCTTACACCTGACATTGGTCCATAGCACAGGAGAGACCAAAGTGCCATGCAGTGCAGAATGACATTCATGGGCGATGGTGGTCACCCCACAGCATCCCTTATACCATCTCATTGCAGCTTGGGCTTGCAGGAGCTCTGCCTCCAGATCTGTCTCCTTCCTTAGCTCCTTTCCACCAGAAAAGAAGGTTTTCTAGGACTCCCTAGGACTAAGGTGCAGAGTTAGTGCTGAAGTCCAAGCTGCTGTGTGATTAATGGAAGGGCTGACCTCCTGACCTGCAGAAAGGCATTTAGGAGAGTGTGACCCACTGAAGGCAGCATAGAAGGCCTAGCTTTGTCAAAGGCTCCGTCTGCATCCTGGCAAGTGAAATCAGCAGTGTGGGAAAGGCTGCTTTAGGCATTTTAAATATAAAAGTGCTGGAGCTTTGAAAACTGATTAAGCGAGTGAAACACAGAGCTGAGTCACTCTGTATTTGTCTCTCTATGTGCTGTATACATATATAGACACATATTTTTGTAAGCATGTATATGTATTTGAGAGAGAATATGAAAAAACAGGCAGTTCTAAAAGGCACTGCAATAACAAATTGTGAGCTGAAGCTGCCCTATCACATGAAACAGACCCAAAGAACACATGAAGACACAGTCTCAGATATTTTAAAACTTCTTTTCAGTGTTTCGCTCACATTTGGTAGCATTTAAATCTGATCTCCTTTACAACTTCTATTTTTTTTCCCCTGAAACCAACATTACCCTTTTGAAGCAATTTTTGATGAAAATGCAAAAATTCCTGGCTAGCACAAGTTCATACTTTTTCATCTCCCAAGGTCATATCATTCAGCTTCATGCAGTGAAAAAAAAAAAATGCTGATGTTCTTCTGAATAAAAGAAGGATTAGGAAGATTAAAATGCACACCATCACACTTGTTGAAAAAAGGCTCAAGTGTGATATAGCCTTCTGCACAGCTTTGCCACAGGGATCACAGCCAAAACTATTCTCATCTTTATTTTCGGGTAGTTCAGAGAGATGCTGAGTCCAGATCCCCCATATCAAGTATTTCATAAAAGCTGCAGTAAAAAGAACGTTGCAAATAGAAATGCTGCTGAGTGAATGATCAAATTTTATTTTATTTATTTATTTTTGTTATTACAGCCAGATGTTGCCTCAGGAAGTTGAAACAAGGAGTCAGGAACTGACAGCTTAATAATTAAATTGGGAAAGTTGGCAGGCCTCCTGCTACTTCCTCTGATACGTAGCATCCATGAGTGGAAGTGTGCAGCATCCCAGTGGCTCTCCTTCCGAACTGGCGCATCTATTACTGGGTAATGATTTTCCATCGAGGCATCAGCAAAGCGAAGGGCCTATTACACCGGCTACACAAAGTTAGAGAAGGCATTGCGAATAAAACATTCGCCGTGGCTTTTACCCACATTTCTCCACAAGGCTGCCTAATGCTGACATGTGTTTATTACACTTAATAATGTTTACATAATTCTTCCTTGAGCTCATTAGAGCTGTCAAAATTCCGAACAGTGTGTTTCTGCGCGCGTTTCTCCCTCTGACAGACTTCGCAGTCAACAAGCCGAGGGCAGAAACCCCGCAGCTCATCGCCCATCCCGGCCGGAGCACCTTTCCTCTCGCTTCCAGGCTGCCTTCCCCAGCGGGAAACCCAGCATTCCCGGAGCTGCCCGCTCCCGGAGCCGCCCGCCGGGCCCACATGCCAGCAGCAGGAGGCACGGGGAAGCCACTCCAGCCCTGGCACCGAGGCAGGAGCCCTCAGGTGCCCCGAGCGGG
>NW_009952263.1:5120037-5155710 GCF_000747805.2 Chaetura pelagica | reverse complement strand
GCCGGTGCCGGGCTGCTTCGTTCCGTCTGCTTGGCAGACAAAAGCGCACCCGAGACGTCGGCAGGGAGTGATTTGACGGTACAAAGTCGTGCGTAGGGAGCGCAGAACTGTGCTCGGGACCCTGACAGCCGCAGCCGGGGCGAAACGAGCCTCTGCTGCCGCTCGCTGCCCTGGCTGCCGGCGTTTCTGTGAACGGGTAGTTGTTTCGGAGGGAAAAAAAGAAATATTTGGGTTTACAGATCCGCTAATGGGTCTTGGCCGCGCTTGCTGTAGAAAAAGTGGTTCAGAGAGTGGAAGCAGAATGGCAGCGATGCTGCGCTGTGCTGAATGAAATTCCTGCGCAGCCAGCGCCGCGGTGCACGCCAGGTTTGTTGCTTACTTACTTCATCTTGCTGCGTGTCGAATAGTTACACACCTACATACCTCGCTCAATGACCGGCGGGGCGCGCAGGGGCGGCTCTTCTGCCCCCTCGGGATGTGCAATTCCGTTTCAGAGGCACCGCACCTCCTTGCCGTGCTGAGGGACGTTGTTGGGACCGGGTGGCTGGAGCTGGGATTACTTCTGGGTGAGGGGCTGCCGGAGCCCTTCTGCTGACGGGCAGTAAGCGGTGGATGTTTAACAAATACAACGTGGAGACTCAGCGGTGCGTCTGTGTTGCAGGCTCTGCTAAAAGGATGCTCTAATAAGAATGCTCTTCGTGCAATTTTGATACTTTCTAGTGGTACGTTTCTGTTTGTATTTAGAGCGACAGTTTGGTCAGTCTGTGGCAGAGTTTTACTGACTTTGATAGTGTTGATATTTTGGCTGAGACTTGCTTAACAGCATTTTAGTAACATGAAATACAAAGGGCTAAATCATTGGCCATGTATTTAGTCTGTAAAGCAGTCTCACTTCACACCTTGAAGAGACACAGGAAATAACAGTGTGGATTCTGAAAAGAAAATATTTAATGGGGCAACACAAAATTTTATTGTCCAAGGACTCCTGTGGATCCAGAGAGTGCCCACCAGGGCAGTGCAGCAACAGCCCCAGGAGAGGAGATTGACTGGGACTGCGCTTTGTCGCTTACTTGTGGAAAACTTCTCACAAGGAAGTTTAGCAAGCATAGGTTAATTATATATGACATTATGGTTAGCTGAAGATTATCTAGTGTAAGAGCCTGTACATCTTGGAGAAGCCGAATTACAGTAAAGTATTGACAATGTAAATTTAGACCAATTGTGTCATTGTGGTAGAAGTTGCTATGTGGACATCACTTGTTTGCAGTTCTGGTTATGTCATTTGGGAAGAGTTGGAAGCAAAACTGAAAAAACATTGCTCTTAAAATAAGAACATTGAGAGTTGGTGAGTGTTTTGTTTTTAACCAAGAAAGCTAGTTTTGATTTAAAGTATTAATTAAACCTTTCCTTTGTGAACCAAGACCTGGGTGAGGGCTTGATGTGTCAGCATCTGTCTGCATCCGATCTAATGAACAGAGAAGGTTGATCTCGAGTTTTTTATGTGGATAAGCTTCTAATGAAAAACATTTTGCTAGATGAAGGGTTGCAGGATTTGTTCTTGTATAGTAGTATTAAAGTGTTAGTAAATGAGAGTGTTTACCAGTGTAGGATCTGCCTTCACCTGGTTTGTTGTTGTTCTGTGACTGAGCTTGCTTGTGAAGAGTGCTATAGCTGGCTCCAAAGCAGATTGCCATACTTCGGGGTACGTTGTATCTCATTTGATTTGCTTCTGCACCTTCTTGCAGAGCTGAGGGGTCTTGTGCTCCACTTGCATTTTCAGGCTAATTCACCCCAACAGCAGTGTGATAAAGCATTTCTGTTACACTTCAAAATCAGGTTCACTCTGGGTAGAAGGAGTGACACCACCAAGGACTGCTTCACCATGGTGCTGGCTTGGTTTTCTGCTGAAGTTCTTTCTTTCGTCTGTAGTAAAAGTGTTCTGTTGATGCAAGGATACCAGCTCATTTTGGGGTAATGGGTCTTAATGTGGGTGAGGTGTAGCAGGCTCAATATTCTCTCAAATCTCCACACTTCCATGGAACGAAATGAATTATCCTAAGCAAATTTGCAATCATGAGGTGCCTGCAGGTGTGTACAGTAGAGTCTCAGACCATTGAGGTCAAAAGGGATCATCCATTTTCACACTTCTGTCTCTATGGACATAGTGGTAGAGGTATGTGGTATTAACAGAGTCCCCATTGACTTCTGTGGACTCACACATTTGAAATCAGAGTTGCAAGCAGGTTCAGCCAGATCTGTGCTAATACTTCTGTGAAACACCAGTACTTTCAAGACGAAGATCTCATTTTCCACTGCTTTGCACCGTGGGGCATGCATCTCCCAGCATGGGTTCTTGGTGACGATTTAAAAAGCTGCCACTTCTCAGTGGGATGCGGTACAAGATCTGGCCAGTGCCATCCAATTGTTGTGAGCTGTTAGGGTGTGCTTTTTGTCGTGGTGGAGCTTTCTTCTAACCCTTCTCAGGTAACAGCTGAACTTCACACGCGTGGCTTTTATGTGTTCTTGCCTCTTTAATAACCTGTTGTTTCAGTAGTATCTTGTAGCGTTGAACTCTTATCTGCGTTAAATCTGTTGTCTTTCAATATAATTGACTCCTTGTTTATATATTAGGAGAAGACAGTAGTTACTGAAATTCCCTAATGTAGCTTAGCTGATCTTAATTATAATAACCAAGTCTATTATAGTCCATATTGTAAGTGCAAACTATTGTTAAAGCTTGGGCAAGACACTGGGAAAAATAATTATGTCAAGTTTTGCTTCTTTGTAGGTTGTGTTGTAATTAAATATTCAATATTGTAGGAGATGATCTTGAGTCCCAAGATACTGATGAAATGTCAATTGAATCACATTTCCCTCCTTCAGGACAATGTGCAGTATTACGTTTGCTTCAATACCGGGACATCTTTAATAGTTGAAGAGTCATTTAACTTTTTATTCTCTGTAATCTACAGTTTAGTTCATATGCAAGGTAGATAAATTAAAAAATGCTGAATGTGTAGGAGGTACAGACATAAAAAATCAGAATTAGGCCCACTGGGAAAAAGCAAAATGGTTATGAAATACAGGAAACTGTAGAAAGTTTGTAGAATAGACGTTTACTTATAAGGAATACTTTTTTTTCTTTTTTTTGGGGGGGGGCTTCTACTGTTAGTGAAAGCAAAAATAACTTAATTTTATCAAATATTTATTTAGTTTTCTTAACTGATACTTTGGAGGGTTTGGATTTATTTTTTACACCAGCCTAACTTTTCTCTACTGTTCACCTCTTTCTTTTATGCTGACACAGTGTGCTTATTATTGTCAGCTTTGATTACAGCCATATATATTTTTTTTTTGTAGCACTATATAGCAGTCTGTAAGGCAACAGACTCTACCATATCACACGCCTGATTTATGACTTTATTTTTCAGCAATTATGGCAAGTCAGAATTAAAATTATTTGGGTATAATTAAAATATGCCAATATTAACGAGGTGATGAAATGCATATGAGCTCACTCAATTTCCCTTTTCACTAGATTTTTTTGGGCTATTTTTGTTTTTAATATAGAGCACAAGCTGTTGCTAATTAGCACGGCACTCTGGAGGTGGTCTCTGTGTAAGCTAAATGGAGAGGGTAGGATGAAGGGGAAAGAAAAACAACCCCAAACTCAGAAGTAAAAGTGCCAGTCTTGGAGGTGTTTAAAAGCTTTTCACATAGAGTGGGTTTTGTGCTGCTTATTAGACAAGTGATGACAAAACCTTTCCAGGTCACGTGTTAAACTTCAGACCTGAGTTGAATCCTGTGCTGATGCGTGTGATCTTGCTGGGTACAGGCAGAGGGGCCTCTCCTGGGAGAGGCTCTTGTTGCTCTCTTCTTATGTCTTGTGCAGTTCTACAGCCTGTCACCCCCTTAGTAGACTGGTGGGGGAAGTTGATAGTTGGCAGCGTGGGGCTGGGAGGACGTGAGCTGCCATTGTTGCAGCAGATTCACCGAAAGGCGCCTTTGGCGCTACCACCGCACGGCAGCTCTGGTGCGTTGGCCATGGCATTTCTCTCATGGAAGTGGAATATTAAAGACACCTGATAATGCAGAATTCTGCTTACGTTTCCTATGCAGTGTGCAGAAATGAGTATGCAGGGGGGTGTGTACAAATATTTCTGCGTCTATTTCTCTATGTTAGAACTTATTTTGTGTGCTTGGGTGGAACTTTTGCACCTGCTAAGAGGGCAGGTTTTGAACTTGCACAGCATAGTCTTAAGGTCCAGGGCTGCTGATTGTTGTTGGAGTATTTGGCAGTCATGATTCTGAAGGTTTTAGCTTTATCTAGGCAGATATGAAAAAAGCTGCTCCCTGTGGCAGCAATATGTAGCAAAGTAATAGAAGACAAGCTTTAAATAAATGATAAATTGAATCTTTATTAAACCCGTTCTTGCATATGGGCAGCATCCTATGAAGTTTTACAGAAAGCTGCCTTCCTTGGATCTCTGAGTGAAACCTGATTCACCCCCTGTAAGGCCATGCTTTGCACTGCCTTGCAAGGAAGATTGGTCTCAGTACAGGTAGCACATCTTCCTTATCTCACATCTCCTCTGTCTTGCATCTGTTTTGGCCTATGTCCAGAGTCTCTTCATATGCTTTGGAATTATCACATGAGCGAGTGGCATGTACTGCTCATTTCATCAAGTAATGTGGTACACCCAATCTTGAAATAATAATTAGAAATTGTTTTTCTTTAAGAAGGAGTGTTTTAGCCCATGGTATGGGTACATGCCAATGTTTTAGCGTTAGGTAGTATTTGGAAATTTAATTTAGCAAAAAACTTGGAAGTAACTAAAAAGAAAATCCTGGTCTTCAAAACTTTGCATTTAGAGTTCAAAGAAAAGTCAGAGGATGTTACAGATCATATGTCTTTTATTTATTCTGGAGTCAACTGCAGGAAGTTGTATAGCTGCATTCTAAACTAACTTCAGTTTTCTTTAAGTATAGCTATTTCTTTGTTTGATCAGTGTAAAAATGCTGCTCCAGAGTGATCTGTTGTTTAGCTTATCTGAGGTGCCAGTCCTGAAGCAGCGCATTCTCCTGTCGAATCCTTTGTGCTGCTTCTCCGAGGTTGTCCTCAGATGAACTTGCTTTCAAATCAGAAAGTAAAGTAGTTGATGCTGCCCTATATGTCAGGAGACCTATAAAGCAGTGCTGTAGGATCTAGGTAAAATACATGAAAGGCTTTTTTGCATTTTCATGAATAGTTTAAGGAGTTTTAACTTGAAGCAGCTACCTTGTTATAGCCATCACTAGATGTTAATATTTTAGCTAAAATATTTCCCTTTAAAAATTAAAAAAAGAGTACTTTTCAGGTTTACTGTACTGATTTGCAAGTTTACTACTTCTTAAGATATGGGATGTTGCCATCCTTTCTCTCACAAAATTTGGGTTGACCTCTGTGGTTGTAAGATCATGCATGCCCCACTTCTTTTTAAGTTTTTCTGAAGGAATATTAGCTATGACATTAGCTTCTTGTTTATGTTATAGTATTGCCTAATGGATATTTGGTGCCCCCTCACACCACTTGTTTTCTTCTATCTCCTTATTCTTAGGGTAGAGGAATTGTAGGAATAGAAGTATATAGTGATTCAAAAGGAACATTGGATCAGAGCCATCAGCCCTTGTGCTCTTGCAGTGATGGAGACTAAATGGTGTGCTGAGCTGTATTAGCAATTGTGTGGCCACCCAGTTGAGGGGGTTGACTGTTGCTGCTAACAAGACTGTTCCTGGAAAAATGCCGTGTCCAGTCTTTGGCCTTAGTGCAAGAAAGGTAGGGACAAACTGGAGAGAGCCCAGAGGAGGACTGTTCATATGAATAGGGGCTGGAGCACATGGCCTATAGGGAGATGCTGACAGATCTGGATTTGCCCAGCCTGAAGAATAGAAGATGAAGGTGAATTGCTGCCTTCCATTTCCTGACAGGCTGTTGCAGAGTAGAGATGCTCTTCTCTGAGTTGTACAGTGAGGTTCAGTCATCACATGTTGAAATAGGAAAATTTTGACTGCATGTAAGGAAAAAAATTAGCAATGAAAACGCTTAAGCTCTGATTTGAGGTCTGTGGAGGTTATGGGATTTGCTTTTAGAGATTTAGAATCTTGACTGGGCAAGACTCTGAACAACTTGAACTAACTGAAATAGGCACTGCTTTGACTGGGAATTGGAGCGCATGCCTCTAGAGGTCCTTTCCAGTCTAAATTATTCTGATTCTGTAAGAAGATTTCCCACTGAGAAAATAAGTATCATAAGTGTTATGCTAAATACTCTTAAATTATATTCTTATAAGGGAAGAGTGATTTGCTTGTGGGGTCAGTGAAGCCTGTTTAGTACTCACGGCCAATATAATTTAAATGATTTTGTAAAGAGTATGTGCAAGGGGAGCAAGCTTAAACTTGCTGTGGAGCAAAGTGTTTCTGCACCATGCTGCTGCCTCAACTAGTCGCTGTCTTGCTGCCATGTGTTGAGAAGAGCTCTGGCAAGTAAACATACATGTCAAGTGGTAGTCTTGGCTATGGTTAGTATAGGTGAGTTCATCACAAGTCTGGGAATGTTTGTAACACATGCTACAATTGAAATGTCTGTTACAATTTGGGGTAATTAAAAAATGCCTCTTTTTTTTTTTTTTTTTTGTAGAGTGGCTGATGTTCCCTAGGATTGTCTGTTGACATGTGCTTTGTGTCTGATATGATGAGAGTACTCTTTATTGGTGGAGTGGCTCACACTTGTTAGTTGTGGCATCACATTTGACCATTTGCGTTTTGTAATACACAGCTTGAATATAAGATGTGCTATTTTTCTCAAAAAGTAATTTCATAGTTCTCCAAACTAACATTTTGCGAAGGCAGACAAAATACCAGCACTTCTTGTGTTGGGCATCTGTGCGAGGTTGTAGTGACATCACCAGAAATACTCACAGATTCCATCTTAAGATTCCTTCAGTCTTTCCTCAAGGTAGTGATGACCAAATAATCTATGTTACATTAATTGTAATTCTTCCAGCATTATTCATCCAAGCAATAGCTCACTGAAATAACATTAACTTTATATATAGATGCCTATATGTTCAAACTGGAAAATTCAGTAGTGGAGAACAAGTTTAGTTGTTATTCTGTGCCTATATGCATACTTGCTATGCATACTTGGAGAGAGAAATGTGATCTCCCTGCTCCCCCCTGCCAAATAAATGTTTTGTTTGCTTTTGCTAATGACATGAAATGCCTTTATGCCTTTTACCAGTACTTGAGTTAAAGATAAATGTGCTAGCTATGTCTCAGGCTTAAAGTTAAGATACTTGTTCACCTTTTCAGAAAGACTACTGGAGGTGGGTGGTGTGTGTGTATGTATATACATGTAGACCTGCAGCAGTCTAAGGAGGTGCAGTCAGACGAAGCTGCTGTATTTTCTCTGTGGGCCAAATTGAGCGTGGCCCTTCTGCAGAGGTACAATGGGCTTGTATAAAAGCTTGAGTGATTGCAGTTGGCACTCTGTAGGATGGACAGCCTACAGTGGCTTTTCTCTGCAGAGGCTGCCTACCTGTACAGACCACAATGTGGGAGTTGAGGAGGCACATTATGGAGGGAGGGCTGTTGCTCAAAAGGGTGTGGGGCTATCTTGTATGCCCAAGGAAGGGAAGCTGCAGTTTTTTACTTTGACCCTTAGCTTTCTTGAGTCTTTGCTTTTGTCTTTGTTTTTAACAATAAATTATTTTTTTTTGGGGGGGGCCCTTGACATTCAAGCTTTTTCACTCTAAGCCTTCCTGAGTGACATAATAATAATGAGATACTAGCAACTCTGAATCCCTTTTAGCTGCTCTTTGTATTTGAAGCATATTCAGGAGGGAAGTGGTAGATTCCCAAACATCGGGCACTTTTAAGATTCGGCTGGATAGGATGCTGGGCCATCTTTTTTAGACTGTTCTTCAGCCAAGAAAGATTGGACCAGATGATCCTTGAGATCCCTTCTAACCATTCTGTATGCTTTCCAGCATTATACACTTAAAAAAGGGAAAGATGGTTTCTTTAATTTTTAAATGAAAGCTGAAATGCATGATTTGTTGTTGAGGAAACATAAGAAAAAGGCCAAATACCACTAGATTCAGATCAGAAAGATGAGAGCAGCTTGGCTGTTTCTAACAAGACAGAGATACAGAAATACCTTTGGTGATAGATCTACAGTCTTATGCCATATCAGTCTGGGTTTTTTGGTTGCATTTTACAACCAATTTAAACAATGTTAAGTGTGTATCTTTGAGTTAGAGTATCTTCTGACTTGGGAAGCCAATAGCAAAGTGTTTTCAAAGTAATACTAGGAGTACTAAGGCCTGGACAAGCACTTTGTTAGTTCCGCACTTGTTTTGTAGTGCTGCTGATGTGCGAGAGAAATACAAATTGTCTTTTGTGGCTGCAGTTTCTGCACTCTGGGAGAGTCTGTCTGAGATCAAGCAGTTCTTTGCAGAAGATGAAAAAAAGAGCTTTTTTTCTTTCTCCTTTTCTCTCTTGTCTGGCTTGTCTTGTTGGGCAAGAGTGGGTTGACAGAGTGTGTCTGGTTGCATCAAAAGGATTGGTAGAGGTTACATTATTGAAATCACATTTCTTTTTTTCTTTGATAAAAGAGGGTAGGATTTTCATGGGGTGATGGTTCAGCTACGAAGTTATTTCAGTTTTTTTTTCTTTTTTACAAAGTTAAGTTGAAAAAAATGAGGGAAGCTAATTGTGTGTACTCAGTGTTGGTGTAAAACCAGTTGATAGACCCTGGAGTTCTCTTGGGTGCTCACAGGGAATTTTGGCATTGACACCTAATTCTTTGTTGAGCTGTGTTGGAGGAGAGGGTCAGTATTGAAATTGATAGGGGTGTTCAGTGGGAAGAAGGAGAAAGGAAGAGTGTCACGAACCTGAGACACCCGCATTCCTAGACTTTAATGAAACAATGCTCTAGTTTTGATTTCTCATGTATCGATACTGGCGATAACATTAAGAACTTCCTTGATTTTGCCCTGAGTATCATTGTTCTGATGAGTATGTTTGCCATATTCCTTCAAAGCTACACTCTGTAACTGCTCTTTCCCCTTGTTCTTCCAGGGTGTCAAACTGACTTAGGTCCATGAAGACTGCCCTGGTGTCAGGTTCCCTCTGACTTACCTCCAGGAACGAAGGTACTGTTACGGAGGGTAAGTTAAAATCCACTCACAAAATCCCCTGAAGGAAACAAAGAGTTTAATTAGTGGCCTCTGCTTTGCATGGCAGTTTCTGGTACATTTCTTACTTCAGAGTTGCTTGGTCTGTGACAGCAGGCTATCAGTGATAGAGAAAGGGAAGTCCGTAAGAATGGAGTCACTTTGAAAATGTAGTGAAAAGTTAATGAATAGAGCACTTAGAGGGAAAATACCAATGCAGACTGTGTCAGGTAAGCACTTTAAAAGTGAAAAGTGCCCCCCTGTTGGTTTGTTCTCCTTTTAACTGATCACTTTGGAAAATCTAATTGGAATCACAGTTGAACTACCATGATAAAACATATTTTCAGTAGATAAACTTGAAATAATACACATTTTAACAATTGGAAGTGTTGCTGGAAATAGTAGGCGTGTGTAGAAATGAACACAAATTCCCATTTCTTGTTTCATCCTAAGGGCAAAGTACCCTTGGTGCAAAGCTCAGGGGACCTATATAGTCATTAGCAGATGGAGGGGGACATTAATCTTCTACCCACAAGTCTGCCCCAGCACAAAGCAGGGAGTGTCTCTGTTGTGAGGATTGCTAGAGGTTGTGTTAAACATGATGGTATAGTTTACAATCATAGTGCCAACCACTCTTGCTGTTCGTTGCTGTGTTTTCTTGGTACTCTGTGTCTCTGGATTTCACTTTTTCTGTGTATAATGGAGTAGTGACAGTGTTTCTGCTTTTTCAAGTGTTGGCAGAAACTCCTTCCAACACACTTAAAATCACTCTCTTGTAAGCACTAGAGTTGTTAGGATATACTTTAAGTACTTTTTGTGCATCGGGAGAAATGTATGATTTTCCTGTGTCATTCAGTCTTTCTCATTTGGCAGTAGGCTAGGAGACGGGCATGGTTAATGAGGTATCTCAGCAGCACATTTTTATGGCAGCTTAGTTTAAGGTTAGCAGCATGTCCAGTCTCCAGACTGCCTAGCGAGCATTCTGTATTTGGAAACAAATGCCAGCTGGCAGTGGTTAAAGAGTGCATGCTTATTCTGCTCATGATAGCCAAAACATGTTCCCTGCTGTGTGCTTTTGGCAGCTTTGCACTGGCAATATGTCTCAAATGCCAGTTGCATGTCCTCCTTTCTTCCTAAGTGTGTCCCATAAGGCATGATTTAGCCTAAATAAAAATGTGCCTCTGTTAGACTTGGTAACATATGGAAAGAGAGAGACTGCTTGTTTTGAAAAAAATCAAAGTCTTTCTGAAACACCTGTAGTACATTATTTCCACTGTGGAAATAAAAATATCATGCCTTCCTATACTCAGTAGCAAATTTGCCTAAAATTCCTGAAGATTCGATTATTTATTTTTTTTTTGTGGCATGAGTTCTTAGGCATAATGCACTGAAAAAATAGTGTAATTTCTTCTCGGTGAAAACTCTGGGGGGCATTTCAGTCCCAAAGTAGCTGCATCTTCAAATATATTTGAAGTTGTAACACTGCCTAGTTGGTCAAAGTATTAATTACTTTTGTGGTCAAATTAATAACGTTAATTTTTAGTCGCAATGTAGAATAATGTCTTACATTTCTTTGTATTTGTTGAATTGTTTTAAGTCAATTGACATCTAAAGGAAGTGTTTTGTTTTTAAAAAATACTTTATGTGTAGGCAGCCTGACTTTTACAATCAAGCATTGCAGATATGATTACGTGAATTATTTGAAGCTGTTTGTTCATTGTGGTACATTGGATGCAAACTCTTAAGAATCTGAAGGTGAATAAATCCAGTCTACATTTCTTTGTAATTTTGATATTCTCTATAACAGGATAACAGGTTAAAACCAGCACAGATGATAAAAGAAAAAAAAAGGCTAAGCAAAACACTGGAGCTTTTCAATGCGATATTCTAATAACTACATTTAAGGTCAGGTCAGATGTAGGGTAAGTAACCTGTGCTTTACTTATTTAAACTTTATATTGCTTTTTCTTTGAGGCGATCTTACACCTCCTTTGTTTGCAGCAGATTTTGGTATTTGGCAAGATGATAGTCCTCAAACAGCTTTAATGCCTTTTTTATTTTTTTTTTTTCTAAACAGATGAAATTCTGTTCATCTGGTAAGATACGGAAGTTTAAAAAAGGTGATTTCTTTTATCTAACCTGTGTTAATAGTTATCACCTTGGCAAAATCCCAAACTTTCCCAAAGATGGGATCACACAACTGCTGAAGAAGGGAAGGAACAATACCCATTGGAAAATGCTAGTTTTTTGGTTACCATGCTTCCATGTATCTGTTGAAGTCTGGCTGTGGTAGCTGATTTAATGCTCCTGTTGCCCACTCTGCTTTCACAGTAAGTAAGAACAATTTGCATTTTCCAGACAGGAGGTAAAAAAGAGAACCTTACTGTAACCCGTTCCTCAACCCCACAAGCTCACCTCAGCAGTCTGACATCACTATAGCATAGTTTTCTCCCTCTCTGGCAAGGACTCAATTCAGTTGCTTTCCAGCACTGATCTAAAATGGTGAAGGTTTCTTTGAACATTCTTTGTTCTTTGTTGTATCCATAATTCTGGTTGTATCCAGCCTGGCCACCTACATTCAGGTACATGAATACTTTCATGGTTGTCTGTGCTATAGTCAAGTTGAAAATAAATCTTGCTGTGATCTGTGTTGAAGGAGCACTGTTGCTCATTGGTTAATTTATTCATGCTCTAAAAAAAATCCTCGGGTATGATGTGCAAAAAAGGCATTTTAGAAAGTAGGTTGCAAAATAAAATCCTCAGAAGTTGTGAAATGTCAGATTTATGTTATTTTCTTCCATCCCTGAAACTGATGCAGGAATATAGATCTTGGAACTCTAATTTCATCATACCCCAACCACTGGGCACCTGAATTGAATAACTCTACATTAACACACGTGTGAGACATGGTCATGATATTTAGTAACTAACAGAGTGGCATTTGTGTATGAGGAAAAAGTGTTCACACAAGAATGATCATAGTATTCAATACAAAGTTGTTATATACATGTAGAAGATAAACAGAATTTAAATTCCATGCCAGCTAAATGTATTTGCATTATATACACTTACTGTGGGTTTAGACCTGCAAAATAAGTATGTGTAACAAGATGGATTTCACTGAAATTTCTCCCATTTATGCTGCTGTTGAATTCTGCCTCTAGTCAAAAAGAAGTTTTCTAAAAGTTCTGCCAACAGTTTTGTCTCAGAACAGCTTTGAGGCTTGCCAGCAGTGTTATTTTTTTTGCCTCGTAAGAGCAGCTCTAGTTATGTGCCAAAATATGGTCTTATTTTTAACTGAAAAATAAATGAAACCTGTGTAGAAATGGAAACTTTGTTGAATGCCAGATTCTGACCATGTTACTCCCATAGGAACCGCTAGGACCACTTTCGCAATCTGCTCTGTCTTTGTAGCTTTAAGAGGTATTTTGCAATGTGGGAAACACTGGAAAAAATGAGTGGAAGTAAGGCAGGAAATCTGCCAATGTCCATGTCTTTTAAAAAGAGTTATTATAACCTACTTGCTGACGTGTTTTATGCAGGTATCAAATTTAACAAGTCTTCAGTTATGACCAGCCAGCTTCCATTTCACTTCTATGGAGAAAGGGCAGATCGAAAAATTTGAATACCTAAATATTTTGAACATAATCACAATTCTGTGGTTTTTAGCCTGTTTTTCCTGAGACAGTGAGACTTATGAGCTTGGAGACTCTGCACGTCAAGCTTCATTCCTTCCCATTTTCCTTAGTTTTCCAACTTCCTTCCAATGTAAACAGAACTTTGAAAACTTAATTCCACTGAGATAGAGGTTAGAAGAGTTGGAGAAGTTTGGGAAGGAGAAATACAGTAGTCAAGAAGATACTTTGCTCTAAGAGTATCTTCCTCAGACACTAACTAGTAAAAAAGGTCCAGTTGTTTTGCCTCTAGCAGTGTGCAAGCAGTTAAATCCATTGAGGGCTTTGGAGAAGGCTCTAGAGGTTTTGGGCAGTTGTTGACTTTCAGGTTGTGTAAAAAGGATAGAATGGGTGTAACGTCGCATCATTCCATCATAAAAGGAAAGTAGAAATCTGTGGTGTTAATCCAGATGACTGAGTGGGTTGCACCTCATGTCCTAACTTCATCTTGGGCTGAAATCTTCAGAGCAGTTAGAAAGGTAAGTATAATAAAGCTGAGCTCTGCAAGTAGGATGAATGCTGAAGGAGACATCAGTTGCCATTATAGCATTTTGAAAGCATATTCATCCAGGTAGTTCAGATTAGCAAAAGTCTTAGAAGACCTGAAATGTTCACTGGTTTTGATATCTGGACAATTGGTCTTGATATGCCACTAGACAGCAGTGGTCCTGCTAACCTGTGGCTGAAGGATAACATTGCTTAGCATGAGTCTGTGTTTGTTGGACAGTAAGTTGTTTGCAGACAAGTGCAGCTGGGAGATGTTACAGTGTGGTCACTCAAGGTTTTTGTCACCACTTCTCAGTTCTGATTAATGACTAGCATTAGTAGCATTGTATCTGCTAGGGAATGCATAATATTTTGAGGGTGAAGTTGATAGGCTGGTCTGGTGGACTTTTTGAGCAGATAGCCCTGTAGCTCAGGTAACACATTTTATGCATAGGCCTCTTGCTTTGTATGTTTACTCTACTTTTGGGGGTGAAGTTGTACTACTTCTATTTGCAGCTGGGTAATATTTCCTCAGTTTGTAAGATGGATCTTCACTTTGTACCTAAAAGGAATTAATGGTAATCTTCTGTAGGCTTTTGAAAGGACATGGCCAGCAATATGGATCCTTGATTGTAATAATCTCATTGGCAAATGATGTAACTTGCCAGAAATCTGATTTCCTTTTTTTTTTTAAGCCTGAAATGACCTGTATCTTTGAGTTTTAGAAAGAGGATGAAGATAAATGGTGTAAAAAGGCAGTTTGACACTAAGCTCCAACTGACTATACTTGGTGCATAACTCTTATTGCATCTTTGCAAATCTGTATTTTTACTTGGAGTATATGGTGAGGGTTTAAGGAGGTGGCAGAGAATCAACTGCTTGATTCTGTAATTACAAATACACTGAATTTGGTATGAGAAACATCAGACAATAAGTCTTGGTGATGGTTAAGTTAATTCACTTTTAGAAGTTCAATAATTCATCTAAGAAGTGTCAGCAGCTGGGTCCTGTTAATGGTAAGCCTTTCATTTCTGTTAAATCAATTGTGAATAATAGAATCCTTCAGAGAAAAATGATGAAATAAGCATTGATTTCCAAACTGTCTGATATTGGAGCATTAATAAAATCTAGAGCAAGCAGGCAACTAGGACCTCGTACACTCTGATCACCTAAGTAGTAATCAGAGAAAATCAATTATTTTTGTGTATGGAGCTAGATCTGTTAACATTTCATCTGTCACCATTCATCATTGTGTCTATAATTTCATTTTTATAATTGTTTTGGTTTGAGGGGCTTAATAGCATGCACTGAATTAAGCATTTACTACCAAGTAATGCCACAGAAGTGGCATTGTCATAGTGGCTACTGTTTACTAGCTGTCTGAAGGCTTTCAGTGATCATCAAAGTAACGCCTTTATATTTTCCAGTGGGGTTAAATCTTCCTAAAGGGATTCCAAGCAGACTTTGTGGAGTCCTACGTTAGTATTACCTCTTCTTAAGTTGTGGGAGGCTGTGTTGTTCACTGGTAGGTAGTTGTGCTCAGTCTCATAGGGGTGTTGCAAACATCTCGGTAGTTACGTCAAAGAGAAACAGTTGTAGAGAACCTCTTCAGAACAGTCAGGCTCCTGGCATGACTTCCTCTGCAGCGTCTTCCTAGCACTGTTCCCTAGCTACACCTTCTGGCTCTGTGTGTTCTCTGTGTGTTCTCCAGTGTTCTTGCAGAGGATGTGACTGGACGTGTCAAAGGAGGAGATTGATGCTAACATGGCCAGATTCTGGTCTTTGCTGGCATCAGTGAGTGAGCTGAGAGTAGCTGATGGTAGAACATCACTCCCAAGGCATGGGAGACCACGACTTGCGCTTTGACCCCCTGAGTCAGTGAATTTTTGTAATGCCATGTGAAGGTTACAGGTTTGAGGGTGTGGAGTTTATTTTTTAAAATTTATTCTATTTGAAGGCTGAGTTCACTGGTTTTGTTTAGAGCAGCTACGCACTGGCTTTTTCTGGGTTGTGCTTACCAGTGATCCCATTTTGTTTAAAGCTGTATGGAATTCGTATGGAAATCCTCGTGCAATCAGATCTGCTCCCTGTTGAAGTCAATGGGAGTTTAGGCTAAAACTGGACCAGGATTTGGCCCATAAAGCATAGCAAGAAAATTTAACACTTATAATAAAACTCTTAGGGCAAATAAAATGTTCTAGCAGGTGTTCATAAATGTGCTTTATGCTCATAGACTTTGTTAAATGTTAATACTAAGGTCCTGCAGAAGCTGCACATAAGGACTGTGTGAAGGAAGCAAATGTCTGTTAAATGTGCTGTGCAATATTGTAGCAAAGGTGGGTGGCAGTGCAATGCCACGCTGCCTATTAGACTGAAATATGAAAGCTATTAGGGATTCTGCTGAATTTTCATTTTGTGAGGGAGTAGTTTTCAAGAGAGAACATAGATAAAAAAGCTATGTGTTGTGCAAAACCAGAAGCATCTTTGTCAGTGTATGCAGTTTTCTTGGATGTATGCAAAACTTATTAGGGACAACTACTAACATACTGTATTAACAATACATTTAAAATAAGACAATACTTGCAAGGAAAATAATAGCTGAAAAGCAGTTTTATTTAATTTTCCTTGAATTAGGTTTTTTTCATGCCTTAGACAAACCCCCAGGCAGAAGTCCTAATATAACCTTAACCACATTTTGAGGATAATAGGGGTTGGCAAGATTTTAGGTTCAGATCTCTGTCTTATGCTCTTAATTTATTTTGTTGTTGTTTTGTTTGTTGTTTTTTTTTAAATCTATCTCTTCACCATCAAAGCACTTCTTCATCAAAGCACAGTGTGGTCCATTTTAGATTTCCAGGAGCTTTCTGGTCTTCCTTCTTTCTGGTTTCCAGAGGAAGCATTTGTTTGCTTTTTCAGCAAGTTTTCCCGCATGCCCTGAAAGCTGGTAGCTTGTACTGGCTTGGTTTCTTCTAACAGCTAATTTCATTAGGATTCAGGTCAAACCCATGGGACAAAAAAATATCTGTGTGTACTGGAGTCCATTCCTAAAATGACACCATGAATGCAACAGTCATTGTTAGAATGAGTTTTGTTGGTGTTTGATTAATTGACTGAGTTATCATCTCATCAATGCTCAGCCATTGTGTTGCAGGATAAAAGCAACCACATATTACAAAGATACTCTCTTTCCGAGTTAACTTCTCAATTTTCTGTGCTAAAAGAGAATGCATTAGCTTCGAAAATGCTGATTGCTGAGTGAGGGGAGGTCTTTCACACGACATTTAGATCTATTAAGTTACAGGCACTGCAGCTGCCCTTGTATCACATGCTGCTGTCAGAATGCCCACCTAATGTCAGAAAGACTCTTCCACTGTTGCCTTGGTCTTGTCCTCAAGTGTCTGTTCCCTGCTGTGGCAGCGCTGGCTTTTTTTTAGTTGATTGGGACAGAGGTGTCTGAGAAAACTTGCTGCATTTCACCTTGTTGTAAAAAGAACTGAAACATGTATGTATACAGTGAAAACTCATCGCTTGCTTCCTGAGCAAAATTGCAGGATACCAGCATGGTGAGACCTCTCTCTGTAGCAGTGCTACACTGGTGTGCTTATGAACTTTCAAAGCAAGGCTGAGGATCATCATCAGCTAGCAGATTGAGAGCTTCAACATGTAGAGTATCTTCTATTGCAATCCTTCTAGTACAAGGAAGCCTAGTACAGAAGGATGAAGGGGGGAGAAAATAAAAGAGGGACTGGGAGCTGTTTCTAGTCAAGTGGAAAATACGTGAGTACTTCTCTTGTAAGTTGTGGCACTTCTAGAATAGTGATAGTCATGCAGAACTTTTAATCTCTGCAGTACATTAAGAATGCATTGTGTGAGAATTAAATGCTAATTGCGGCCATTATTTTATGAGTGGACTATTTATATAGCAAAGTTATTTGAAGTAATGGGCCATGAATGCATTTTGTTTATTAACTTCACCAGTGCTCATTCTTCTATATCTTTCCTTATCACAGAGCAGTAGTTTTGAAAGGGAAGGCTCTCCAATGACATTAAGTCCTGCAACATATAAAAAGTGTTACATGTAGCATGTTCTGTTGATTTCAAGATGCAAAACAGCATTCAGTCAAAGCCTTTGGATGACTGAGCTCTCAAGTGACCTTCTACGTGAGGAGGAAAAAAAGATCCAGAGGACAAGTATATGCTTTTTTTTCCCCTTTTGCTAAAAACTTGCTTGATTCAAGTACTTAAATAGTCTCCATTTTGAAGATGGGAAGCTGGGGTAAGAAAAACTATTTACTTTGTCTGGGATTATGAAGGGAAGTCTGGCAGACAAGGAAATTAAATTGAGATCTCCTAAATGTCAGGCCAGCTCCATAACTACTAGAATATCCTTCCTTTCTTTTCTAAAATGTCTGTCCGAAATGTATAGTGAAGGTTAGATTTTGTAGGATTTCCACTGCTTTGTGGCCCTGAGGATGTGAATACCCAAAATTTATATAAATTCATCGCTTGTTGAGAGTTCTGTATCTGCAGTTAAATCTGGAAAAAGGACAGTGTCAAGCCAACAAAGTTGTAATAATATTTTGGATTTTCTTCCCTAATTGTTTAATGGAATTAATAATAACAATTTAGCTATAAAGTTGGACAGCTGCAACAGAGTGTGATTTAACTGGCTCTCCTTTCAACATGTTCTGGCAAACTTTGCAATAACCAGCAGTGCTTTCCTGCACTTTCATTTCCAGTTATTTATCCATTGTTTGTTTGTTTTTAAAAGGCTAAGTTCAGTTTACTCCTCAGTTCTTTGTTATGATAAAATGCAGTGCAAGGCAAAAGTCTTGCATATGCTGTCTTTCCTTTCATCAAAGATGCTGGGGCTTGTAGATGAGCAGTGGTTACTTGCCAAAATGCATCTCTTAAGTGATGTGGTGTGTATCTCTACTACCTGTCTGTTCATCACATCTTGTCATGGTTTCCTATGTGTGTTGCGAGACTGGTTTTGCAGTTCAATCTTTTCCTTGTTGCATCCGAATTCTGTTTCAAATACTTCAGTCCAAGTGAAGAAAATGTTAGGAAGCTGTGTACAGATTCATGCTAAACTCTCATTCTTCTAGTGTAAACAGATTTTTTTAATTAACTTTTTCTGGCCTGCTATGTGCTTATGAAATTTTGTGAGCATTTATTCTTCTTTGATGTCTTACAGTACATTTAGGCTCCAGATTTTTAACTTTTTTTTGAGCATTGGCAAATGAGCACAGCAGAAAGAGCCAGCTCTTTATAAGGGTGCAGTATTGTATTTATATCATGATTGTATGCTAGTAATATAGAG
Source organism: Chaetura pelagica (assembly GCF_000747805.2). NCBI lineage: Eukaryota > Metazoa > Chordata > Aves > Apodiformes > Apodidae > Chaetura > Chaetura pelagica. The sequence continues at coordinate 5,137,012 of NW_009952263.1, read as the reverse complement.
ACAGTATATGACAGTTTAATGAGGTTTACCAGGGTTGACCTGGCCATCTATAGCTGTTACCTTGCACACGTTGTTTTGTGCAAGTCAGGAGGCAGCAGATAGGAGAGCCCCCATTGCAGTGACCTTTTGGGCAGGTTGGTTGCTGCGTGTGCCAGCAGGGTTGCACCAAGCCTTAAATTCTGTCTCAACAACTGGGATAAATTTGTGCACTCCAATTAAAAATTGAGGTGTTGTCTGTTTTCTTGTAAGGTGCTGCTTTCTACCCCTTGGTGATCATGTGTTGTCCAGAGTTGCTTAACTGGGGAAGCTTACAGGTTTTTGGAGGCCACAGGATTCAGAGTCTGGAGACAGCAAGCAAAGAGCTGTGATAAATGATAACTTGAAAAAAACGCACACATGGTGAGAGTCCTCAATGAAGTCAAGATTAAAGTAATTTATTCTGGATGATTTTAACAAAAAGGCAGCTCAGATAATTTTAAAATAATACCTTATAAACTCATCCTCTAAAGATAAGAGCTATCAAGCACAAAACCATGATACCACAAGCTATTAAGTGCCAAACTAGTTACCAATTACTGCGGTTTCTTAATGCATTTGTGTTTTTTTTGGTTTTGCATCTATTAAATATTTAGAAGTTCAACTGTAGATATTTTTAATCAAAATCAGAATTTTTTCATGAAATGGGTGATTACATCATTTGCACATTTATATTGTATGACACTTTAACGATATAAGCATTTTTTCATTTAGGCAGCAACCATAATAAATTGAAATAAAATTCAGCCTTGATTGATGTTCTATGTGTCATGTACAGGGCAAGTCCCATCTATTAAACGTGGTTTGCCAAGGCAGCAATATTAGTAGCATTTGAATGTTTTTCTTATTAAGGAGAAAAATGGTCAGCAACATCAATACCGTCTGCTCCAAAGACCATGGTAAATGGAAACTGCCTGCAGCAGATTTGAATTCCTCACTGTATTTGGGGTGAAGGTAGGATGCAGGCAGTTAGAATTTTTTTTTTTTTTCTTGAAAATTAGGATAGACTATTACAGTTCTTAGGATGAAAGAGAGAGGCTGATTACAACATAATGGAGTGTACCATATTAATCTCTTTGAAATATGACCTCACTCGGCCTTTTCCATTTTACAATCGATTCTCTCATTCCCTTAATGAACCTGTGCGTTCATGAGTCTTCCTTGGAAGTATGCACATGAAGTATTACAGTAGCAGAGAGTAATTGTCTGACAAGCAAGTGCAAGTAAAGTGTCTCTCTTGTAATCTTGTTCAATAACATTACAGACTGTTAATGCATCGCATCAGGTTCCGTATTGTTGTATGAAAAATTGTGCAACCATAATTTTCTTCATTGTTCATAGTTTTTCTGGTTCCACATTATCTGGCTTTATTCCTGTGTAGAGCAGTACATGTGTGTAAGAGATGAGCTATCAGAGAGGTACTCTTACAAAGTCAGTGCTCTGTTGCCTGGTATTGAAATTGAATAAACTGTAATGTTATGTTAAAGTAAGAGAGGAAGGGTTCTTTAAGAAGAAGAAAAATATACAAAGTTAAACGGAAAGTTACTGGATGTACCATCATATGGAAAATGTAATTTTTAAAGGATCAAATATCTAGTATGTGACATTTTAATCTATAAATGTCTTTTGGCTATCAATGTGATTAGATGTAATAAGAGAACACTGTTAATTATTATATTGTATGTGTTATGTGTGTGTGTATTTTTTGATGCATTTGTAATATAGATTGGCTATATAGCAATGTATATAACCATAACCAGTGTAGAAACTATTTGTAGATGTTTTAAATGAATTTGTATGTGTATGTATATAGTTTTATTATCAACCTATAGCTGGTAAGTCCTGTTGACCTTTTAAACTTGCTACAAAATACAAAGCCACCAAGTGAGTGATACTCACAACTACAACACAAGCCACGTGGTGCCCAGGATCAGACTGCAAGTATAGAGCTCTCTGGGTTCACTGCTGGGAAATCAGGAGAGCAGGGAATTCGTGACAGACTTCCTTGTACCTCGGTGTCACTCTAGTCAGAGCTGCCAAGAAGGACTGGGAACTACCCAGGAGAGTCGGCAAAACCTTGCAGAAAGATGCTGAGACTAAACCACAAGCAGAATAAACCGGAGAAAATTTGCAGAAGCTTGAAAACTGTTAAGAGTGACAATTTCATTGAAATTCTAAGCATTTGATGTATCACCACCAGCACTGATTTGATAAAAATGACCATGAAATAAAAATTGAGCTTGGAGAGAAGCAACAGTCCTGTCTGTTCTGTCAAAAAGATAATTCATCATGTCAGAAAGCAGTGTTTCCTTTCAATTAGGCCAAAGTCAGTGTCCTAAAGTGTGAAAATTGCCTTGAACAGCAGACGTGTTCTGGTCATGAACTATTGCTCAGGACCAGAGATGAGAAATAAGTAAAAAGAAGGTTAATTTTATAAACCACAAGATAGAAAAAAACCCTCAAGTTTTGAATCACATTAGGCCTATTAAAGGCTTATTACTTTGGAACCAAAAACCACCTTTGCAAATGTAATGCACACTCTTCTTTTTAAAGAATAATTTTCACTTTTTATGAAACTTTTGTTCCTGAGCAGTACGATTCAAATTGTATTTGTTGCAAACGCACTAATGGTTGTTTTTTCACTTTGCCTTTACTTACTCTGTAGGACTATGGATGTCATTTGTTTCTAGCAGTTTTTTTCAGTTAGGATTGGTGTACCTGACTCTGCAGTTGGAATCAGCTCTTTCCTTTTCTAATGAAAAACTTCCTTGGAAACACTGCATCCTTGCTGTTGTTTGTTTCATTAAAGGAACCTGCAGAATGTTTTATTGTGGTGGTGAGTTGATCTATAATATTAGGGTTTTGCAGAAAACTGACAATTGAGGGTGAGGAGCATTTTGATCTTTAAATGTGAAAAAGAAATGCATGCTAAGAAATTGCCTATATTTCTTACTTGAGAAATTTTGTCTGGGATGGATGGAAATGCAATCAATTTAATCCATCCAGTTAATTTTCAGTTCATTTTTTGTGTAGTTGAAGTTGCTTGCACAGGAGTGAGTTGTGCCAAGCACAGAGCTCCCTTGCACAGATTGTGGTGTTGTCAGTGTCTCGAGAAGCCTTATGTAGGAGAACCTGTGCTAGTACGTTGCCTGTTGCTGGCTTTGGGTGTAAACTCTGCTTGAGATGTTTCCATGGTGTTTCATCATCTTCATTATCTCATCATTCATGTAGCAAACCGGCTCTTCTGTTTTCAGCAGGGGCTTTGTGTCTCCCATGTACCAAGTGACTGAAGCCCCATTCAGAAAGCATATATTCAGTGGGGGTGCTTATGTGTGTCCTTGATGATTAGTCCAAACCTTCAGCTGATGTCAGTGGGATTGAATGTGCATTTATTTGAGGCTTTCCATGAATAGGAATGGGTTCATGCTGAAATGACTTTGAGTAATGAAGAATGAAATGGTCTGTTCGGTACCACATTGTACGCTCTGCAGAGGACTTGAGGATAAATTTTTAACCTGTGTTAATGTTGAAAAGTAAACTGTTTGCATGACTCTGTCTGATCAGAACTGTATTACAGTAGGTTTTCACAAGACAGAGGCTGTAAAGGATCAGTATCTCTCTCCTGAACCACTTCAGACCCATGAAAGGACAGCTTGCTCAGAGGGCAGCTGAAAAGCCTGTCCACATCCTGGTGAACAGTTTGTTATCTAGTGTTATTAAGCAGACTTTGGGAGACTTTTGGTTAAGATCCATCTTTGCTTAGGTGATTTGCATTTATATTTAGTAGATAGCAGGAAAAATGAACCATTGTTTTTCTGCCAATACATTAATAACTGTGTTCAAGAGTCAAATGCACAAAGACTTCCTAATTCTCTATTTACTAACTATTTTTTTCACTCTCTAGTCAATTGAAAATACAGTTATTTTAGTCTTAAAATTTTGAGATTAATACAAAGTTTTATTACTTTCTGATTTTCTGTGTGCCTGTGGATCATGCATTTTCACATTTTTTTGCTTTTCAGTCACAGGGCTGAGAAAGTTGCTTAATTTTTAAATTAAAGATGGGGTGGTTAAATTTTAGCAGTGTAACAAAATCTGCAGACTATGAAAATGACAGAGTTGGCAATTCATTAAACGAAGTCTGAAGAAACAATCTACAGTTGTGAGGTGGTAATCCAGTGAAGAAGGGAAGCTACACGTCTGCGGTTCATCTCGCTTTTACGTGCAGTGTTTACTAAGTTGATCCACTCTAGAAAACAAAGAATGTACCATTCTTTTTCTAAAATACTCAGTTCCAAATTGCTTTTCTTAAGCATTTTGTGATGACATGGTCTACATGTTAAGTTACAGGACTGCGTTGATTCCCAGTTTCAGTAATGTTTGTGATTTGTTACCTGCTCTTGTTCTGATATTTTAAAGCTTTTGCAGGTAAGAATTACTAGGGAAGGTGAAATGTTTTGCCTCCTTGGAAGTACTTAGATGCTGTATTTATAGCTGTGGAGGCCAATGCTATTTTTGCTTTTGAAAGCTGCTTCTCAAAATAGAAATGGCCATCTGATACTCTGCTTTTAGGAAAAAATACTCCTATAGGAATATTTCTGAAAAACTGATTCTGATCATTTTAAATTGAGATGCAATAGCCAAAATAAACAAGAACAAACTGTTTTAAAAAAAGCATTATACAAATTCTCCCTTCAAAAAGGCAAAAAAGCAGTGAGAATGGAGTCTAAATGTTGTACCTACATCTGTAAAATCATGTCTGACCCATTGGAAGGCTACCACTGAAGGCTAACTGCAACCCAGGGTACCGAAGAACTTCCTAAAATCCCAGAAATGTAAGTGCTTTCTTTGTACATCTTAAGTACACTTGTGAGCTGACATTTAAATGGATACAAGTTTTGTGTGGGATGCACGAGCTCTTGTAAGCCTTGCTGTTTGCAGCCTTTTGAGGTTAGAAGTGTGCCTTTTGGTACAAGTGCTTTTTCAACAGTAGGGGTGGGTGTCAATAGTATGTAGTATTTCAGTCTGGGTTGTTGCCTCATGTCTGAATTGCCCAACTAAGGGATGAGAAGAAACAAAATATATCATTTAGTGGTAGCAGCAGCCAGACCAGCTCAGTGGAATATTGTGAGAATGTGACAATTGACATCAAAGTATAACCTCTCCTTTCCTTGATTATATTGCTACCTATTGTAATATTCCACCATCTTTTGTATAAAATCTCTTGCAGTTGAAGGGGTTTCTTGGATCACAAGATGTCTGTAGACCTTTTCTCTACTCAAAGTAGAATCTTCCTAGAAAGACAATACAAAGAAAGGTGCACAATATGATAAACTATAATAGATTTTGTCTTGTGATGTGTGTTTCTAGAGGTAGGTCCAATGAAGGTACAGGTACAACTAAAGAAGACTAAGAGACACAACTGAACTAAGACAGACTATTATTTTGCATTAGAAGACATTAATGAGTATAGTTTTTTTTTCTAGACTTTCTAGAAGTTCTCTCTAGTGCTATTCAATTGGAAACATTTAATATTATCAAATAGAGAAGCATGCAGAAGACTTAGTGCAACCGTTTCTTCCACAGGGGTTGTGGTGTAATGGATCTCAGGGTTATATTGACTTCCAAGGTGTATGTTGTCCTCAGAGCTGCTTGAACACTTGGCAGCCTGGACATTATAGAAGATTAATAGGAAGATGTAGCAATAAGAGCAGTAGAGCAAATGTTGTCAATGTCACCGTTGTATAGTGATCCCAAAAGATGAGTAAAGAGAGGGTAGAATTTGTGGATGATACCAAACAAATTGGAAGAAGGCTGAGGAACTTGAGGGAGCATCTAGAAAAGCTTAGGTAATAGGCACTGTGATATCAGATGAAATTTTGCAGCTGACAAATCGAGTAAAATCTTCCAAGTACATAATTTGACCTAATTACACACTGCTGAATATTCAATTAACTACTTTTGCTGCTGACAAAAAGCCACCAAGTTAGGCTTTTATCTGGCTCTTAGGAAGAAAAAAAATGTACAACCCCTCCCCCCCAGCCCAAAACAAACGAGAATTACAGTAATTCCTGATAATTTGTTACCACTAGTTTACATGATGATGCTTTATAATAGAAATGCTGAGTTTTGTCCTGCATCACTATAAAACAGAGGGACTGCAGGATGGGCAGAAGTGATTTGTGGCACTGGAAGGAATTCCCTGTGATGAGGTACTGAAAGAAATAGAACTGGTTTAGGTTAGAGGATGAATGGGTTTCGTGTGAATAAATAAATTATGCACTTAAACTTGTGGCAAGAACAAAGAGTGGTGTAACTTGTGCATTCTTTTTTAAAAAAAAAAAAAAAGTAGATGTGCAGAACTTATTCAAATCCACTACTTGTTAAAAATACATGTGCTTCTCCCAGGACAATGAACACAAGCATCTACTGCCCATTCATAAATATCCTTATTCTTCCTGTACGTAATGGGACTCAAAAGACATTCCTGTTCTTATGGCTAGGGCAGCATTTGCAGTGAAACTGTGTATATATACTGCATATAGTTTATAACAGTTGCTTTTGTTAGGTTTTCTTATGGGTAATCAGAATTTCAGCCACAACTTGCTTCATTTGGAAAATGCAATCCTTGTGGAGAAGAACGTGATTATTTTTTTTCATGAGGAAAAAGCTGTGGAGTCACAAACAAATCATTGCACTAAAACTGGGAAAATTTTGCAGGATGGAAGTGGGGTTGTATGTTCCCTCCTTAACATAAAGTTTCCCAGAATTCCTTCATAGCTTTTTATTGGTGTAGCAAGGTTGGGCTTTTTGGATGTTGGAGAATCTCACATTTATACAACATGAAACTTAATTGTTGTGCAGCCAGCCTGCCTTAAACACAAGTACTGCTTTTGTTTTGAAAAATAAGTAGAAATTAGGTGATACCTAGTTCTCCTGCTTATTCAGGGCAAGAGCTGGGTTTCCAACTTGTGTATGAAATCCAAGTCTGACTTTGGTTGTAAACTCCTGTTTCCCATCCATGCATTCATGAATAAATATAGAATATGAATTACTGCAGAGAGGATTTGGCTGGACCCAGAGCTTCGGGCTGGTTGGCTTGAGCAGTGTGCTTTGAGAGCTTCCATCCTTCACAGCCAGTACACTGGCTGCCTTTAACTTTTAAAAACGTTGGGTATTTTTCCCTTCAGAATGTGTCCATAGGTGGAGAGCTGTGGAAATGGAAGGATGTATCATGAGAGATTGTGGTGAAAAGTCTCCCATGTGCATGAGTAACTTCTTTTAGCGCTAAAGGAAACTATGAGCTCACACTGAGGATAGAATAGAGCCTTTTGTTAATATCAAAGACCCAATCAAGGAAGATTTTTATTATATGGGAAACCTCCTGCTGCTTGCAAAGAAGTTCCCTTCACAGAGCACAATGATAAATAATCTTACTTCTTTGGTCATTGTATTACCAGAGGATATTGTTTTGTACTGTTGCATTCAGTGAGTCTTGTGAAATTCAGCTTGGTTTGATCAGATGGGCCAGTAATGCTGTGAAAGGCGATGTGCTGGGCTGGTCCTTTACAAGACTTGAGCTTCAAGTGCTTTAGCCTGAGTAGTTTTTCAGTGTATGTCACCCTAACCTGCCTGTCCAGCTGCTGGGCAGGAAGAGTAGCGAGGGCTGGGCTTTGCAGGGAGCATAAATATTGCAGGGGGAGGAGGTATTTGACAGATCTTCCTGGTAAGTACAATAATTCCTACCTCATCTCACAGACCATATGTAAGGATTAAAATGTTGTTTGCTTACTGTGCATTTACTGAAAGTGCTGTAGCAGATCTGTGAGATTCTGGTTTGTGTTTGAACTGTAATAGGAGTTTGTTCCCTACAAAATTGTTGCAAAAAGCTCAAGGTATTTATCTTTTTAAAAATATTGCTCTCTGATAGTAGGCAGAAATTAATTTTACGTAACTGATTTTTTTTTTCCATATAAATTTATTTTAAAGAAACTTGGGCATATCACAAAGGATTTCCCCTTCAACAACTGAAATTTTTCTAAAGGATAAAAATACTAGGGGAGAGGGGTAAAGGCAGTTTGTGAGGGTGCTTTTTCCTTCTTTCTTTGAGGAAATTTCAGTGAAGGACACTACAAATACTTATATTATTTGATGAAATAATCAGGTATATTATGCCAGAAACAGGAACTGCCTGATGACCTGGAAATAAATGGAATTGTGGGTGTGATGTTACAGTAGGAATATAGAGCATGTTCCAGAGCATTTGCACATGAAATTAAATTTTAAGCTCATGCATTGCTCATTGGTTTTAACAGAAGTAATCAAGGGCTTAGCTAAGCCTGCATTAAAGTGCTTTACTGGTTTTGGCCATAGTATAGTGGGGTTTTTTAATCATAGAGTACTACAAGCTAAAAATGCCAGTCTCCTTAATACAACTTCTTTGGCTAGAGCGCAGTGGATGGAGGAAGAACTGGAGGAAAGTGCTTGTCTGAACATGAAATGCTAGTTGTGTCAGTAGGGATTTTGGTCTGGGGTGAGGGACACAGTGCAGCCTTTCACTGTGGTACCCAGTGTGGTCACAGGGCGATTCTCTTCAGGCCGTGACTTCCAACAGAGAGATCCAAGACAAAATGCACTGTAATTGTTTAGCAGACTGAGATGTAACTAGGCTTTCCGAGGGTGGGAATCTTGCTTGGGAAAGCTTTAGAAACTCACAGATTTGGCAGGTGAGGCATCAGACTCGCCAAAAGAGGGGGAAATGGGAAGGGAGTATAAGAAGCTGATGCACCCCAGGCAGTTTTTATTTCCTCTACAAATGCATTGGCTCAGTGCTGTGCTTGGGTGTTGATTGTGAGCTGTGGGAAAGGAGCAAGTTGCTTTAGAACCAAACTGCAATGTGATCTTTCAGACCAACCTCACATCTGCATATCCTGCAGTGCCTCGCTGCCCCTCTTGGGTCGCAGTGCCATTGCGAAGGGCTGCTTGTGCTCTCCCTACTTTTTCTGTGTGTTGTCAGGACAGGTGATGACAAAGTGGGCAGTGATTTGAGGTGTTCAGGCTGTGGCTAACATTTGAGGAGCCCATAAATATTTTTGTGTCACACGTTATTTTACTGCCATTACTTCAGAGATGGGCTTCTACTCATTGGAAACTTTGCAGTGCTTAAAATGTACATAGCTTTAAAAATTATTAATAAAACTTACATTATTGAAAATGGAAAATATTATCAAAAGTAATTTGATTTTGGCCTGCAGAAACACTTTTATGCATGTTTTCAGTTGGCTTCACTTTCTTGTGCAAGTACTTGAAGTCATCAATGGAAAATCAGGATTGTAGGGCTTTGTAACTCAGTAGGGGTTGCACTATGTGTCTGTAAATGAGAAATCAAAATTATTTTCCATAACAAAGAATGCCACAAATTTCCTGAGACTTTAAATTTTAGTCTTTGTCACTGAAAAATCCTTTGTTGTTGTTGCTGTGACTATTACAATTATGTTCCTATCACACTGACTGATATCTTTAAATTATCATCCTCTGACTACAGTTACCTGTAGTATTCCTTTATAATTAATGAAAGCTGTTATTTTAATATTCAGTATTTTTTAATTAAAATTTAAGATTTTTGGAGATGGTTTGTGCTTCTCTAAATGAAAATAATTTGTGTAATGGTTTGTGTCTGGAGGAGTGACCTTGTGCGTTCTGAAATAAGCAGTAACACAGCTGATTAAATAATGATCATGTAGGCTGGACCATGTACAAATGCCTTGAGATTTGTATGTTGAATATATGAATGCTCTCTAACTGGGAAATAATGGTAAGTGAAGGGAATTGAAAGGCTGTTAATATTAGAAGAAGCAAACAAACTCAACTGAATAAGTTAGCTTTTAGTGCTATATTTGAAAACATAGGAATGTAATTTTATGTGTTTAATTTTATGTGTATATTAAATCACTTAAGGCATCAACATCCACGGCTACTGGTAGCTCCGGTTCTCTTCAGATTTCAGAGTGGAATCTGAAAGAAAGTATTGTTTCCCCTACATGTTTTAGGATAGGATACGAGAGAGTCACTGGCTATACATGTCCTGAATGTCATGCTCCTAAGCAGAATATATATGATATATTGTATAATATAGTAATAGATAATATTGTGTAAAAGAAAGATAAGGTAAAGGTCTTAATGAGCCCTTTCTTTTACTGCAGTAATGGAAATTGACATTAATAGGAATAAAAATTTCACTTAAGGTTTTAGGTTGTAATCTCCCTTGTGTTTAGAAGTCTTTACATCCTTTCTCATGCTTTATCTCCATTAAAGAACAGTTTAATTGTTGTAAGAATGCACAACAGGCTTTTGCACTGAGACTAATATTGCTGTTTCCCTGCTGAAATGTCATTTGTGTCACTGCATGTTGTGTTCTTAAATAATATTTAATTCTGTGACCTTGGTTCACCAGGCCTTCTGAATTGTCCATTAGCTCTCCTCTTTGAGCAGGGGCAATTTCTGCTGCTTGGCTACTAGAAAGAATGCCTGATAGAATTGAAATAGGTTTCAAAAATATGATACCTTGTATGTTTGATTCATCTTGTACTGTTCCTTTTAGTAGAACTAATCAATGCCAGGCAACCTGAGAGATGAAAGTCAAAATTGAAAATGAGGGAGGGAAGGGGCTGAGGAAAAGGAAGTACAAAACCTTCCTGACATGCACACACCAGGAAAATAACAAGGTTGAAAGCACTGTGTCAGGTTGTATCACCTTACCCCGCAGTTGCTCTCATTTATTCAGTAATTAAGTGAGAATATGAACACCTTGGGTCTGTTTCATTTCTTGTCATGGCAAACCTGCTTCCATCTTTGGTTACTGTGTAGCACGTAGATAAAACAGTTGTAGTCATTTTAGAAAAATTTGAGTTATCTGGACAAGTTAAGACACCATCTTAACACATTTCTCCTTCCACCTTTGAAACTTGTGAGAGATGGATCAGACAGCTTTCAACAGCTAGCAAGCTGCAAGGAGGATTTGAATGAAATGAATAACTTGAATATAGTTAAAAGAAGGCCACACACAGTTGCTGTAAGGAAGAAAACTCTTTGCATAGCACAGATTGTTGGGTTTTTTTCTAATCTCTAGCTGGTTTGTTCCTGTATTTATTTATTTTTTTTTCCATTCACTGGAAATGCCTGTTATGAAACTCAGTAGTGATGGCATTGCCAACTTGTCTGTCTCCAGCAACCAGCTCAGTCTGAGTGGTTCCTCCCTCTGTAATCTTCCTTCCCACCTGTGTATTTTGGCAGGTGTGGAGTGCAATGGTTAAGTTTTTCTTCCGTATACCTGTTAACACTTCTAATTCCCTTTCACAGCTGCCAGTTTTCCAGCTTTGTGAAGCTTTTACTGTAGGCAAATGTTGCACATTTGGGGCTGAAACTAAGATGCAAAATACATGTTATGTCAACATACTGCTATTCACACATTTAGAGCATGTTTTAGGCTACAGTGTTGTTAAGGGTGAATCCACCTAACAATGGAAGGTGCAGAACACTTGGAGGGACAGGTGTAGAGCTGATGTGAGCAGTGTTGTTCACTGAAAATGTTTTTAACCTGTTCATCCCAACTTGGCATTTGATCCTTATCTCCAGATTTCTTCATGTCTTTATACCTTTTACAGCACACTATTAATTGCTTTCTGACTGAGATCATTAGTAAGTTGTCACGGCTCACTCTTAAGAGACGTGTCAAGTGCCTCCTCTGCTTGTTTAGTTTTTTTGTCTTGCTTGGCAGATTCTTAACCACAGGGTGCAAGATTTACTTCAGACGAGTTAGTGAGCTTTTATACTGCTGAAGTTGCCTTTAAGAAAGGGTTTTACTAAACAGAATTTACTTTACTAGGGACTGTTTATAGAAATATATACCCGGTTCCACATCTCAGTGGTTATTCTGAAACCTAACGAAGATCAAATAATTTTGGAGCATATTATTTTCCTAATGGGAAGGAAGAAGTCAGAGAGTTGTGGTCAATAGGACAGAATCTAGTTGGAGGTCTGTGACTAGTGGAGTCCTCGGGGGTCAGTACTGGGACTGGTACATTATTTTCATCAATGACCTGGATGAGGGAACAGAGTGTGTCCTCGGCAAGTTTGCTGATGATACTAAACTGGGAGGAGTGTCTGACACACCAGAAGGCTGTGCTGCCATTCAGTGAGACCTAGACAGGATGGAGAGTTGGGCAGAGAGAAACTTGATGAAATTTAACAGTGGTAAGTGTAGAGTCTTGCATCTGGGGAAGAATACCCCATGTACCAGTACAGGTTGGGGGCTGAGCTGCTGGAGAGCAGTGTAGGAGAAAGGGACCTGGGGGTCCTGGTGGACAGGAGGATGACCATGAGCCAGCAATGTGCCCTTGTGGCCGAGAAGGCCAATGGCATCCTGGGGTGCATTAGAAAGGGTGTGGTTAGTATGTCAAGAGAGGTTCTCCTCCCCCTCTATTCTGCCCTGGTGAGGCCACATCTGGAATATTGTGTCCAGTTCTGGGCCCCTCAGTTCAAGAAGGACAGGGCTCATCAATGTTTACAAATATGTTAAAGGCGAGTGCCTGGAGGATGAAGCCAGGCTTTTTTCAGTGATGTCTAGTGATAGGACAAGGGGCAATGGGTGCAAACTGGAGCATAGGAGGTTCCATGTGAATATCAGGAAGAAATTCTTTACTCTGAGAGTGACAGAGCACTGAGACAGGCTGCCCAAAGAGGTTGTAGAGTCTCCTTTGCTGGAGACATACAAAACCTGCCTGGACAGGTTCCTGTGTGATGTGCTCTTGGTGACCCTGCTCTGTCAGGGAGGTTGGACTGGATGATCTTTCAAGGTCCCTTCCAACCCCTAAGATTCTGTGATTCTGTGTGTAATGTGAGATCAGAAATGGTTTCACATTTTTCTTTTTCCTCACTAATCAATGATGTATTGAAGAGTAAAGTTATTAGTTGTAAATACAGGGTATCTGCAAAGAATTTTTGCTACACTTGTGCCAGTCTATTTTAGTTCCTTTGATCTGTGGGGAAGCCAGTCAGACTTCGCAGGGATTTCCTGAATTCTCAGATGCTGTGGAAACTCTCCTGGTGCTCAGTTCACTGTCACTGGGAGGTCTTCCATGCATTCTGATACTGTGTCATCTAGATCTCTATAACTGATTAATTAACAATTCGTTAATAAGTAACAGGAGCAACTGTTGATCCTGAAGGCTTATTGTAGGGCAGTGAGATAACCGATTGCTAATCCATGGACCACAGCTCTGATGCTCTCCATGTTTACTTCTGCTGTCTTCTTGAGTTGGTCATTCCTGTGGTGGAGCCACCTACTACCAGCAGTCATGGTGGTGCCATGCTTGAATCAGATGTAGCTTTCCTAGTTGGAAGCCAGTGAAGAAAAATTAAAACTTAGCCCCGATATTTTTAGTGATCTCTGGAAAAATAACTGGGGTGAGCGTGCATAAAAGTGTTCCCTGCTTAAGTACATGGTTTGTTACTTGCTGGAGATGTTACAGAGGTGTCCTAGTCTGGGGGACAGCTGAAGTTCTGAAGAGAATATGCATTAATACAATCTGCCATGAATCCTTATTCAGACTGGCGTGTTAACTACAGCTGGCATTTTCACAGTGGGTTTTGGTTTTATCTGCTGTATGGTTTTCCACAGCACTGCTAAAATCCAGCCAAAGTGCTGGCTGCAGAGCTCTGGGTATCATTGGGTATTCTGATTTCTACAGGCACTGACAGGTAGAGAGCAGAATTGCCCTGCATCTCATACAGTGAGCAAGCACCCCTTTTGTGCTAAATTTCCATTTCCTCGCTATCCTTATTGTAAGCAGGATTTGCATATTTAATTCTTTTCATTTATTGAAAAATATATCCCTTTAGGTTTGACAGCTTCCCAAAGAATGTTTTAGATTTCCCACACTGATTGTGGGCCATATGTTAGTACTAATTATATAAATGAGACATCACAGAATTGTGACATGCTGAAATGTTCAGTGCTTTAAAGACTTAAACAAGTGTATGCTAGCTGGGCTAAGTACTGAAGGAAGAAAGGAGGAGACACAAGTTTTCAGCAGATGTTAGTGGCTTCATAGGACTAGCCATTGTCTTAATCTCTATTTAAGAAGTTGCTGATATTCTGAAGGGTTTGTCAGGCTATTTTAAGTTGCCATGGTGCAGAAAAAAATAATTTCCTTTTTGCACCTATGGATATGCCAGAGATTCATTGTACATTAAATCATATGAAATGTTGAATGCTGATTGATAGCCTCATTTCACTGTTGGAAGAAACATGAAATGCATGTCTGTACTTAAGTGTTCCTGTGCTTTTGTGTTGTGAATGTTGCTTTGAGGTGGAGAGGCTCACAGACATTTTAATTTTTGTCACTTAATGAAGGAATGAACTAATAGAGAAAGAAGTAGTTGGAAGGTTGGAGCTGTAAAATGAAGGCGTAAGCAACAAAAAGGGATTTTGTAAGATACTTTTCATTAATGTTAATGGGACAATGTGCTCTGGCTATCTGTGAAGTTGATTATATTTTGAACAAGTTTCTAGTAAAAAAAAGAGTCTAGTTTCTGCTAATGCTGTCATATTCGTTTTTTTATTGCTCCAAGACTCAGTAAGTGCATACATTGGTGAAGACAGTGTCACAGAAAGTGTATTGCACAAAAGTTTGGTCTTCATAGTTAAAAATGAAATAGGTATGCAGGCTATGCATATGGAGCTGGCAAGCCAAAATTATGTCTGTAAGCTATTTCTGTACATTTAGCTTTAATGCTGATGCATATTTAATTGCTTGCCCTGTTTTCCCCACAGCAAGATGTGGCTGTCTTCCACTACAGTCAGCACCTGAAGTCTGCAGCAACCCAGTTTGATGTTTGTATTTTGCATGTGAAGTGCAGCATCCACATCTGCAAGTAGCAGGTCGACTTACTCTGGGGGAAACCCACAAAATCAACTCTGCTTTCAGAGGGATGTTTCTGTGGAGAGGTTATTGGTGGACTGTAAATGGATCAATTCACAGTTTTAGTTGCTGTGGCTGTCATTTCTTTTCTATGGTGGAAATAGGATTATACTGTGGTTTTTGTCTTGTGTGCAGACAGCTTATTCAACATGCAATAAATTGATTTATGTTGTCTATCTCCTTAAACAAGCATAGAAAGGTATTTTTGATTGAGTGCATTGAATAGCTTCTTAATTGTGATAATACTTTCAGCTTTCACTCCCAAGAACTGACCTATGCCAGTTTCTGTACTTATTGTCAGGACATGTTTGGAAAATAGAATCACAAGAAGCAATTAGTAATACTCTTGCTGAAAGATTACTCTGCCTTGTTAAAGCTCAGGTGCTTTGTGAAAGATGAGTATCATTTAATTTCATATGGAAAAGCAGCCACCATTTGTAAATCAAATCTGAGTCATTGTTTCATGGGAAATATTTTTTTTATTTTACTTGAATTCAGTGTGACAACTTAGGTGATTAGCACCAGTAGGACAGGACAGAGCAACAGAGAAAAAGCTTTGGATTTGTTTATCAGCAGAAGGTATGTGTGAGCAGAGGAGGAATCTAGCATCATGAGACTGGCTGTTTTATTAGAGATACCAAATAACTCTCTTTTTTTCTTTTTTTTTTTTTTTGTCAATTTGACTTGTGTCCTGTTGTGCTGTTTTCTACAATTTGTGTAACACTGTAAGTTCTTACTGTTTTATCAAAGGATGGCAGATTGTTCCATTGTAAATGAAGAAATCCCTTCAGATTACACATTTTCTGCTCAGCTGCAGATTAACAGTTTTATCCAGTCACAATTGTAGGGTATATTGCCAGAAGATAATTTGTTCCCTCTGTGTCTCAGTCATGCTTATTACCTTCATTTTATTATATACTTTGAGCCTGTGAAATGATTTCTTAACTGCACTTAAAGATAGTTTGTGTAGACAGCAAAATTACTGTTCCCGCCCTCAGGATCAATTTGTAACATGGTTTTATATAAATATTATGTGCTACACTTCAATATTGTTCATAGTCCAGAAGATAACTGCTGTGATGAGTCTTACTTAAGCATAGTGAAAACAGAGTCCATATGGAATTTGAAGGAAAAGGTACTTAATTAGCTGTGGTGTAATACTGCTGTCCTGTTTCCAGCAGAACTGCCAGTGCCCCCAAAGCTGCTTCTTGCATGAGGGAAATACTGATTTAGTACATTTAAAAAATGTGTTCTGGATTTTGTTTGTTGGTTTGGGTTTTTTTTTGGGGGGGAGAGCTTTCATGAAATGAGGATGCAATTTATAAAAAGACAACACTGACTTAGAAAGATTTATGGGGAGGGAATAGGAGAGAAACCTAAGCAGAGAAGTAAAAGATATTAGTAGATAGTCAGGCAAAGAAATTGTGAAAGAAAGAAAAGAATTCACATGGTCTTAAAGAAGATTGAAGGAAAGGAAAAAAAAAGAAAAGGGGAATTGTCAGAATACAGAACAGAATGAGTTGTAAACTGTCAAATCAGGCACCCAGACATATTGCTCTGTTAACACTGGCCTGATTGGTTTACCTTTCTTCTTTTTCCCCTCTTCTCCTGTCTCCTATACTGGAAAAATAGTTTACTAGAATGACACTATGAGGGTACTGAGCGTTCGTGCTCAGAGGTGTCTTAACATCTTTATGTTGATTGCCCTATGTACGTTTACTCTAGGTTACAAAGGAGATATGCTTCTGTGCATTTAGTTACTTCATTACCATCTTTCAGCTTTTATGCTGAGTAAAAGCATCATCAGAACCTCAACAGAGCACTTGTCCTTTTTTTACCTGCATGAAATATCTGGGTGGGAAAAGAGTTTGTCTAGGGAAACCTGAGGTATGATAACCCCATAACTGGGTTGCCACACACCATTCTTACTTCACTTCTTTTAAACCTTTTCACCATTC
>NW_009952263.1:5115942-5119974 GCF_000747805.2 Chaetura pelagica | reverse complement strand
CTGCTGAATGTATGTCAGATTTTGAAACATTAGCATATGGAAGCATCAACCTTTCCCACCTGAGGAAAACCAGATTTTTTAGGCATGGAGGCCAGACTCCAGAGGGATCAATACCGTGCAGCACACTGCTAAATTATGGCTCAATACAAGATACAGTAAAATATCATGTGTATTCATATTTTTGTTTATTAGCTTTGCTGCAAGTAAAACCACAATTTCCCAGTACTGCAATTGAGATACAACCAAGGACTCCAAGGTCTCATTTGTTAATTTTAAAATTGCAGTTAGTTTCCTTTTTTTATTCATATGACTTTTCCTCTAGTTACTCTTGGTGCAGCACTACAAATTTCAAGATACTATTGTGCTGTGTAATGCACTATGGGATATAAGGGAGCCTTAAAGTGATCAAAAATTCACGCTCCTTAACGACTTTGCTGGAAACTTGAGTTGCTCCAGCACTGTTAAGTCTTTCTAGCTTTAGAAATATTTGTGGCTGTGGTCCCTATTTAATGTAAAGCCTCCTTATACTTCTTGGCAGTATAAATAAGCCTTTAAATAGGAGCAGTTGAAACCTGAAGTGTAGGTCCATGCTTCAGAAGCGCTGGCATGGGCAGCATCAGCATGAGTGGTGTGACTTCGGATTTGACTCAAATTCCCTTTTTGTGCATAGATATTTATATTTTGTTGTGTTATTCAGGCAGCACATGTTCTACATTATGAGGAATCATTTCTTCAATTACATTGAATTGTTTTGGTTGGATCTCTGTATCATTGCTCCTTTTGTCTTCAGGCCTTTTGAAGGCAAAATTTGATGTGATTCATTCCATTCAATTAAATCCTTCTTTCTGTCGTTGTGCCTGTGTGTTGGCTTTCCCCGACCTCACCCTGAGTGCCTGTTGTGAAAGTCGTTGAGGTTGATCCTGGTCCCCGTTGTTTAATGCTCTCACTGCAGCTCTACAGGGTCACCACAAATCATGCTTTCATCCAGATTGCTCAGTACTCAAGGCTAATGCACACTCTTTTACATCTACTGCTTAGACATAGTTAAATGTGAATTCAGTAACAATTTAAGACTATAAATACATCATGGGGCTTTGGGTTGTCTGGGCTTTGCAGGGGCAGGTGGTGCCACCCGTAACTGACATGGAAGAACATCTTTAAAATGAGGTTTTACTCCCACTCCTGGAGGACCATGTTTCACTGAAGAACCAGGCCTGGGATTGCCTGACTACAACAGGTTTGGCATGCTGCTCCTGTTTCCTGGGAAGCTTGCTTTTGCTGGAGTATGAGTTGAATTCTCAGTACACTTGCTTTGTGTAATACCTTGAGAATTAAAGCTTGTGGTAATTTGTTAAAAATAACTTGAGCCCATGGTAACTGCCCTGCAAAGAGCTTGGTTCACCACTGTTCAGTCTTCTCTGAGCTTCAAAACCTAAATTTTTTATTCTTGTGATAGCGGTTTTACTGTAAGTAGTAACATCAGTCTTGTCTTAAATATTAAAGTCTAAATTTTATCAGTGGGTTTTCACAGAACTTGTCTTTGAAATGGTGCATTGCTTTTATAAGCTGGTGCAAGATATTTGTAATATATCCAGAAAGTATTTTGCCAGAACTATCAAATGATGAGCTATATTAAAAGACTTTTCAGTATTAACTTGTAGTTGCAGTTACAGGTTTAACTCCGTTATTTAGCTATGTAGAGTGTTCTTGAGAGAATGGTGCAAGTTTGTTTCCACAGGAACTGATTTGTCATGTAATTATTACTGGTTTTCCCTTCAAAATATTCTTTTAAAAATTTCTTTTTATAAACTGGCTGGGAATACCCTTTTCAGTAAAACTGCACCCTGCACAGGTGCAATGCCTTTTACTTCTGTTTCATTCTGCAGAACATGGAGGACAGGAACACCCAAGGGATTGATGACAGGGAGGAGCTAGGAAGCTTGGACTGAATAGACAGCAAGAGTTTGTGTCCACTGGAGCAAATTCCTGCCTGGGTCTTAGACTGGCACTTTGGACTTCTGTTTCTGTCCTGTGAGGTGCTGCATATGCACAGCATCCTTGGGCAGTGCCTCCTTCTCATCTGGATATGGTTTGGAGGACAAGATAGTTGCTCCTTGAGATCACTTAACGGAAGGCTGAGTGTTGAGCCTGAAGAATCAGTCCTCCTACTGACCCAAGTAGTTAAGTGTGACATTTTAATAGAGGTTCTGTTTATAATTTTTAAAAATTCTAGGAAATTACTCAGGAGGTGCAATATCATTATTGCCTGAGTTTGTGAAGTTAAATGTTAAGAAATAAGAAAATAACATATTTAAGGTATCAACAACTTGAATTTAGTACATATGAATGTGGCTTTTGGTTGCTGCTGTAATAATTAGTTAAAAAGACTGATGGACTGGGGGTCTTTCTGTAGCTCCTTCAGATCTTCAGGTCAGACTGCGGCATCTCATCTAGGAGATCCCCGTTGTGTTTACATTCATATATTTCTTCTGTGGAAAAGGCTTCAGCTGCTTGCTAAACTTGGATACATGGGCCAATTTTGGCACCTGTGAGGCTGGATTTTTGAGCTGGATGGATAAACATTTGGTTTTGCTGGCTTGTAGTAGATAAATGTCGTTTCTAGATTGACACACATTTACAGTCAAGCAATGGCTTCTCTGTTGTGACCAACTGCTTAAGGTTACACATGTACAGAAGTGGTTTGCTATACCATGCTGGTTACCCCCTTTTTGACAGAAGGAATAATCTGTAATTAATTTATGAGGTCATTAGCTTGAATTGTAATACTGGACTTTACTGCCATACTGGACTTTACAATACTATTTAGATATATCTTAATAGAAGGATTTTTTTTTGGTAGACTTGCTGTATTGCATTGATTTACTGTTTGGTTGTTGGTATAGATTTAGAAATACACTGCTTCTACCACACAGTAGTATTCCCATATGTAGGAATGTACCTGACTGGATGGATGTCTTTTATTTATGTATTTTCATTGATTTCTTTATTCTGGGTGGACTTGAAGGTGCCAAGCATAAATGCACTGAGCTGCAAAACTGTGGACTAAAGCTTTGGACTAAGGTATGTGAAGATGATAAATGTTATTTATTTATTTTTTTTCCCAGAGTTTTTCTGTGTCCTAAATGCTGAATTTGCAGTGACAATGATATGGATGTAGGATCAGCTTTTACTGTTGGTGCATGAGTGAAGCACTAGACTGTAATGTCTGATTCTTGACTGAAGTCCCCTGGCATTTCAGTAGTAACAATAAATAATAACAGCTGTAGGGTGGTGTGGAGACAAGGAGTCATGTTTGTGGTTTTGTATTTTTGTGCATGATAAAATCTGTGTAGCCAAAGATTGACTTGTCCACAGAGGCTCTTTTTTTTCTTCTTTTTTTTTTTTTTTTTTTTTTTTTTTTTTTTTTTTTTTTTTTTTTTTTTTTAGTGGAACAAGCCTATGATTTCTTGCAGAAATCAGGAATTAATTCAGCCTTTTCTGTTGAACTTGAGGGTGGAATCCAAAAAGATGGTTGCTTACCTAAGTCTTGCAGGAAGAGAATTTCACTTATGAATAGGTACCAGAAATACATACTTGTTTTTTAAGAGATCAGAAACACTTAGCAAATCTCAGTACAGCATGTGAGGTAAATGCATTGTTTTATCCTTAAGCATAATTTTGAAAATCTAAATACAAATGTATAGTAACGGTATTAAATATTTAAAATTTTGAAAAAAATAATACATTTAAATATTAAATACCTGTGCTGGAGAACATATTGCTGGGTTGAGTACTTATTTTGGTAACATGGTTTATTTGAGTGGTTCTTTTCTTTCTTGTGTGAAAGAAGGGAAGACGTGTCGAGTGTATATGTGAGGTCAGGATTGTTTAAGTCATGAACACTTTTAAAAAGTGATTATGTGTTTAACTCTAGGGTGGCCAGCACTTTTTGAAGCAACAAAACAGAATTTCCCCAATTAATAAGAATAAAAGAGAAGATTAGCTTTCCATACTCTGTTTTTTGTTGGCTTT
>NW_009952263.1:5062136-5115900 GCF_000747805.2 Chaetura pelagica | reverse complement strand
TCCTGCTGAGGAATGTGAAATATGTTCCTGCATTTCTCATTCACAGCTCTACTTTGATGTAGGAAAACGAGTGATAAATTAAAACTGGCGTGCATTGAGTTGCTGTAAATCACCTTATAAAAAAGTCTTGACCAGCAGAGGGCTTCTGTCCCTGGGAAATAATCCCTCACACCGTTGTTGCCAGAGAAGAGAAGCTTTATCCACCTTTCTGCAACAGTTTTCCTTTTCTTCTGGTCCTGTGGACTGATGAGCTCTGGGAAGCTCTGCAGGATCCCATAGACTCCTTCGGTTGCCTTCAGGTTACTGGTGATGCAGTCTCATTTCCTTAGAGCAGGGGAAAACACTGTCCTTCTGCAGTAGCCCAATTTTAATTATATTAAAATGATTTTCTTATGGAGATGTAAATGTGAGGACAGGGAGAGATGTGTCTAAGATCTTTGGAGTTCAGACTGTGGGCTAAATACTATATTAGTGGCCAACTTGTAAAAAAGTCTATCTCATTTTCTGCCAGACTAAATCTTTGCTCTTTTCATCCTGCTTTGGCACAGAATGTCATCTGATAAATCCTTGCTCTATTACAATTTATGTCCTTAGCTATGTGAAAGGTGTGTACGAATGTGGATGCACTCAAGCAGGTTTCTGTAACGGCAAGATCACTTATCTTACACTCTGCTAGAAATACATTTTGAATCTGTCTTTCTGCCTCATTACTGAATATTCTTGCCACAAATTTTTTAATTTTACCTGGCAGGCATTAGTCTTTCATTTGGCTAGGTTTTACATTCCTTTTAACTACTTAATCTAGAATTCATCTCTGTTGTTTATTCTGTAGCCACAATGTGCTAAACAGCCTCAAGTCAAATATTGCCACACACACCTCTCTTCTTAAAATACCATTAACTTTGCTTGGTGCTGTGAGCCACCCAGTCAGAACCAAGCCTTTCAGCTTTGTGACTGGCAGCATATGGTGAGACAACCTCTTTTGGACACATTTGGTTAAAAAGATAGTGTTTTTACTGCCTTTCTGTGTTCAGCAGAGCCTTTTTTCTCCTCGGCAGAATTGGAAGATAATAGGATTATAAAGGGTGAGTAATTGACTGACGACCACTTCCAGCCATAGCATTTTTCTTCATATTGTGTGGCCTGTGTGCTAAGGTGAGGCGCAGCCTGATTTCTTATTGCCACAGCTCGCTGCACTAAATCTCGTGGCGGCTTGGGTGTTCTGCCAGCAGTGTAGGGGAAACAGAAAGACATATAACTGGTCTGGGTTGGTTTTATTTTTAATTCAGGTTGTTTTGTTTTAATCGCATTGTGTATCTGTTAGGATGTTGTGCGCTTTTGCATGCTAAAATCAAACAGAGTAGGTGCAACGTTGATTTAATTGCTGCCACAAACATTATTTTTTTAAATCCCATGTATTTCAATGCCACCTTTCTGATTTTTTTTGTGTGTTTTCTTTTCCTCATCCAGATGTTGTCTTTTTGGGGCAGTTATTTCTGTTAATTGTTGATGGCTAGATTGCAGAAAGATGAAGGCTGTAGGTTGAAAATGCTGAGGAGCATAGCTGAGTAACAGCTTCTGCTGCTAAGAGAGGTTTGGGAACTTGGAGGAAGATGGCACTAACAGTTTAAAGCTTTGGTCACCCTGGGGCAGGCTTGAAAGAGAAGGAATCAGAAATTTGAGTCACCCAGCAGGGAGTGAATGAATACTCTTATCCTTTTTAATCGAGGATTTATTTTTTATTTGGTGGTTGTGGCTGTTTTCTTGTTTTCATTTAATCTTTTCCCCTTCTTAGCTTTTTCTCCCAAGTTTCCCTCCCTTTCTCCCTCCTCTCTGTTGCCTCTTGCTTGAACCTGAATGGCTCTAACAGTAAATGACTGTTTGATGAGTCTTTCCTCACCATCCCCCAATATCTAATTTACCAGGGAGAGCTCTGGAGGTGGGTGGTACCCCTCTCCTTTTAGCAGAGTTTTAGATAGACTTGTCAGGTCACGATGCCCATAGGCAAAGGGCATGTATATCAAACACATAGGGAAGCAGCACAAGCTTAGCTTAGAGTTACTTTAAAAGTGACTTAGTCCAAGCAGTCCTAAAACCCTGCCTGGAGACTCTCCGTGCAGCTTGGGAGGCTTACTTATACTTCAGAATGATACGTAATCAATAGAATACTGCATTTATTTATAACATTGAATTTATTTTCATATAGATTACCATATATATGATATCCTAAATGCTGAAATGTATTTTTGCATCAGTTTCTAGGGATGAGTGTGAGGACCACAGCTATAGAGCTAAGTTTAAAATCAGAACTGAGGGTGTCAGAAGTTTTTGATAACGCTTTTTTTTTCCCATTTATTGTCTGTGCATGAGAAAACAGTATCAAAACTCAAAGCAGTTTGTTGTTTTCTGGTTATTGGGATCCTCACTGTCTTTGCTTTGGCATCAGTTTTGATGTGTACTGTAAACACTCCTTAGTAATGTAAGGATGTGTAAGTCTGTAGCAGTTATGGTGCATCAAGGTTTTAGAAACTGTTCTGAGTTTGCTGTTACACTGTTACGAATTTAAAGATTATACCAGTGGTATATGTGTTAGTGTTATGCAAGACATGCGTATTACACACAATGTGAATATGTTTTGCCTTTTCTGAATAACTTAGAATAAATAAAAGCACTTGTAAATGAAAAAGACCCGGAGAGCACCTTATTGTAAAAAAAATATAACGATGGAACTTGGTACATCCCTTACCTCAGTAAGCTTCTTGCTTAGTTTAAAAGGTCAAATAAATTAAAAGACAAATTAATCTTAACATGTTGGTGAACTACTTACTGACTTTAATTGTAACTGTAAAAATAGACACCCTGAGGCCAATTTAAGCAGTAGCAACTAATGCTGTTATGATAGCCTTAGGAAGCTAGTGTAACAGACAGGATGTTTTGTAATAAAACTGTAAAACAATTAAAATAGCTGCACAAAGCATGCTGCTTTTTAGCCTGTCCAGAGGAAAGGGCTGTGAAGGGAGTGTCAGCCAGTCACAACCTCACAGTTGCAATAAATTGCCATCTACTTTTGGAAGGGGCAAAAGATGGATAACAAAGTCGACAAGTAAATACATGCTACATAAATATGCATAAATCCATTACCATCTGCCACATTGTCCAATTTGACTGGGTTGTCTTTCTGTGTCTACCACATAAATCAGTTTAAAACAGTTTCCCTCAAGCAATATTTTCTGTAATGAATGGGTGAAAGATCTACATTCTTGGGTTGTGACTGTAGTTCTGGTATATAGTATAGAAAATACCGTATTTGCCATTTTTGCAAAAAAAGAAAGCTGTAGTCAAAAGATTTATTTGACTGCAGCTACTAAGCTTTGCATTAGTCTTTGGAAGCCAAGCCAGGAAGTTAAATTATCAGGCTTTTTTTGCTTGGCTAGGAATTTTTAGTGGTTTATTTTATGCAATCACTACTGCAGACAGTAAGTACCGATTAGAAATATCAGTTTCTAAATGTACTGGGTTTGTATCCCAGCATTATGATAATTTTAAATAATAATTTTTAATAAGGTTCTGTTCCTTGCTTAGCAAGCAAATGTAGCTCATAGTGTTGCTGTTTATTCTTTGTGTCATCACTGTGTTATGTCTCAGTTTAGGTCCAAGTAATTTTATTTTTCTGTCCTGTATATGCATAGCACACTTGCATTTAATCTTCTATCCAGATGTGGCCTCTGACTCTTTAGATTCAGCTTGTATGATTTTCCTACATCCTGTTCTGGATTTCTCCTAATAGCTACGACTGTAGAATCACTGTACTCTGCCATACATTCATGTGGGCTTCGTTTACACAGAGGCTGCTTTACACTGTTCTGGCAATGAAAAGGGGCCCCAGTGAGAATGGGACTCAAGACCCAGCTGGCTCGTCTTGTTTTTCATGACTTACAGAATAGATTACACTGGGGTATATGAAATTCATTTGTATATTTTTCATGTAAGAAGAAAGTATTCAAAATAGATTTTTTGCTTCTTTCTTTATAGAATAAATCTCTGAAATAAAATTCTTTTTAGCGTACACTTAATATTCCTTTTTTTTTTTTTTTCACTCCTCAATTTAGAGAGACATGATTACTATTGGAAAAATGCTAGGGCTCTGATTAGGAGTGTATGTTAAGACTTTACATCAAGGTACTTTTTTTGGTAAGAGGTTTTACTCTTAAAATGCTAATTTGTGATAAAAAGGAAGAAAAATTAGTGGTTCTGTTGGCATTGTTATAATGGAACTCACTTGAGTTTATATCTGAAGCTATCTGATAACCCATCTTTCTGGAAATATTTGCCCCTCCAGTAAGGGAAAGATAAAAAATCTAAAATATCTATCAGGGTACTTCTGTGGAGTTTTGTAAATCACTTAAGTATTCTTAAATCAGTATAGTTAGGTGTCCTTTAGTAGGTTAGAAATCTTGAATTTCTGTTTTTTAAGAATCACAGGTTTGCAGTGTAAGAAAGTTGCAATAATTTTATTAGTCTATTGCAAGTCGAAGTAATTTATAGGTAGTACTGAAACAATTTTTTTATGTAGTAATGATTTTGTAGTGTTCAAAAAATAGCTTTTAATAAAAAACACAGCTTAATATAGCAGAAAATTAATGTTAAAACTACAAATGAATCCACTTTGGAAAAAACTGCAAGTGTGGAATTGATTTTCACTTCAAGTTAGCTGTCTGAAAATTAGGCATCACATGCAAGTTGCCCACCCTTTCAGCTCAGTCAGGGAAGGGAGGGGGGTCCCTGTAGAGCAGGAATCATCTCATTTAAATAAAAGTGTACAATACAAGTGGGATATGTTTTCCATAGGAGGACAAACTGGCTGTGTTAGCTAGGAAAGGAGTCTGCACTTTCTGATTAACTTGTAGTTAGCTGGCACTGAATTGGATGAATCCCATCCTGAATGACATGAGCTTCAGTGGTCTGCATTTTTGGGTGTGTTTTTTGGTAGACCAAAAATGTCAATGTGATACTTTTTGCACATATGGGGGGAGGGAGCAGTGTGCTCATAATTAAAACAAAAAAATTAGATTTTGGTTATAAAATATTAATCTACAATATGCCAATTTTCAGATGTTTTATATGCAGCTGGGGTATGATTTAAAGATTTTTTCAAGAAGCAAACAAACAGAAGCCCCACCTAACTGCACATCTTGACTCTGTATCCTCCTTATCAACTGACTGATAGCGTGAAATAATAGACCAAAGTATAAAGGTTTGTTTGAGAAAGTCCCTTTTCTGATCTGAAACTACTCTTTCAACAGTTCTGTGTGCTGGCTGGTTTCCTTTGGGCACATTTTGTATGTGTTTAGAGGAGAGAAGATAGTCTGGCAACTACGTATCAAGGCAGGAAACCTTCTATTTCCAGATCTACCCCAGGCTTCCTGTGCAGCTGAGGAGCGGATCCCGCTAACCTGAGCTCAAAAAAAAAAAAGAGGCTGGGGAGACTTGTTTTTGTGTGTAAGTTTTAAAAATTTTTAATGCAGTATTTCTCCCACCAGTTTTCTTATGAGTAAGATCTGATACTTACCTGCCTAGAAGGATCTTAAGAAAGGGAATTTTCTGATCAGCTTCAAGCTCTCTCCTGCAGGATGCCTTGTGCATGGAGAAAACTTTTAACTGTTACTGGACTTTCAATCCTCAAGCCAGACTGAAGGAAATCTGTGCAGGGTACCAACCTCTGAAACGGTCTTGCTCCCTGCCCTTGGTAATGGAGTAAAAAGATGAAACCCTCCTTAGAAATAAAGTAATTTGTTATTATTTTCGAGCAGCAATGGCAGGAAATGGGAAGAAAACAATTGCTGTGAAAACAATTTGAATGCTGCTCCAGACAAATAAAAGACCAAGGCAGTGGCTGACCTCTTCTGACAAACAGCTGGAGCAAAAAACGGCCACGAAGTTGTCACTTAAGGACTTAATGGTAGAGATCTTTCAAATCAAAGAAACAGTAAACAAGGTAGATGGAGCTTTTACAGAGGTTAAAACTGAGATAGCTCAAATGAAAGCCAGGCAAAATGAAATTAAAGAAAAGGTGAATCAACAGCTCCGCGTGTGTGAGGATGAATTGCTTACGTTAAAAGAGACTTCTAATCAAATCAGGTTTCTGGAATGATCTTTGAAGAATCAGGAGAATAAAAGGATAAAATTGAATTTGCGGCTGGATACCTAGAAAAGGCTTGAAGGACATCACCCAGGGGAGGTTTTGAAAATATTGCACTGGAGCTGATAAAAGTCAACACTTAGAGGAGCCTCTGAAGTGGAAAGGTTGCACCTGAGTTTCCTTGCGGGTGCCCAGTAGACATCAGCCCTTTGTATCGGAAATGTTGGGCTTGCCTTGTGTATTGCAGATGATAGCGTTAGTTTCCTGCTGTTAGTTTTCAGATCACTCTCACTAGACCTTAGCTGGATGCAGGCTGTCTGCCAGTGATGGTTTTACAGCCTCCCTGAATGTGGGGCCTGATTTATGGCACCCTAGTGACATAGGGGTATGTTATTGCATGACAATGCAGCAATAACGGGATGGACCAGTCAGACCATCCTCAGGCTCAGGAAGATACCTTTTCCTCTCACTAACAAACACAGAGGCATTTTGTTTTGCA
This sequence comes from Chaetura pelagica, assembly GCF_000747805.2. Lineage (NCBI taxonomy): Eukaryota > Metazoa > Chordata > Aves > Apodiformes > Apodidae > Chaetura > Chaetura pelagica. The sequence goes on along the minus strand of NW_009952263.1, from coordinate 5,109,262 downwards.
AAACTGCGCTGCTTCCAAAATGCAGTGACCTACTTAGGGATTCCTGAGGTAGGCTAGATTATTTATATGTTATTTTAAGAAATGCTGGAAAAGATAATACAGGAGAGTATTCTCAAGTAGTTCCACATTTTAGTACTGATGCTGCTAGTGTGGTGAAATACGGAGCAGACAAGAAGCAGTGGTGCTCTATGATGCCTGACTGTTCACTGATGGAACCTTGCATCAGCAAAAAAATTAAGAATACTGTTGCAGGTTCATCTTGGATAGGGGTCAGGCAGCTAAGAGTCATGTGGGTTTGCTCTGGAGTTGAGCCTGAAGTGCTTAGTTTGCAACTAGGACAGATAGATACAAAAACTAACAAGAAAGGGAAAGCATACCTCCTTGCAATTTTGCAGAAGGGAAAACTGAAATATCTAGGTGGAAAAAAAGGGTGGAATAAAAGCCTAAAACTAAGGTGGAATTAACTTGGAATCAGTGTTGTTGGTTTTCTTGAACTAACCACCAATTGCCACTTTGTTAAGGGTACTTAATGAGAAAGGTAGCTTTGTCTGTCCTTGGAGATCTCTGAATGTATGCAAGATTCCTCAGTATTCCTCTTCTGATTTATTTACTGTTTAATACTTTCTTCAATACTTTTTACTGGCATTTACAGCAGTAATTCTTTTACTTTTTATTCCACCAGTTTTAACTAAAGTTGGTGAGTAGGTTTAGAAAAGGTGAGTAATTATTCAAGTTTACAGTAATCCAAATGTTTCGCTGTCTTGGTTTTTTCATTTTTTCATTTTTTTCATTTGTTCTTACTGATTCATGGTGAAGTATCACACAGAGTCCTCTATAAAATCTGTAACCATCATACTTCTTTATAAAATACTTTTTTTTTTCTTTTTCCTTTTTCTATCCCAGCAATGGCAAGCAAATATTGCAGACACAAATCAGAGTTTTGATTTGATTGCAGATTTTGGGTGCAGAGATAAATCAAGTGTTAAATAAAGCGATAAATCAGAGATTTAACAGTTGGGAGATCTGTTGTTAGTAGAGGTACCAATCTGAATAGCCGAGTGATAGTTTACCCTGTATTTGCAGAACCTTAATCAGTCAGTTTGGTTGAAATAAAGATTATAGATGTCTTGTCCCAGAGATTCTGAATTGCATTATTTAATGGTTTTGTGTGGTGGTAGTCCTGAAGAAGCTGGGTGAAACATCAGAACTTTCCTTTTAGTATTATCCTTATAAGAAGGTATTGCTGAAGGTGAACTGTATTGAATTGAAATGATGATAATGAAGAAAATAGTCTTCAAATATTTGTGTAGATTAGTTTGTTTTGGGGAAGAGCTACAAAGCATATTGTGGGTTTGGGAAATGCGCTGAAATGCTCTACTTACAAAACCAAAGACTTCACAAAAGTCACTCTTTTAAAAGGATCACAGGAAAGGTCAGTGCATTTCTAGGTCTGCTTTTTTAGGATGGTCTTGTAACAGAGGATTTTTCTGTTTGTGTCTTTCCCTTTGCTCTTACTTGAAGGGGATGCAGTCTCTTGAGTGCCTTGAAAATTGGCTTAAATAAAAAAAAATTGTCTTTGCAGTTAATAGGCTTCCAGGTTTGTGTTCCATCTTACACTACAAATAGAAGTAGGTCCATCTCTCTTAATTTGCAGAGTTCTGAGTAGGTACCCTAGGTGAAGCATTGCAGGAAGCTTCCGTTGTTCGGACACTTCTGAAAATACTGGAGTAAGATTCTTCACCTGAGTCTTGATTGTAACAGATGAAACAAGGTTGAGTGGTAGGTAGAAATTGGCCATTCTCGTTCCATTCTGTGTTTACAGGCAAGTGACCTTGTTGCTGGCTGGCTAACTACAGATGTTTGTGAAAGTGTATATAAAGCTAGACAAAATATATATTTATATTACATAGTTTTTAATAACAATAGACATTATAGCTATACCTAAACCTTGGGGACTCTTGTAGCTGTGGTAGTGGTTGTGTTAGACACAACTCTTTTCCTCAACGAAACATGATTATTTGTTTTTATCTTGAATAAAATGTATTCAGGCTGTATTATTGTACTGTTTCAATTACCTATATTCTAGAGCATTTGGGGAGTTTTTTTGTAGCAGCCTTACCTGGCAGGATGACTAGATGTACTTTTGAAATTAAATCTCCAGTTTTTATTCCATAGCACAATTGTGTGCATTTATGCCTAGGAAAACCATGCATTTGTGTGGAAAAACTTTTCAGTGTGTACTCTGAGTCCTAAGGCAGAGCAAAGCTGTGTGCTTTAGAAGTGGTACAGCAAGCGTTCAGTGCACACCATTGCTGGAATCTCCCATATTTTTCTAGTTCCTTACGGAGAGCTGAAGTTACACCAAGCTCAGGAGGTAATGGCAGGCTTTGATGATTCAGCTATGGACTGGCAGTCCTGGAGTAAGAAAAAGATGGGTCTCATTTGCAGTCAGAAACGTTTTCTGATCAGTTGTCCCCTAGTGCTTCAACACCCTGAGACCATGAGGCAGAGCCTCAAAAATGGTGGTTTCTTCACAAAGATAGCCACATGATTTAACAAGACTCTTCCACTGGTGTGGAGGGAACCCTGGATGGCAAGCACTGAGTGCCTTGACACCAGTAACTGAGCTGCCCTCAGTCCAGGAACCTCTGGCAGCCCACTCAGTTCTCTGGGGAAAATGCAGGAGGAATCTGACAGCTACTTCAGAAGATCAAGCAATTGCTTACTTGATGTAACTGAGTTATTTTCCATCTGGATTTTGAGCAGAGGATCTCTAGTGTGGTGGTGGAGTGTAGGGACTTTTGAAGCTGCCATGTCCCATTTGTCCTAGCTACTGTGGTCAAGGGGTTTTCTTGAATATGAATGTAGTTCCAGTGGATGCTGTTCTTCTAAATAAATTAACTAATTTTCACCCACATTTATCAACCAAAGCATCTGTATGAGCAGCACATCTATGGTGCTCTACCTTTTTTGTGGTTTTTATTTATTTTTTTTTTGCTAAAACTGTCACATTTTGTGGCCCAACTTGTGATGGCCAGGGTAGATTTTCTAAATTATAGTGTTCATGTGCAATGGGTGTGTAATCTTCATCTTCAGTGAGTCCTTTATTTATTTCTCCTTCTCATCAGAGTGCTGCAAAATGACAGCTCGATAAACAGACTTGATTGGTTTGGTTGGTTTTGATATTATGAGCTTCCATGGAAAAGGCAGTATCCACATTTGTTGGGGGATGTTCCTGCGTTATGTCTTATGCCAAGATATGCAGAAGCACTTTTAATAATGGTCACTGTACATAGGTAAAAGCACACTATCACCAGGAAATCATTGCTTTTGATTTATTTTTTTTTTTACTTTAAGTAGTTGGTCTGGTTTTGTTCACATGCAGATAAATTGCCAATTTTATTCAAGAGGAAGAGGTGAATTTAAACTAAAAAACAGTACTTTTATGAGTCTTCTATGATATTGTAGTTATTCAGCTGGATAGCATAGACCAGTCAAAGCAGACAGGAATGTATATATCTGTTTGTTGTTCCTTTTAAAGCAGACTGTGTGTTTCATTTTTGAAGTGGCACTGTAATTTTTTTGTTTTTATGAGTCCCACTTCTCAGTGTGGCACCATCGATGGGTACTTCACACTGTAGATACAACAGCTGGGTTAATTAAATAGATATGTCACAGCACTGAAGCCAGTGCCTGCTGCCATTGTACACAGGCAGCCAAGAACTACAGCAGACAGAGCCTCTCGGAAGCATTAGCAATGCAATACCAATTGAATTTAAAAAAAACAAGCTATGGTATGAAAAATAATAGGACAAAAAATTATAGTCTGTATGCATTCATTGCAAGTAAGCATAAAAGAGGCAAAATGTGCATTCATCATATCATAAACCAGTTATTATTGATTATGATAAATCAATAAACTGCATTTCAGGTAAATATCAGTGATCTCAGTATGGAGTTTATGGAAGATTTTCTTTCTTGGTAGCCCAGCAGCACACTCCCCTCTTTTTTTTCTAGTTTTCTTCCCCCCTCTCCCCTTCCTCCAATACTGACATGTCTTAACATGTGGTCAAAAAGATCCTTTAAAATTTTTATAAGGAGATTGGTTATCTGTAGTGTCTGGGCCAAATTTGGAGGCATCATCCTCGTGAGCTTCCTGTCTCTGAACTGTCAGCTATGAAAGTTACATGCCATTGCCCCTTCTTCATCTCTGAAATGCTGATCAATGATGCTATGTGCTTAAGATCTGCTCTGCTCTTCGCAGAGCTGGTTGTATTTCAGTGACTGGCAAAATATTCCTCTTATACCTGTTACTTGTTTTCACAAGATTCAGGTTAGCTATAACTACTGAGGACAAAATACACTTCTATGTCTTCGCTTCATTGCAGACCAGCAATGTAGCTGTGCTGTAACCAAGAAGACAAGGTCATCTCAATGAGTATGTTGGAAATTGTTAATAGACTTCAGATTTTTTTCCCATAAAAGGATCAAAGCTCTACCTACAGCTGCTGGGAGGGCTACTGAGGACAGCAGCAAAAGCCAAACCTCCAGAAAGGATGGATTTGGAGTAAAACCCAGCACAAGCTCCTCTCCGTGGTTTGGAGGCTGATTGGCAGGTTTCCAAGGAGCAGATGGTGCCAGCAACATTTTGTTGTTTGTTTGCAAAGTACTTGCAGCATTGCAGAGCAAAGGCAGCGTGGGGCTGGTCAAAATGGCAGTGCAGCCCTGGCAGAAAATGGGAAGAGTCCTGGCTGCTTGAGCATGGTGACTGCTAAATTACACCTTGAAGGTCATTCTTGGCACTTGCTGCATGAAGTAGTATTGACCTATTTGTCTTAGAAGGTAACAAAGGAGCCATATAGACATCATTACATCTGCAATAAATTGTTCAAATAGTATAGTAATAAACAACTATTATTTTAAAATAAAACCCTATTATGTATGATGTGGAGATTCTTGAAGCATCTGCAGCTGTCAAACATCACATCTCCAGATATTTTTGTAGAACCTCTGTATAAACATAAGGAAAATCAAATTCAGAAATCTTACTACTGGGATCCTTTAGCTATAGGGGCTGCATGGAATGGCAAGAACCAGTTTCTTTTATTTTATGAAGTCATCCAATTCCTGGTTTAATTTTGTAATTTGAAAAGTAAACACTGAAATACAGACCCAGGTCTCAGTTTTGCAAGCTCCTGGACATGCAAATAGCTATCTTCACATAATTAGACATTGTGTTTGTACCTTTGGGAAGATAGGCTTGCCCAGGTAGAAGACCATGGGGTACCTGGAAGCAGGTGGAGGTGAAACGCAGGCTGCTCCTCCTCACTGGCATCCATGTCCTCTTACCGACTGTGTTGGGGACAGCCTGTCATCAGGGCTCTCTTCTTTGCCTTCGTAAACCTGGGGGACAGCAGTTAGGGTGTCTGTACTGTGTTTGCATTGTGCTGCCTGCGGGGTTAGGTAGTTGTCAAGACAAGGGTCCTATAAATAGCTATAAACAACAGGGAGGGGTAAGAACAGGAAACAGTCATTCATGTGGAGGGTTGAACATTTGAAGACTGTGAAGTGGGTTGTAGGTGCATGAGTCGTTCTCTTTTCCTACATGTTTTACATTCAATAGAAAACCATGGTGATCTTAGAAGAAGCTGAGGCAGATTGTGCCTTCTCTCCTGTGGGAAGAACCAGATTAGAGAAACTATCCCTGAGCATTCAGGGAGTGGGGGAATCTCAAATCTCCCACTTCTAACTCTTGTGATAGCTTCTTTTCACATCTTATGTAAAGAATTTTTAACATGTACCAATTGTGATTACTTTTTCCAAGAAGTTAATGAGTCTTCGGCTGTTTCATATCCTCACAACTGTTTTAGTGAGGATTTCTTTGACATTTAACGCAGTTTGTGATTATAGAAAGTTACAAAGGATGAGGAGAGAGAGAAAGAGGAGAGACAAGTGCTTTGTGTCTTCGAGCAATTTCTATTTCTGAATTTGAACAGTATTTTAAACTAAAATATTCTAACATAGTTTTTAGTACTGTTGTATGTGCTGTGGTTTTCACTATACTTCATGGTTATCTTCCTCCCACACCCCAATCTCAGTTCAGGTCTGAAGCAAATTCGAGTGCAGTGTCCTACATGTGAATTGTGTCTTTGAAGACAGAGATTATTCAGTGTGGTAAACACTTAACATACTGCAGTTCAGTGCACCGACAAGTACAATGATAGACTACTTTTCTTCCTAGGATGGGTACCCATCCATTGTCACTCTTGTTACTACAGATTATCTGTTAGGAACAAAAAAATAAAGGAATTGCCATACCAGATTGAACCAGTGGTTCATCTAAGTCACTATCCTTTCTCTTGAGACAGGCTGGAAGTGGGTATTTCAGAAAAAAAGTGTAGAAAACCCTGTAATAAACTTTGAAATGTCTTTCACTTTATGGTATTTTCTTTTTAATCCTGTCAATTAGACTTTGGGCTGTACTGTGTAGCAAAAGGACTTAAATCCCCTATGTTTCTTAAATTCCCTCTGATGTAACACTTCATTTTCCTGTTATCTATCCAAACCTTATCTGAATCCTGCTGTGCTTTTGATGTCAGTGTGGTGTGGTAGCAGTGGAGTCCACAAATTAATTATATGTCATAAATAAGTGTCTAATATATCTTGTCTTGTTTCTCAAACCTCTAACATGCCTTCTATTAGATATCACCTATTTAAAATAAAAGGATTTAAAATAAAATGATTCCCATCAGTGTTTCCAGTCCCTACCCTGCAGGACTTCACCAGTGCTTGTAATCATTTGAACAATTCTTCGTATCTGTACCTTGCGCTTGTCACAAGAATAGATCACAATATTTCATATAAAGGGTATAGAGTAATTTTATATAGTAGCAACACTGTTTATGTAACATTTTAATGCTGGTATGAAGACTTAAGGGAAAAAGAGAGATTGCTGTCAGAATTATCTTTTAAATGTTTTATTTCAGATACATGAAAATGGTGTCAGAATCATCACAGCAGTGAGAGATTAGTCCTAAAATGTATGTCAAGCACAGGCAGTGATCATAAGAGCCCCTTTCACTTTAATGGCTATTCTTGCTTTTTAAGCTAGTATGTCTATGGTTTAACTTGTGTACTCCTTATTTCTTCTTAATCAACCCAGTATAAGCTCATATGGGAATTAAAATCATATAAATGTAGGCCTAACTTAGTAGTTTGTTTCTTCAGTTAGCTCAGTGATCATAATTCAAATAGTAGGTTTTTTTAAGATACAAAATTGCTTACTTTTATCTTTTGATGCTTCCTCCATCCAAGTGTTTTCAGGGAGTAACACTCTCTGAAATTTTATTTTATTCTTCTTTCCTTCCTCTTCCCCCTCTTGTGTGTGTCATGAACTTGCACCTTTTAAAATTATTCAAGCACTGATAGTGTTGAAAGCAGCCAGCACGATCCAACATATCTGGTGTTCATTTGCATGTATGCTGAAATGCATCCATGAGCATCTGGAGATCACAGCAACACCCTCTTTTCCAGCTGCAATCTGCTAATTGCTGGTAGTGCCCCTTGAAGGCAGCTGAACCTGTGCAGGAGCCCTTACATTCCTTGCACACTTTCAGCATTGGACGTAGGGTGAGGACTGAAGTAACTAGATCAGGCATAGTAACAGTGTATGGACTTCTAGCAAAAATGTTTTTTTTGTTGTGGTTTTTGTGGTTGGGTTTTTGTGTGGGTTTTTTTTTTTGTGTGTGTGTGTGGTTTTTTGTGGGTTTTTGTTTTGGTTTGGGGTTTTTTTGCTGTGTTTTTTTTTTGTGAGGAACCACAGTGATTTCAGCTGTTAGAGGTAAATGGTTTCTTTAGTAAGGTGGTGTTTGACCTATAAATCTGACTGGAACTTTGCTGGGTTCTTTTTCTGCAAAGCTGGTAACCTCTGCAAAGCTGGTAACCTCCATTGTCCACTTCCTTAGGCTCTAAAATAAATAATGAAAACTACCATAAACACAGGATTTGATATTGATTTTCTGAAGTTTAAGATAATCTGAGGTCTTCAGAGATCAGTATTCTTTACTGTGTCATACACATATGTATGCTGCTGCTATAAAAATAAATAACTGAAGCTCTTTAAGGTCTAGTTTGTGAAAAAGATGAAACATTTATTGGCCACTATATTTTGAACATTGTATTTTTGAAGCTGAATTTGATGCTTTGCGTCCCATAAAATAAAAATGATGAGATTGAAGGCAGTAATCAAAAGAAAAGAGCTCAATGTGTCACTGTGTTGCTGGAATACATGTGGCTGGATGGAGCAAGCTTTACTTCTAAAATAGTTTTATACATTTTTAATGATAGCTAATGAATCAAAAGTTGAGAGGCCTCGGAAACGAGTTATTTATCAACATCATTTTTTTTTCCCTTTTGGTGCTGTGTGGGGCATCTCCTGGATCCCTCTGCTTAGGGGCTGTTTCTAAGATGTGGCTTGTGCTTCAGTCTGTTCCCCGTCCAGCGTTTTGCATCTTTGCAGCGAGTACCGGGGCAGGGTTCGGTGATACTAATTCGGAACATTTCACACCCGCAGCCGTTCCAAAGACCCGCAGGAACAAAACCACGCTGGTTTTCGTGTTGCTCGGGCTGCCTGGGGGCTGTCTGAAGCGCAGAGCGGCCGGAACCGTCCCACCAGGTGCCGCTGTGATGCAGTGATGCCTGGAGCCGGCAAGGAAAGCCGGAGATGCACGGTCCCCAAACTCCTGATTAATACAAATAAAAAGGCAAAGGAAATTGCAGCCTGCACCCTGTGACCTGACCGAGCCATTGTAACTTATCAAGGAAGCCTTGATGAATCAGGAGCAGTCTCCTAAGTATCAGAGGGTTATATGGCTGTGCAGAGTATTGTACCTACCGAGGTACAGATTTCTACAGCGTGACCATATTGCAGCATCAATTTGAAAGGAGAGGGAAAGGGAACTTAGGAATGAAGCCGCAGAAATAGAAATGATTCACAGGGAAGTGGCTGAGCAGCTTACAGCAAACTCTGCCTCTCTCAGGGTGTGATCCCTGCCAGCGGGCACGTCGGCGCGCAGAGGAGCCTGCAGCTCTCGGCCTGCCCCGCGCGCGGTGGGTCCCGTTGCTCAACTGGCGCTGCTGGTGGCACCTCAGAAGTGGCATTTTGGCAGGAAAGAAATTGCATGAGGCAAAAATCACGATGTAAACTGAAAGCGAGCTCTCTGTCAGCCACCCAAATAGAATGAAATGCGCTATGGATTAGGTAACCCAGATGACTCCTGCCTGTGGAAGTTTCCAAGAAGCGCAGAGGGAGGAGGTTGTATGATGCTGTTTGGAACAGTATGCACATACTAGGTGTGGGAGGGGACCCCAGAGGGCTGGATTGAAATGGTCAAATACAGAATAAAATTACATACCTGCTCACTGTAGGGAAGGTTGGACTAGATGACCTTTAAAGGTCTCTTCCATCCCAAACTATTCCATGATTCTGCAGATCATGGCATGTCTTAAAAATTGTCTGTTATATTGAGCTGAGGAATTGCTGGGTTGTTACACTGCCTTTTCAAAGAAATTCTCTCTAACAAAATAACAAAAAATAAGGCAATAGTATTGATCAGTTATTAGAGGATCTTAAATCAGTATCAGATTTTGGTTCCTCATACTTGTGTACACATTTCAGTTTCTTTCTGTAGAATCTAAAAAGTAGTGGATTCCTGCTAGGTGGAACAAAAGGTTTTGGGCAAAACCTCCTACCTCCATCATTTGGCTCTGTATCCCACTCAGGCAGACGTCAGGATACAGTATCCTCTCTTTCTTTCTCCTGCATAAGTCTTAGTTGCTTGTCAAAAATACTGTGTCTGGCACTTCGCTTGGTCTTATCATTAAAGTTCATAATGGTGTGAGGCCTCCCCAGCTTACTATGCACGTGGTTAGTAGGAGAATCAAAACTTCAGAGGTGATTATGTGAGAAATTGGTGTGATTCACCAGCTAGATTCAAGGTAGGCTGGGCAGTTGTTTGTGTGTTTTTGTATTTTTATCACAGGATGCTGCTGCAATTCTTGGAAGAACAGGAGGCTATGATGCAAGGTGAATACAGCATAAATTTCAGAAAGATCAGTTGATGAGTGCGAAGTTGAACTCAGTCCCCACAGATACAGGCAGAAAGCACCTGAAATGTTGCTTTTGTTGAGATGTAGGAATTCATGGGAAAAAATGCTTTCTAACCTCCATTTTTCAGGCTGGTGATCTCTTTCCCAACTTTTCAGAAATAGTGGAGCCACAGTAGCCTTTTTCTAGGGATCTGTTAGAGTAAATATTCTCAGGCATATTTAGAAGGCCTTGCAGGATGTGCCTATTTATCTTACCTGGGAAGGAAAGAAAAAGCAGGTGATGCCGACCTCCAAAATGCGTTACGCTGACTAGCTAATAGTAGCATCTTCAGAAATTGCTTGTATGATAAATGAACCACGTGAATTCATTCCATGTTAATTTATTCTGGATTATTTCAAATTTTATAAAAGTCTGTGTATGAGGAGAATATAGTCCAATAATATTGTCTTGCATTGCTTTTAACTGGAATTGCACGTGTTAATGTGTAGCCTGCACTACTGTATGTGCCAGACAATAGCAACTGGGGCTGCAAGCCTACATGTTACATCTCTTCTGGCAATTATATTTGAAAGACTGTATTTTGACAAAAATTTACACAACGTACAACCCTATCAATACAACCCCAGCTGCCTGAGTGAAAACAGTTTGCATTCATGGAGTTGGAAGGTCTAACGTAGTATAAGTAATTGGATTGTTGAATTGTTGAAATAGCTGTGACTGGGATATTTGGGCCAGACCTTCTTTTGACTGACATAATACGATATTCAGATCATTGCTTCTGAAGGCCTGCATTTCAGTAAGCACACTGTGCATGAAAAAGTGTGTGGTACACAATAATGCTTTAACTCTTAATAGTAAACCTTATAAAACTTTATCCTGGAAACTTGACAGTGGAAGCTGGCTGAAGTGAAAAGTGAGCTTTGAAGCCCAAAGCAAAATTACTTTGAACCTGAAGGAAGGGGATAAATCTCAGCTGCTAATCAGAATATACAGAATATTCTAGGCTATTAATTTTAATTAACATTTTAATTTATTTTTTCTTAACAGTAACTGCAACAACTTTAGCCTCTACTGCTCTTCTAGCTGTATTAAAGTATACTGAAATCAGGAATTGGTGACTTCACACAAACATCTGGATCCAGGGACTCAATTCAGTTGCTCTGATTTACACCTGAGGATCTGCCCTATGAGATCAGTGTCTATCCAGGCTTATGTATTCTGGGTCAAATTTAGTGAGCCTGGAAAAGTCAGAGGACTTGAGAGTGGTTATTGTTTCTTTTAAAGTTTGATTGGACCTTGCTCTACCTATGTTGAGTGCTCCCTGTAGTCTGATTAGTGGGGGACATGCATTACATATTTCTGGGATTAATTCAATTGCACTTTCAACTCTGATTCTTTTCCCTTTAAGAAATCAGATGACTTTATCATAATTCCCTGCTGCTTTCTAAATCCCTAAATCTCCTTCCTGTTTCTCACTCCTTTAAGGCATTTAGTGTTACTCAATAATGTAGAAGTTAGTATGTCTGGCTCTGTGTGTTTGATTTCACTGTGTTAAGCATAAACAACATTAAAGTCATGTACTTTCAAAATGGCTATAGTTTGTACAACACACTGCCAGGCTCCATGGTAAGGTCAGCTGATATTTGTTGGCTTCCAGGTACATAAAGTACTTCGGAATATCGTAACCCCAATGTAAAATTACATCTTGCTGCAGTACTGAAGAAGTCTGGCCATGGAAAATCTCCAGGTTAATGAACTTTCTGTCTGAGGTTATTTGCCTTTTCAGCTGCTGAATGTGAAAATTTGAAGTGTGAGCTCCTAGTATATTTGTCCCCAGCCCATAGTAAACCACCCTATAACCCAGGTGGAGAAGAGAGAGAGCACAGTAATGTTGTCTGTAGCACAGTTTGTACAGTCTGTGCACTATGCTAGGTGGGACCACAAGCTTGTTGTGGAGGCTCATGTAAGGTTGCCTTGCAGTGCGGGGGCTTTGCACATCCATTTATCCTAGGACTGATGCTGCTGTTCTGTTACCAATTGCCAGGTGAAAGGCAAAGTACATGTGTCTGTAATAGGGTTGGGCTTTATAGCAGAGGGTCTGTAGTGGACATTTCTACATTGTGTACATTAAGTTTGGTGGCCACTACCTGGCACGCTCTTGGGTGAAGTTAAGAGCATCATCACTGGATCCACTGGTCTGAGATATGCTGCCTGCAGTTGTGAAAAAGATTATCCTCTCTGAGAAGCATCTCTTATTTTTCTTCCCACTTACTTAGGCTGTGTGAAGTGAGTGAAAGACCATCACCTAAAAAAACCCTCAAAACCATTGGAGGGCTGTGTTTCACACAGGCATATTTTCTTGAGAGCCTCACGGGAGTTTTTGTACCAGCAGGGCTCTTGTGAATGTGCACAAAAAAGTTGTTTTTTTAATGCTTTCGTGTGAAGCTGACAGTGTCTGTGTCATCTGAGCTCGTGAAGCTGAACTATCTGATGTGTTATGGGATGCGTCATGGAGTTTGAACTAAGCAATCTAATAGGGTGGTTACTGGGAAATGTGTATTAGTGGGAACATTAATGTACTCTCTTTATATTGAAACCAGGTTTGACAATGTTTATGTAGCCCATGGGCTGAACGATGTTAGTATGAAAGAGGCAGATTATTTAGCTGAGAGTTGAAACGTCGTATCTGTATTACTGACATTAATATTTTATGTGCTCAGTGATTCTAGAACTGCTTCTCTGTGTGGGACTATGATAATTCCTGATCAATTGTGTCTTTGTAACAAAATATAACCAGGCATAAAATAACTACAGTGCAAGGTAGTTCTTTGTTGCATGAAGACCAATTAGAGGATAGTTTATTACCCACTTGAGGTTTGTAAACTAAAGTGTTCTAACGAAAAGGTTCTTGACCAACAAAATGTGAAAGGATTTAGCAATTTTAGTTCACTGGGATTTGGCTAATGTGATTGTCTTCATTTCAGAGCAACGTGTAAATCCTTTGCATCGAGGTACAGACTTCAGCTTCTCTTGCATGAAGTCATATCTCTTGGAAACACAATTACATAGTTCTTTGTGAAGAGTGCAGGGGCAGCAGTGCAGGTCTTCGTGGGCTTGGTCCTCCCTGAGGTGTTGGCAAGGGAGAATGAGCACCCTAAGAAACCTGGAAGAAGGGCAGCAGAGTGACAGCTTTGCAGTTGCTTCCTCCCCTTGGTTGTAAAACCGTACCCTTTTGATGGCAAAATCTCCAAAATGGAATGAAAAATGAAGGTAAGTGGAGGTTTGGCCACTATAGTCAGTGCTGATTTGACTAACTGCCATGAAATTATTCCATTATCAGAATTTGGCAGTATATTGCTTGTTTATTTCTTTACCCCCAAGGCAGAAATGCATCTTCTACTGAATTTATTTGCAATGTTTTGTTTTGAAATGGCAAACCTGATCTCAATTACGATTTTTATCTTGGCCACCAGTCATGTCAGAGACCAGCCCAACTCTTTAAAACAAATTCAGTGTTGCTTGTTACATTGATTGCTGCAAGAGTTCCACGCTGCTCTAGTTTGAGCATGTTTATTTTGCATTATGAGGCTGCAAAACCTACTTTGCACAAGTTGGTTTAGTTACTCTAAAAAGTAATTTTCCTAACATGTTTTACACTGAGAAGGATCTTGAATGAATCTTCTAAAATTAATAATATTAATAGGAGTAGTAAGGAATAGGAATCCAAAAATTTTGAAGCTCCTTTTGTTCCCTACCCACTCTGCCAGTTCCAATGGGACACAAATCCATTTATGCACACACACATTTACACAGAAATAAATGGATGAATAGATAGTGTAGATAGAACGAAAGAACCCTGCTACTTTAGATTGAAGTGCCTGTCACTGACATTAATTTAGATGTAGTATTAGGGAGCCTCTTAAAGGTCAGGTTTCCCCTGGAGCGTTAGTTTACCCTGGACATTTTTACAGATGATGTGCTAAAGATGTAATGCATCTAATAACTACATCTTGGCTTCATCTACTTGATTCATCAAATACCTTTCTGCTCAATACTGAGTTTTCAGTGACATGTTGTATGTGAAGTATTAGGAGACAGCATGTTAATACTGTGTTGATTACAACAGAATTTTTTTATTTGGAGGCATGTAAAAAAGTGTGTGTGGGGAAATATGGCCAATAGCTACCCATCATTGTTCCACTGAGGGAAGGTGTTTATGAATGGCAGCTGCCTTTTCCTGAGAAAAGCTCAGTCCTTTTACTGGGAGGACAGCATCGTGACTACCCATGCAGATGGGTTTATCATCTTGCGGGTAAAACATTATATATACAGCAAAATACTATGTCCTGGATTCATCCAAAGCCATAGGTGGTTAAGTGCATTGTTATCACAAAGACAGAACCTAAATCTTAATGTTATCCCGTGATCTCTTGATAATACAGATGCTTAATACATATTAAGGGGTCTTTTAACTTGATTGTGAAGACCATACTTGAGCAGAAACCAGAATAGGGCGGCGCTGAGGTTAACAAGATTCTTTGCTTTGTAACAGTCAGGTTGTCTTTCCTACTTGTTACAAATATTTTTGTAGTGTAGCACTTGCATTGAGCTGTATGCTCTGTCCTTCTCAATAAGAACTTTATACAAAGATCAAAAGCAATAAAGATAAGTTTTAGAAACAAATTGCTTTGAAATTAGTTGGATTAGAAAGGTATGTGCCAAAGAGCTGGCAGTGGTGCAGTTCAGGAGTTCACCTGGGTTCACCTCTCCATTTTTGACTCACTGTGATAAGTTGCCCATCTGTAAAATGGGTTTTAAGGTTTAAAAACAAACAAATGTGAAAACCCCCACCAACTTTGATGTCATCATATGAAAATCAAACACAGGTGTGAAATGTTGCTCCTTCACCAGGAGAAATTATTTTTTCTCCACCACAGAGCTAGAGCTGTACATTTCTGCAGTGCTGGCTGGGGTGTGAGGTCCCTGTGGCACCAGGGCAAGCACCCCTCAGGGGAGGGGGGCAAGGGGAATGAACTACAGGCGGGCAGTGGTTGGGGTCTATGTTCTTCTTCTGAAATGCAAATCGCTCACTCTGTTAATAATTGCTTCCCATAAGAGGGTTGATTTTTGTCTCCCCCTGGTCAGCTGGTTTTCCCTTGCACCCAGCTGGGGACAACAGCCATGGAATAGTGTCGAGTTATGGTCTTGTGCCCTGAAAAGCACCCGCACCAAATGCATTTGCTTTAGCTTGGGCTGAAGACTGGGCTGTGTGTTCTTTGTCCAAACTTTGTTCTTAAACTCTGAAGCAAAGCACAGCCTCGCCTTTGTGGGTTTTTTCTTTTTCCTAGAACTGCCTTTTGTATGTATTGGCACGAAAATAACATTGCTCTTAAGGATCTCAAAGTCAGTTCTGCTTCTGCAGCCTTGGAGCTGCCATCACATTACAGCTGGTTTTCCCTTGCACCCAGCTGGGGACAACAGCCATGGAATAGTGTCGAGTTATGGTCTTGTGCCCTGAAAAGCACCCGCACCAAATGCATTTGCTTTAGCTTGGGCTGAAGACTGGGCTGTGTGTTCTTTGTCCAAACTTTGTTCTTAAACTCTGAAGCAAAGCACAGCCTCGCCTTTGTGGGTTTTTTCTTTTTCCTAGAACTGCCTTTTGTATGTATTGGCACGAAAATAACATTGCTCTTAAGGATCTCAAAGTCAGTTCTGCTTCTGCAGCCTTGGAGCTGCCATCACATTAAAGAGAGAAGGGAAAAAAAAAAAAAAAAAAAAAAAAAAAAAAAAGCCTTTAAATATTGAAACAGTTTCTAAAGTAAAGAGGTCTGAATTTATGATTGATTTCGAAGTGATCTGTGTTTAAACTTTGAATGGGAATAAAATAGTGTCATGTTCAAATATTGAAGTACTTTTAAAGTTAAATGGCTCGAACATAGAACTCTCTCATGGGAAATTGTATTCTCATTTCAGTCTCTGACTTCTCTTGCATATTGTACTATACCTCATTGTACTCACACTCCAGTGTTTGCTTAGGCTGCGCTAAGAAGCATTCTAATATAATTTTATTATTTGATTTGAAAAGCCTCTACAACAGCAAACTACAAAATACACTGAAAAAAGTAATAGCAGAGGATATTTTTTCAAGGTAATGGAAATTCAGCAGAATGATGTAAGCAAATACCTAGGATAGCTCTTTAAAGTAGAAGATCAGGGGAGATAAAAGAATTAAAAAACATTGACACAGAGATGTGGCCACTGAAGTATGGCATTATGAGTGAGAACTATGTAATTGGAGAGGATTAGTCTCTGCAGCTTGGCCGATAAACAGATGAACAAACCATTACCTGTTATTGCTCACCAAGCCCCTCTAATTTTGGGGGGAGATGGTTAATCTGTATTGACTAGCATACTGCAAAAGTTATTATTTTGTGACTGGCGTAAGAGGCCCACAGTTGTATTGTATAGCATGTGCTGTCAACTTCTTAATGCAGCTGTGTGTTTGAACAGGCTTGGTTTTCTGGCTCAGCTTTCACATTTAGCTAATGAAAATCTTGCATCAGGAGCAGCAAGAGTTGCATTCAAGGACTAGATAAAACGCAGCATGAATAATGTGTGTGCTGTTGTCTTACTGACCGGAACATTAAGATTCCCTGTGTATTTTATAGCCAAAATGGCTTTTCAGTTTCCTAACGCTTGAGGGCATGATTACTTCAACTGACTAATTGAGTTGATAGCCACTTTTGCATATCCTCAGTGCACATTTTTCCTTGGTGTGGGGTCATGCAATGGATCAATATGACATGGATATTACTGTTAGCCTGACCCGCTCCGCTTGAAGTTGATCACAGTTGGAGGAGAAGGTGAAGCTGCAGATGAGCTGCCCACACTGCTGTTCCCATCCCTGCAGCAGCAAGAAACTGATTTGTGGTAGCTGGAGATTTCCTGTAGCTAGACATTCTCAATGGTAAATCCAGTGTTTTATAAGTAAGTATATTTATGGCTGCAAGCAAGGGGGCTGAGGGTAAACTGTGTGTGCAGTGTTAGATAATAGTGTGAAAAACGATCTCGGCGTTGATCAAAGTTTCATGAACCCATAGTGGAATGTGAGTTTTGTGTTTATTTAAATCTTTTATGTTGCCATGAGCTTAAGCCACTGGAAGAGGACCTCCATGTAAAAATGAGTGAGGCTTTGTTTTTTGGATTGAATGGGGGAGGGGAGCATTATGACAAGTTTTCAACATTTCAAAGTTTGAAATATTTCTTTCATTAATGTTGCTTTATAAGTCAGCTAAAAAAATTGTCAAGCACTTAATGCACATTTTACAAACACTGGATTTTTTAATATTACTGTGGTACAAAACCAGTAGAGAATCAATTGAAGCTTTTCTGGAACATAATAAATCTGCAGATGCAATTATGGTAGATGTAGAAATCTGGATAAATGGCATATTCTAAAAAACAACTCAGTTACAGTCAGTGGAGGCTGTCTATTCAAGCACTGCTGTTAAGCCTCAGGAGTCACCTCTTCCACAATTTTAATAAGACACAGAAGGAAGCCTGTAGTAGGAGCCGTGTGCTAGATGGTCAGTGCAGTTGTCTACCCCAGGAAGCATCATCATCATCATCCTGTCCACAAGTAAGCAGCCTGTTAAACTGAGCTGGCTGGGGCTTTGGGAGCCTAGTGGGAAGGAAAAGTATTTTGCCCCATAGGAAGACTGGTCATTATTGCTATATGATAAGTCAAAGTTTTCTTTAGACTCCGTTTTCCACATCAGAGCTACATTTTCTCATGCTGTTGGCATTTAATGCCACTTATTTTTCTTAAGACTGACCATTTTATACAGTCATTAAAAGAAAACCCCACTGAAAACAATAACAAATGCTAGGTTGGTTAGCTAAACTTCTTAAATAGTTGAAAACATGATATAAATGTCTATAAAGTTCTGATCAGTTGTGAATTTGTATGTATTTTTCCCTCTATCTGATTTCTATTCCTTTCTGTCTCATTTCATTTTCAATAAAAAGCCTTTTTAGAAGAAAGTTTGGTAGAAGCTGTGGGAACAGGGAGATTAAACTTTGTCTTTTATCTCAGAGACTGATACAATCTTGTAGCAAAAGAGAGGTGTATGTTCACTAAGGCCAATGTCAGATGCAGAAACTTTGAGTCTCTAGTTTTTGAGATGCTGCCATTCCTGCCACAGAGTGTATCTTCACTAGCTCTTAGGTGTTCAGGAGGTTGCCCAGCCCTTGTCTGGGATGTGAGTCTTCTTTCATCCAACTTGGATTAGCTCAAGTTGTGATGTGCAGCTGGTTTCTGGTTCCTGAGCTCCACAGAGCTCAAAAATGGTGTTTATGTCTTCTCATCCTGGGGCTATACAGTATGATAAGCAGGGAGGCTTTGCGGATATGGGTTCTCTTGGGTGCAATCATCTCCACCTCACTGTGAGTTACATGGGTTGCCCTTGATTATGGAAGGAAAGTTGGTGTTTGGCTTCTAAACTTGGGAGGACAGACCACATCAAGATGAAGTGAGAGAGAGACCAGCTGGTCTAGAAAAACGTGGCATCTACACTACAGTGTCACAGTTTTTCCAGCAGGTTGGCATGACAAGAATGCTCTTTTACTGGATAGGAAAATATTATTGACTGGAACAAAAAAATAAATTTGTACTCAAATTTGTTATGTTCTGTTGGCTTTGAAAGAGTCAGTAGATTATGAAGACAGGTTCACTGTCCTCAGGTTTTCCTGTCTGATGTAGCTTCCATTGAATTCAGTGAATTACACTATTTTTTTGCCCATTATAGTTGTGCCCCATCCTGTGTGTATGTTTGCGTGTGTGTGCATGCCTTTATATATAAATGTATGCAAATAGAAATGTATTGTGAAAGACTTAATGTCCGGAAGACTTGTAAGTACATGAGGTGTAATGTGAAGCTCCCAAAATACTGTCATTAAGGACTTTCTACAGAAAAGTCAGTGCAGCAGTTTTTGGAAAGCATATTAGCTGTGCTGAGCATACTCCAAAGGCCTTAGAGTGCTCTTGAGCCACACATTGCTATGCCATGGATGTCATTGGGTGTTTTTTGGATCCCTTTCCTGGCCAAGATGCAGATTCAGAGAAAGAAATCCATTTGAGATAAAGACAGCGGAAAATTGTTCAAATGAAATCTCAAAAAGGAAAGCAGAGACCCATAAATATCATGAAAAAAAATGATGTATAGTTTGTGCAACCTTAATTTCACCTTATTTAAGGCTTTTTTTTCCTTAATTTCTTTTTTTTTTTTTTTTTTTTTTTTTTTGTAACCTTTTTTTTCCCTTTTTTTTAGTTTTTTTTTTTTTTATTTTTTTTTTTTTTTTTTTTTTTTTTTTTTTTTTTTTTTTTTGGTAGGGACAGGGTATATAAAAAAAGATATTGTATGGATGAGTGTAATCCAGTGAATGGTTTATGGACACACTCCTCCAGGGAGTGTTACAAGTTCACCACTGAGTGCTAAATTTTGCATTTGGATCTCTGATTTAACTGCAAGAGGTGTAAAAACTGATGCATTGAGCCAACTCCCTTCTGGTAACACATCTCAGACTCGAGTGCTTCATTTGTTACTTTTAAAGCTATAGTAAATAATTTTAAACACTAAGTGGGGTTTTTTGTTGGTTTTTGGAAGGCTTGTTGTTTCCAATACATGATGACAAATCTAAAGCAAATAAAACCTTTCATGATATTGGTAGAAATTATTATATTGCCTCTAGACTTGTTTGTTTGAAACAGTAGCTGTAAGAGGTTTGTATATGTTGGTATCTTTACTGACTGTGCTTCTTCTATGACTTTTTGGGGGTCAGCTATCACAAATGCAGAAGCTATGTGGATCTGGAGATAACGGTACTTTTTGTTGGATGAGGAGGATGGATTGATTTAATAATCCAATATGTAGGCTGCTGGCCAGCACCCTTGATGCTTCAAAAGACTCACAGTACAGCTGCAAAAGCAGAACATATTCACAGTGTTTAAGGCCAGTGATAGAAATTAGCATTCATCATTATTATTGTCACAATTATTTTACTTCTGCTGTGTCCCAAACACTGTGTCTTTTCCAACCAAAATGATTCTATGATGCCTCCTTAGGAGACTCTTAAGTCCTAGATCGAAAAAGTCTGGCATTTAAATGGAAAACTCGATGCACAGGTAAGGGAAGAACATTGTGCCAGTAAGGTATATGGATGCAGAGTAAATTAGTTACTTTGGATGTACATTTTTCTTAAAAATATGTGGTCAGGCTTGCAAGAGAGAGTGCATGTGTGTTTGGAGACAGTATGGTAAGTCTTTGCAGTGAGGTGGGATGTGAGGATTTGCTGTATAAATTTTGGTAGCCTGAGGATGTAAAATAATATGGATTGAGGTGTAGTAAAACTCATGGAAGAAGGTTTTTGAAGGTTGATGTCACCACTTGGGTGCAAGAAAAGAAAGAAATTTGCTAATACAGAAGTATCACTGAACAATGGTATTTGTTGCTCTCTATTTACAGCTTTAGTAGCCCCCCAAGCTTTTCCTGCAAGAGTTAGATGCTGCTATCTGGAGAACCAATGTAATGAAAGCATCTCATCATCTGATAGGAGCTGGGAATTAAGACAAAGGAATGTAGGCTGATACAGCAGGGGAAGGCAGCTTGTGGATCACCAAGTTTTATCCCCTGCTGTTGCAGGATACTGAAGTCATAAAAATGTCTCAGCCTCCCCTGTGGAAGGATTTTCCTCCATCCCGTTCCCAGGGGATGGTGGTTGGACCACTTTGCCCTCCTGGTGGTTAGACACGTGCTTGTGAATTCCAGTCTTGATGTATTTGCAGCCAAGTGTTAATCATTTGTTCTTACGCCAAAATTGTCTTATAACTTGAATAGCTTCTCTGCTTCTCTGTTGCTTATCTCTTCTCCAACCCCCTGCAATTACACAGAAATTACATTCCTTCAAAATAGGCTGTAAAACCTTGCATAAAGGTTGGGCCAGACTAATGGCTCGGTAGTTCACTAGATAGGTTCCTCCCCCATTCTTAAATACAGGTATTATGTTTGCTGCTTCTGCAGTCATTTGTATAACCTCTGACTGAAGAGATTTATTAAAACCTGAGTTTTCCAGTAAGTTGAATTGAGAGCACAAATCTTGTTTGTAAAGCCTCTCATTTTTTCTGCATGTCTATACAATTTGAACCTGAAAATACTGTGTCTTGTAAAATTTGCTTCCCTTCTCTGAAAGTACAGAGAGGATTTTAGACTGAAATTTAACCACTTCAGTGCCTTTTCTGCCATTTTTTTTCTTAACCTAAGTGGTGCCAAATGACAGTGCTATGGCTTAGCCTGAGAGGGAAGAATGCTCTTCAGTTTTGTCATAGGGATGGTCTTCTGAAGGTAAGGTAAGAGAGAGAAGGTAAGGAACCTTGGAGAAGGTAAGGAACTGAGGGAAGGCAGAGGAAATCTTTGGAGTAAAAAGCAAACATCAAGGGAAATAAAAAAGCAGGAAAGTTGAAGAGTAAGGTCATTACATGTTGTGATTTTCGGAAACGTTTTTAATTCCCCAAGCTGCAAGCAATGATAAGAAAATTCCCCACTGTCTTTCACTGACAAAAAGCCAGAATTAAAACTCTGAACATTTATACATAAATTGAACTGCAGGTGCACTTTTGCAGGGGAAAAAAAGATTTTAATGAAGTCTGTAAAAATCAACCAGAAAATTCTATGGAGACTACACCAAAATAATATATTTTCCTGAAAAAGTGTGGGATAGCTCCATAGGTCATCTTTTCATCTAAATGCTGGTTATTCAGTTTTCCCAAGTGAAGAACACTTTGATTCTGATGGCCATGTGTCAGGAAAACAACTGATTAGGGTACAGTTTCCAAACTTTTTTATTTTTCCTACAGTGAGACTGTTTCCCCCCTCGACCCCCTAGTACCCTAGAAGATTATTGAATAGAGGTATTATTGCAGTCAGTGTGTCATTTTACTGTACTTCAGTTCATTTAGTCCCAGGTGTACTACGTGTGTGTTCGGTCTAGGGGAGGGCATGGGAGTCTTGCCAAGCCCTTCAGTTATTCTTGGCTCAGAGCCTAAGCACTACATTTTTCTAACTTATGAAATGAATTTCAACTTGTAACCTGTGGCACTTTCAAGGTCATGATTGGAAGGTGTCAGGTGTGCTTTAAGAATAGCTCAGCAAGGAAAGGACCCATTTTAAAAGTTTCTTTTTTTTCCTTTTTTTTTTTTTCCTTTTTTTTTTTTTTCCCTTTTTGAATAACTGCTGGCTAACAAATAGCCCAGAAAGCAAACTAGCATGAACTCTTCAACACCTCTCCAAATTCAACAAAACTGACATTTATAGCTTTATTGTAGCAGAGACATGGCATTTGGATTCAGATTGTTTGGACTGCAGAGTGTCAGTATAAATAGCTATGATTGACTTTTGTATTGAGCACATCTGGAAGCAATTTATGGCATTCCAGCTAGATTAAAGCATGTTTTAAAGGCATTTCACCAACCTTTTTTTTTCTTTCTTTTTTTTTTTTTTTTCTGGCTTTGGTGAATAAAGTTTCAAAGACGGTTTAGCTGCTGTTTCTGTTAATGTGGACCATAGTGAAGTCAAATTAAGGGCAACTGGGGAAAATTGTGCATTTGTTTGTTTTTGTTTGTTTTGTTTTGTTTCCCAGAATAGAAAAACCCTGAAGTGAGTGTAACTGGAGCTGTATTCTCCTTAGGAAGGTAAGATATGGCATTTGACACCAGGACACTTAACACACTGAAAGCCAGTGAACTAAACAAACTTGAGGTACTGGAAAGACTGGCTCATGAGTACAGATTTGGAAGACTTAAATATTTGCTAATGGGGACTGAAAGGAGGGACACAAGGAGTACCTAGCTGGTTTTAGAGTTTATAAAAATGTGTAGAAGCAAAAAAAATTAAGGAAGAAAAATCATTTTGCATTGCCCATTGTGAAGTAGTTGGGATAATATGGGGAAATTAAACACATGAAATTTGAAGCTAGATGGAAAGAGGTTTACCTAAAAGGACTGTTACACTGTGGCACGGAGATGAGCTGGGAGTTATAAATGAACTTGTACTGCATAGTGTACCTGTTTGTCAACAAATTTCTAGCTCTGCCTCTGCATTAGCTAAAGCTTTCCTGCTTGTAGTTATGGTGAACTGGGTTAAAGGCTTGAGTTGCAGTTTCTCAAAATGCTGCTGTTGCAGGGCTGGCTCCTGCTAACTCATATTTTTGGGAAAAGCCTACTGAGAGGTAGTCTAAAGCTGAAAACTGCTGCTGCTTGCTGTCACTGTGGCATGTTGGGATCGGCTGGTGACATTGGCTCCCAAAGTCTTTCTGCTTCAGAGGGATTTTCCCTGTGCTGTAGGGATGTGGGGGTGGCGCTGGTCCATTGTAGTTTTTCTTAACAGGATGGGACTAAGTGTTTTGCTTCTTTTCTCAGTGTTTTTCTGACAAGGAAATACTTTTTAAAAATGCACTGTCTAAAAATAAACCTCTACTGCGGTCAGAGATGTGGCTTCAACACAAATAGACAAAGGATGAACTTTATTTAGCCCTGCTGGTTTGCCTGAGCTACAAAGTGCAGCAGCATCGACTTGAGCACAGGATAACCTGTCTCCAAGCCAGCCAGTGCCCATGTTGCTCCATTTTCATTGCTCTCAGTACTTGAACTAGCTCAAGTAAAACTGTTTAGGAAGTGTGTCTCACCTCTTTATAGATATTCTGTGGGCAATAGCTCTTTAGTCCTTATTTCCTTGAGTTTGGAGGTGGAGGAGATAAGAAAATCATCTGGTTCAGTCCCTCATGCCATTGTCTGGTGGTATGAAAGTATGAGCTGCTTTGGTTCAGAATTTAGGATGATAACGTGAAGTGTGGAACCAAGGAAGTAGGATCTGAAACCATTAAGTAGATTAAATGCAGTTTAAAATGAATATAGGGAAAAGTATGAGAGCACATGACTTCTTGGTAGGAGCTGTCTGGTGTGATGATAAATCAAGAAAAGAAAAGAATTGTAAAAGTCATGAAGATGGGATATTACTTTGGCAACCAGCTCGGTGGCAAAAGTGCTTGGTAGATAATTTTTTTTTAAGTGCTGTAACTTAATTTTTTACTGCATTTCTGGCCTACCTCATGTCAAAGATGAGGTTACATATATTATGACAAATTTTATTTTATTTTATTCCAATCTTAATAAATCCCACTTTTAATTAGATGCTATGAGACCGAAACTGCCCTCTAGGAATTTTATGCAGACTGCAGGGGAAAGGTTAAGCAATATTCAGCCTTCAAAAAGTGGCAATGACAATGAGCTCCCGGAGCCTAACCCACTTGAATCTTTTCCCAGCCAAGACAGAATACAGTCAAAACTTAAGAAAAGGATTCTGGTGCTGTATGAGGGTCTGGAGTCTGGACGATGCATGATGTTTGTGTGAGTCCCTTGCAGGACTAATTTTAAGAGTTCATTGAAATATTGTGTTTCTGTAATGAGTGTGTTTCCATGGCTAAAATCATCATTCCATATCAACAAAAGCAGTTGGTAGGGAAGTCTTTATTTGGAAATAAATATTTTTAAGTCCAGCGAGGTGCTTTTGAAGGCACTGAGCAGGTGGACTCACTTTCCTTGTTAAGCAAGGAGTTTCTGTAGCATTTTGTTTGTTTACTTGGCTCGCTGTAGGACTGAAAGCCTGTATTCAGATTTTGCGTCCAAATAATTTGCTGTGAAATTCTGTGCCATGACAGTGTGCCTGGCACTTCAGCATCTTAGACTTATTTGTTAAAAAAAATAAAAAATAAAAAAAATAAAAAAAATTGTGGCTCTCATCCTTGTGAAGATGAGCACAATGCCTTAAACCAGAGGTGCTAAACCAGGACTCTGCTCTTCCCGAATTTTCACACAGCCTGGAGCAAGAGGCATCCAATGTGAATTACTCTGTCCTTGCGAACGTGGGAGCTTTTGGCTGGTAATCCAGGTGGTGCTGTTGTTTACTGCACGTGTTTAGAAGAAACATCATCAATATTAAAGGTTTTCCTAGCAGTCGAATGGAAGAAGCGAATCACCTTACAGCTGGGTGCTACCTAGCAGGGTCAGGATGTGACCAAACACCCTCCTAGTTCCCTCCATTTACCCATAGACATCAGCTTAACTTAGTCCTGTAGGCACCTTCCTTTATCACTCCTGACAACTGGGAAGAGATTGGGCTACATTCACAAACCTATTTAGGTGCTTGAAGTTTGCATGTCAGGTATCTTGTGACACTTCCCAAAGTGTCCGCACATGTCTGCTTTTGTATATACATTTGAATATACGTTGTTTCTGTTTTAATAAATAAATAGCAATAATAAACATAATAATTATAAAATTGCCATGTTTTGGTGCTGGAGCTGCACTAGCATCAGCAGTCCTTCCAGTGGCTTCAACAGAGGAGTGATGCCTTCATCCCTCCTTCCCGCAGCTTTACTGTGTACCCCCCGCAGCCCTTGTGAGCCGGCTGCATTTGTGCGTGGGCCCTGGAAGAAAACACACAGAGAATGACTGTAATTGGTTTATGCTGCCTGATTAATTTATTACTTATTTCCTGACAAGTTCATTGAAATGTAATTTTCTGAGTGGTGATAATATCCACAGAGTAAAAGATGGAGGATGGACAAGTTGAGGATACTAAATCACGAGCAGTATTGTTGCTGGGTGACTGTGTTCGGTTTTTCATTAGCGATTGCATTCCGTTATTATATGGCCTCATTAGTTATGCTGATTGAGGCAGGGGAAACTTTAATGACTGCTGCATTAGGCATTGGAAACATATTTTAACTTACTGATGTAGAGTATGGAAAATAATTGCTGGAAGTGTATTAGCAGGATTGATAGGGGCACCTTAGGCTCTCCATTACTTTCAGATATGAAGAGCTCAGAGATTGTTCTCGTTATGGATGATAGTTAACTCTCTTAGTATTTCTGTTGCTACAGGTTTAGAATGCAGGCTTTTTATTGTTTCCTATAACTACATTCTTTTAATGCTGAATTCATGAGCTACCTTGTGAGTGCACCGTGTGGTTATTAGCTGTCCTGTAAAATTCACATGCTGACTTTGTGTGATGCAATTAGCTAGCAGTCTCATAAAATGTGTATCTGGTCATCTCTTATCAGGCTCATTTAAACAAAGACATTTAAAATTGACATTCTTACACAAGTGTCTAATTTACAAATAGCAATAAATAGTCGAGGCAGTGTGCCAGAGGCACCTCAGAGGCTTGTAACTTGATGCTGGCTGGGACGGATGAGGACTGTGACAACTCCATGCTTTTTTAATAATTAAAGCATTGAACAGTTCTTATACCTGATCCAAACCAGTGTTGGTATGGTTCAACTTTAAATTAGATACGATGGCTGAGCCAGCTTCCTCCTGGTGTAAACTCACCATCAGTTTCCAAATAGTTTTCTGTGTGTATTTTCTTAGTAGTAATTTTCTTTGGGCTTGAGAATAGTCTGCTGTGTGTATATATATATATATATGTATTTATATGTATAAATAAGTCAATGGAAAGTATTCTTAAGCATTTGTTTCTGAAATGGTAACCCTTATAAATGTTAATGTTCACTAAAAGAAAGTGTAATGCAAATTAGAAGCAACATTTTATAAGGAAAGAGTTGACAAGAGGAGCGGGAGTTTGCTTAATAAGAGCTATTTTTATTTTTTTTTAATATTTCAAAGAGACTATTTATAATGTAATCCAAAAAGCTTTATAAATAAATGAGGCATTAGACTTACAACAGAAAGCAGTATAAATTATAACAATGATGATGATTACCCATTTCACTGACAGGCATGTGTAATGTTTTATTTGTGTTTAAACTGAAGAAGTCTGATGGTGTATTTTAGAAATAGGTAATGAAGAATTAATTGTTTCTTTATTAATATTAGTGATGTCTAACGGTAATATATCCTCTTGCTCTTAGAATGGATGTGTGGGTGACATTGTTCAGAAGTGCTTTCCAATTATTTTAACAGAAACCATATGTACAAAGGGTAGGCGAAGTGCAGGATATCAAGTCTAGGTAATTGATGCTATGCAGACTTAACAGACTTTCTCATTTCGTTTTTAATTAAAGTTTCAGTGCAATAGAATCCTTTAAAGTAAATTAAAATTAATCATCAGTAGGTAAAGCTGCTCTGTGGAGGACATAAAGCCGCCAAAACTGTTTTTCATATTCTGCGTATATTGATCAATCAGTCAATATTAATTGATTTATATGTAAGTGTACCATGTGAACTATTTGGGAAACTTAAAAATGTTGGATGTGGATCCTATTAGGGCAACAGTTATTTTGTCATGGGTGTCAATCAATAAATACTTAAGTAGATTACAGATCCAATTTTATTGTACTAGTTCAACCATGTGATTACATTTCAAAAGCTCAATGTGGTTATCATTCAAAAGAAATTTTTGTGTATTTCTGTTTTCTTGTAATGTATCACTACCCCTTTCGACAGTGATGATCTTTGAGATCATCAGTATTAAATAGTACATGAAAAATATTTTTTAAAATTGCCTTTTGTATGCATATATGTATTTTGATGAAACTTTTTGGATGCTTTTTTTGTTAAGAATCTGTATTTTCTACTGAATGAGATTCCCTTTAAATATAGTAGTGAAACAAGTAAACTTCACTAATTGAGTGGCATGTGATAAAATACTGTGAATTACTACAGAAAGGAAAAATCCCAGATTTTATTTAGATAAAAACCCTACCGATGTTAGAAGATGAAATCCTGACACTGTTGAAATCGTTGTAAAATATCCTGTTGAGTTCAATGGCATTAGCAGTTTCACCTTCAGAGTTTGTTGAAAGTAAGGGTAACATGTTCGGAATTAAGATAAGGCGATCTGGCCGCTAAGACTTCCTCAGAACCTTCTGCAAATCCAAACCATATTTCTTTGTGCTTCAGCTCCCAGGATGTAAAATGGGGATAATAATTTCTCACATCATAGAAATGCGGAGAAGAGAGAGAAACTAAAAACTGACCGTTTATTTTCCTGGTGGTTTTCAAAATCATACAAGTAAGTAGATGTTTCAGCAGATACTCAGGATGCCTCGATGTTATGTAAATAGCAACCTAGGAATTGTATGTGTCATCCAGATAACCAGGTAATTCTTGGAAAGCACAATAGCTTTGTTCCTAGGAAGTTGTCATGATGCTCACAGAGTGGCATAATTTAACGGTGTTGTGAGATACAACAAATACTTGTTAGGTTAAAGAACCCTTCCTGTGTTTTTCACATTTGTTCTCTGTTGACAAGGAGAAAGAGGAGCAGATGATGAGCTAATTTAAGGACATGCTGAACTTTAAGCATATAACTAAGCCAACTAAGTGTTTAAATACATGGTTTCCTGATCTGTGGGCCTGCAGCTCTTGCTCAACAAGCAAAGATCTAGAGAGATCCAAGTGGTGATAAGACCCAATGACTTAGCAGGGAATCCTTTTTCTTAGATGTTGTAAATTTTAAGGTAAAACAAAATTCCACAGAGCAAGCCTATGGTTTTTTAATTTTTTGGATGTATAAAGTTTTCCCTGGAAATGGTAAAATACCTCCTTATTGTTCATGCACCTGTGAGAGGTTTAGTTCAGGTTAGGGAGCCTGAGCACTGTGGGGGTTTCAGGTTTGGTGGTAATGAAAAACAGATAATCTGCACGATTTTGTGAAAACATCAAGGGCATGTAGAGGGCGTGTGAATGAGTGAGTTGGGCTAACAGTATTTCTAGTGATACAAAAAGAATAAAAGAATCCTTTACTTTCTCCAGTCAACCATTTATTGGGCGCTAAGAACAATTAAATATGGGGAATAAAATCGAATGGCCTTTTAAGCAATCAATGTGAACTTCTGTACTAAATTACTGAAGAATAAAAATATACTGTGTCATCAGTCTTTAAATACCTTGCTCATTAAAAGGTTGTGCACTAACCTCTGATCCCTAATCCTCTGGATTATTAGTATTAATTTCTTTTTCTTTTTTGTATTTCTCATTTTTTATGGGACGGTGGGAGTCAGTTTCCACATCTATCAAATTAGAGCATGGTTTTAAGAAAACAAGTTATATGACTCTCTTAGTTCATAGGAGAACGAGCCTGGTTCTGTCTCTCCGTTGTTTATCTGGTGTTGCACATATGTTTAACATTTTTCGAAGGTTCTTGTTTTGAAGAAGGAGGAGGATTCTCCACCCTGGCTTTTTCTGTGTGTCAGGTATTCATTCAAATGAGGTTATGAGTCCAGGTTGAAGCCTGGCCTTGCTCCCTGAGCTGCAGAAGCTCGGGGAGGGGGAGCTGGTGTGCTTCACTGGTCACAGAGGGGACTCCAGGAGCTGGAGCAGCTCCAGCAGCCAGAGGGCTTCTCTCCCACATGCATCTGCCCATCGCATGACCCAGCTACTTGGTTCCTCAGTGAACTATGGGATGATGGGTCATAGCACCGCAAGGGACAAATCTTCAGCCTTAGTGAGATCCTGGTGACTTGCAAGTACGCTGCTGCTGGCAGGTGGAAAGCTTGTTTATTTTTCAAGCTGATAGCTTACAGTGTTGATTTTCATCTGGTTTTCCCTAGCCCTTTCTTTTTTTTTTTTCTCCTTCTGTTAGCAGCCAAATACTACTTTAGGTATTTTGTAGCTGTTTCTGCCCAGTTGTCATATTACAGCAGTAATGTCTGCAGAATGAGCTTGTCAGTGCATTCCTCTCATGTTGTGGCATGACACTGAGCTTCTCCATGGTGGAGTTTCAGAGGGATCGCAATCACCAAAAAAACTTTCTTTGCAGAGTTGAAAGTGGTCAGCAACTTAAGTGGCAAGAAGGGTTTTTTGGAATAAAGGAAATCTGTTTTAGCCATACCAAAAAGGCAAAGATACCCCTTTGGAATGAGAGTAACAGAGGTAACTCCCTCCATGTCTGAACTTCCAGAAAGACTGTGGTGGTTGTGGTTTATGTTCTTTTTAGTGACCTGTGCCTTAGCAGTGGGCTGGCTTTCAAGAGCTCTGCAATAATTGCCTGGTACCCATTGATTCATCTCATATTTATACTGATGGCTTTAACAAAGCTGATCTCATTTCATATTCATCCAAGTGTTTGTACGCAACTTTTCACTGTCATTCATCATTGTTTAACAGGGATGTTGGCCCAAAACTATTGTGTTCAGGGGGAAATCTGGAATTGTCTCACCACTGTTTTAGCCATAGCAGGTTTGTCGGTCAGGAAAATTTTTCACTGAAATGCTGGCCTTGATGTGAGAAGCAGATGTCATCTCTGAAAATTAGACAAGAAAGGAAAAAAGTTTTATTCTGCACGTAGAAGGAGTAGCAATAGGAGACAAAGTATTGAAGATTTCCTACAAACAGGCTTACGGAATAGTTATAAATCTATGTAATTCACTTTTAAAAGGTGTCTCACATTTCTTATTTCATCATCCAAATTCTGAATTGTAGCTTAACACATTGTCCTTCTTTACTTCCTTCTGGTATTTCCGCAGGTCAGTGACTTGATGGTAAGTAGTATTTCAGAAATTGCACAGGGTAAGAAGTTAAGCAGTTGTAGCGACTGTCACACTTATCCTTTCTACCTTATTTTCCTTTTAATGGCAATAGTTTGTTTTGAGGTATCTAAGTCAGTCTTTGCAAGAATTATCTAATAATACATGTAATATTTCCATTTTATTTTCTAGTAATTTTCTTAAACACATATGAGGAACTTCTGGAAATTTCAGCCTTCTGTTCTTTTTCTGTTATTTATATGGAAATTTGCTATTCATGTATTGCATTGCCCAAATATCTTTCTTATAAGTCCTCTAGACTATATATTTGCATATTTAAGTTTTTCAATTAGTTTTATTTTGGGAATATTTTATCTGTAGAGTGAATAAAGCTGGTGTTGCTGTGACTGGGGAGAAAATGCCACCTGACTTCAGCTGGGGTGGGATATCAGCCTCTTTGCCCATCCCTCCTATGGTGCAGTCTTAAATAAGGCCTGATGCAAAGTCTTTCCAAGTCAGTGTGAAGGCTGACACAGACATGAGTGTGCTTTTCATCAGGCTGATAATGGACTGTTTGTTTTAGCCACTTTCTCCCCTTCGTGGCAGCATCACTATAAATGTTTTTTTTTCTGTAAATAGAACTATTACCTCCCTGATGTGCTTTTGCCTTCTAGTTCGATAGCATTTCTTTTCATTGCCCAATAGTCCAGTACAACACAGAGCACAGCAGTTTCTTTCACGTGATGTCTATTTTTCTTCATTTTCAACTGTCTGAATTACTCGGTGTCTCTTCTGTTGTGTCACTTGAGCTTTAATTCCCTTTGAACTTGTTAGTATAGAAAGAGTACAAGACTAAAAGTGTGCTTGAAAGGAAGAGGTCCTTCAGATTTTGGAATTGCTTTTTTTTAAATGGTTAGTTAAAATCTTGCTTGAAATTATTTCTATGCCTTAGGCTTGCTGTGGCTAGAGGAGGGCTGTGTGTGCAGGAGATGATGGTCCTGCTGGCAGGCAGAGGGAGGGCAACAGCAGCGCTCCAGGTGTCCTGTGTGTCCTTTCTGGGATAGGACTGGGCTTGCCAATGTGCTGTTCTTCAACAGAATTTTACTATGTGCTTTATTTTCCTCTCACAAGAATAATGTATATAATTGATTTTTTTTCTCTTTGAAAGTGACATAACATTTTATGCATTAGAACAGTATTAATGATGCTTGGATTCCTCAGGGTCTGTCTTGTGAAGGTGGTTATATAGCAAAGAGTTTTGAGCACATCATGAAGCACTTGTTCTTGTGTTGAGGACCATGAATACCCTTCAAAGCATGGGTCT
This sequence comes from Chaetura pelagica, assembly GCF_000747805.2. Lineage (NCBI taxonomy): Eukaryota > Metazoa > Chordata > Aves > Apodiformes > Apodidae > Chaetura > Chaetura pelagica. The sequence continues at coordinate 5,077,288 of NW_009952263.1, read as the reverse complement.
AGATCTGCTAAGGGGTGTGAGTAGCAAATTCCCAAAACCTCTCATCGAGGTTTGCCCTTGGAAACATGGTTCAAAAGACAGTATGTCTGGATGTGGCCTGATGAGGACTCCTACCTGTCCCTGGTCAGTATTTTGAAAGCAGGCATAGGAAAGTAGTCAGATTGCTGGCAACAGAAAACCTCACAGTAGTCCTATTTTCCTAGTTTCCCAGCAGCCAAGAAGTGAGGCTGGCCAGTGCCGATGCTGGCACTAGGTCTGAGTCTGTGAAGCAATGGGCACTACTCAGAGGAAATGTAGCTTCCAAAATGGCAGCAGTGACAGCCCGTGCAGCGAGCTCAAAGCACGAGGGCTTCATCCCAACTCTCCTCTTCTTCCTTTCTTCCCCCAACATTTCAGCTCTGCCGAAGACAGGAGCAGCCCTCATCTTCAGGATGCAGAAGTGTTAAGGTGTGGGTGTAGTTACTGGTGTTTTGGAGGAGAGACGACAAAACAAAAATAGTGTTTTCCTCCTGTTAGTCCTCCCTTGGATGCACCAATGGAATAAGCAGTTACTGAAAGTTGCATTGTAACTTTTATTATCTAGGCTGGGAAGAAGTCTTTTCAGGACAGAGTGGTTGACTTGGGCCACTTACATTCTCAGATAGCCCTAAAAAAATCCTGTAGTAAGTGGCAAATTTTTTCTTATCTTTGGTATTGTTTTTCTGCATGTCTCACTTCTGGCTGTTGCCTCTTTGCTCAAGACTGCTTTTTTAGCCTACCACAGAAGTTTCTCCAGGCCATCACTCATCTCCTGTGGGGTGACCCAGAGGTCTAGACTCCTCCTGGGGGCATGTTGCACTGCTCCTAAACAGACTTTTTTTTTGCCTTTTGTTTCAGTTGGAGCGGGCTGAAGTGATAGAACTGCAGTTCTCTTTTCTTTCTCTACAGCTTTCCAGTAGAGTGTAGAGACACAGGTACTTTTTGGACCTACATAAACATGGCTTAACTCTGACTGGTGTAGCTTAGCTGTTGTGCCAACTGAAAGTATTACCTGTCCTAAGAACTTCCCAGGCCAGAGTTCTGATCCTGCTGAGATGGAGCTGAGTCTCCCTGTTGTGTGTATGAGCAGGGTCATTCAAGAAGAACCTGTGGAGCACCCAAAAGGCATTATGAAGTGGTGATGGGAAACTGCCTGGGGTGTGTACTTTTGTAAAACATGATTTGGTGTTGCTTCTGTCACAGGTTTGCCTGGGCAGTTTGTGGATGTCTGTCAGATGATGTGAGAATTGAAAAGCAAGGCTCTTGTGTTTTCTCGGAGAGGATCCTCCTGGAGAAGTGGTAGAAAATGTGGTAATGATGAGTATGCTGTGTGCATGGTGTGGGGTTGCATAGCACATCTATCTGTGCCTATACATTTATTACACAGAGTACTGTACGCAGAACATTTTAAATGGATGTAGCAAGGTACTACTTGGCTTAGATGAAGTGCAACATGATTCAGATGGCATCCAAGCATTAGTGTGTTTGGCTAAGGAGCGAATAATGCCAATATTGCTGTTGGTGTCTGCTATAAATACCTGAGCTTCCCTTATTTAATTTCAAACTGTAAAGGGAGGGCTGTTACTGAAAAAAAATGATAGTTTTCTCTTAAGCAAGCTGTGTCACTGCTAAAACCTATTGATGTGATATTTATATTATAGTGCTCTTATGCTGCTGGTGACTATTTATCACATTGAATGTGTTTTACAAAAATAAAATTAACCAGAAAAGCATTTTTAGAGCCATTAAGTAATGTAGTAATTTCTGTTTGTAGTGAAGATGAATAGTTTTATGTGGATCAAAATGCTGGACAGACACTAAACAAGGCCTGAGAGATTCCAACTCCGATATGTAATATTCTCCTATGCATATAGGGGGGTTGTGAAAGTGACTTTTCCCAAAAGCCTGATGAATATTTATAGTGTCACTGGTGTTATTAGATTGACAGAAGTAGAAACTTCTCAGATTTAATATTGTACATGCTTTTAATTGGTCCTAATTTCTTAGAAAGACTGGCAAATCTGGAAAGTGATGCATATTTGTTAAGACCTCATTCAAAGTCCACTAAAAACCTGATACAAGCTGTAAACTGGCTTTTGCATATTTGGTTGCAGGGAAGGGTTGTTCCCTGCATTAACAGTCCTGAGCTCAACTCCCCAGGCTCCTTCAGGAGTAGTAAGTCATCTCTGTGATGATGTGGCTCAGTGATTTTACTGTCTATGAAATAGAGACCATCTTCATATGAACCTCTGGGGGTTCTTTGTAATAATATTGTATTTTTAAAAAAATGGCTGTACCACTCTACATAATCTCCACTAATCGGTACATAAACCCTATTTGGCAGTTTAAACTCTATGCAGAAAATATGAGATTTAGCTCTGCCTATTCCAATAGTTAAAAGCTTTACTCTGGTGCAAACTGCTTATTTAATTGTTTTTAAGCACAGTACACAGGCTTGTCTTTCTGTATGCCAGATACATATTTTTTGTTCTGTTCTTTTGTACCTCTGAGCAAACAAAATCTTGGCTAAATTAAAGGATTAGTTTCTGAAATAAAGCCTTGTTCTGTGGAGTTTGCATAAACTAATCTCTCCTGTCGTTTGGAGTTGATCGAATAAAAATTCTGTGTCCATTATTCTGGCATTTTCACCAAGTAATCTTGTGTCTGGAGCCAGTTTTCATCTATTATTAATATATCCTTGATGGATGGGTTTATTTTCTACCTACATATGGCAAAAATGTATTGTTTTAAGCAAGTTACCCTGCTCCCTCTTTCCCCATAAACAAAAGCACTTTCATTAATCTACTTTCAAAAGCCTGAAATGAGAATTTTCTCTTCCTGTGCACAAGTAATTATAGGTGGCCCACAGATAAATAACCTACTGGAAAATGTTTTTTTCTTCCATAGTGTGGCTGAGAAGGACTTTGAGAATGAGTCTTGTTTGTTAGAGTCTGTGTACTATGGGAAAAGGCATGAAAGCCATTGGGAGGTTGGAAAAAGAAGTTGTTCTTCTTGCCCTCCATGTTGTAGTTGGCATTAGTAATGGAAGAAGAAGTCAGATGATGTTACTTCTAGGTAAAATGGCTTATTTTAATGTAGGGATTTTAGATCTCTTAAGTTCAAGTGAAGTATAGCATAAAAACGATGTGTTTCTTTGTCAAATAGACAAGAGAGACAAATCATCTTCCAAGGTTTCCAGCATTCCACAATCAGTAATTGTGATTATCAGGTGGGGTTTTTTTTGGTTTGTGGGGGTTTTTTTCGGAAAGAATGTACTTGAATTTTCTGGAAAGTGATTTTACTGCCTTTACCAGTTTCTTTACCAGACTTTTTAGGACTGGAAGGTTTTGATTTGGGGTTTTTTCCTCTTCTACCTGACACAGTTAAGAAAATGCAGCTTTCACACTGCATTCAAAGCCAGCTCTGCCCCCTCGTTTGCTAGTCATGCTGAGCCTTATAAACACAAATTTTTCTCAGTATTCTCCCATCATGCTCCCACTGCTTGGAGATCCAGCCCCTCTGGAGGCTTCCTCAACTCTCTCACATGTGATGCCCATGGTGTCAGACCTGGGGTGGCTGAACGTGGAACCACCTTCTGCCTCACTGGAGGAGCAGGTACTACTGCAGTAAATGTAGATTGTCCATGGCACCCACTCCTTGCCACCCACTATGTCAAGGGGCCCTATGCCTGGCTTTGGCAATGAAGGAATATGGGTGTTATGGTCAGTTCTGTATGACTGGAGAAGGAAACTGCTGTGCATGGTGAGAGTATGACATCCTGTGTTTGGTTTTGAAGTTGGATCAGGATGTGGTAAGTAGTGCTTTGATATCACTGAAAAAGCATCTGCTTTTCACTCTTTGGGTGTCTCATGTGCCAAGATCGCTTGTTTCCTGACATAGCAAGTGTTTTGCTCTTTGATTTATAGTTTGCTGTTAGTGTCCATAGTTGCAACTTTTGTAGCTGATGCTTTGTATATCAAATCTTGTAATTTTCCAGAATTGAGTTCTGCTTTTGCTAAAGAAATGCTGCTTTAACATGTGGTCTGACTGGCAAATAGCAAATCTTCAGAAAGAACACCAGTGTTCATCCCCCTCCTCCGCACCCCAAGCCAAATGTCTTTGGATTAATTCCATAAATACGCTGCACATCTGTGAATTACCAGACTCTTAACAGTTACCTGCCAGTACTAGATTATGCTCATCCTTCAGATGGGATTGTGTGTGTTAAAAAATAATAAATTGCTCTGTTGATTCCTTTTCTAAGTGATGACACTACAGCATAGGGCTAAATAAAATTTGCTTTTTTTCCTACCTTCTCAGATGATTTACACTACAAGGCAATTCTCATTAAGGAAGTCGATCAAATAACCTCGTTTATATAAAGCTCAGTCACAGCTGGTAAAGATTACATACAGAACAAAACCTGATGGTTGTTTTCATGTGTTTAGATTTCTAAAAGCCATTAAAGAGACCTAAGCTATGTTCTGGATGCCCTTCCTGTAATTAATATATAATACAGAGAGCAGTGGGATATAAAGGACTGCTCATCTCACCATGATAGATGTTTAGTGGCAACGTGATAATCACAAAGTGTTCCCAGTCATCAGGGTGGAAAGCAGGACTGGCCTTGCAGCACACTTTGAATACTCACAAATGGAGAGTTTGGTAGCCCAAGAATCCAAAGAACCACAAAGTTGAGACTCTGGGCAGGAGCAGACCCTTCCAGCTGTTCACAGCAAGGGGCTTCCAGGTCAGGACTGCTGATTGATTGCAGGGGAGGAAAGTGGCAGAGTGGTGGGGGAAGGGGGAGAGAAAAGCAGTGGATAGCCCAAGAATCCAAAGAACCACAAAGTTGAGACTCTGGGCAGGAGCAGACCCTTCCAGCTGTTCACAGCAAGGGGCTTCCAGGTCAGGACTGCTGATTGATTGCAGGGGAGGAAAGTGGCAGAGTGGTAGGGAAAGGAGAAGAGAAAAGCAGTGGAGCAGACATTCAGCACCTTGTAAGGTAGACCAATAGTGTGACATTTTATTTGGAAATTTGCTGGCAGCTGGTGCAGCTTGAGCAACATCTCTCTAAGCAGCAGTCATCTCCTCTTGGGGTCACTGCCTCTACTCAGGAGTTTTGCAGCCATTTTGCATCTTGCTGGTGAGGAGCAGCTATGGCAAAGCTGTTATGGAAGAGAGTGTTACAGAGATGGGAACTTGGAAAAAAAGTGGTGGTAGTACTCCTTGGACAGTCTCAAGGAGGGTCCTGAGTGCTGTAGCTGTGTATGAAATGGCTTAAGAGTAATGCTGGAGGGATTCTTCTTCCCAACCAAAAGTTGACTCTCTTGTTTGGTCCAAATCTGTCATCAGCCAGTCCTCAACCACAGATAGGGTGTGTCTGTTAGAGGAATGATCATGATTTTTTTAATATTTTTTTTCTAGCTAGTTAGAGTACATGTATTTTCTAAGATGTAGCAATACAATTTCTAATGCCTTTTAATCCAGAGGATCAACCATAGAAGATAATCCTTTTTTAGTGATTCTGAATGATAAGCCTTAGAGGATGGGAAAACCCCTACCTTCAGAGCATCTATTTCTCGTTCCACTGTACTAAGCAAAGAGAAGCAGATTAGGGCATGTTTCAAGTTTGTAAGGAAGAAAAACAAAGGGCTATAAGTGGCAATTAATTAATTAGAGAGAAAACTTTTTCCCACAAATATTTTCAACTGATTATTGAAATGTGAGGGTCTCAATTTATGACACTTGGCAAATAAGACAAATGAATACACTTGTTTTTGTTCACTGAAGTGTAAACTGCTTTCCTTGCTTGAGAAGCATCCTGTTTTCTTTAGGTTGAAGTATGTTTCAAACTTGTTATCACCTGGAGGATTCACTTTGCCTTAATAAATTCTGTTCCTCACCAACTGCAGATGTTGAGGCTGCTGTCATAGTGACCAGAATGTTGTGGGTTTTTTCCCTTTGCTGATGAAGATTTTTAAAAAACAAACAACATTCACTTGACTGTATTTTCTGTGGGGGACAAATGACCACCACTCTTGCACAATTTTGTTTTCCTACTGCTTTATGGATCTGCATGAGTATTTTAATTTTTTTATTATTTATTTTATGGCTAGTACATACCTCTCCTCTCTCTGTAAGAGGAGGAGGTCCTGTACCAGATGACCTGACTTCTTGAACAGGAGGTCACCTTGTTCTGTCATTTTGTCTGGAAGGAGGTGAATACGAACAAGAGCTTGCTGGAAGGCAACGCATTAGAAATGGTTTTGTCCAACAGTTGTCATTTTCCACAAGCTAATCCACACAACAGTATGCATGAGTGAAAATTAGGTTGGAGTTTTTAAAAGTATGTGGAGAGGGGTAGAAATGGCAAAGATCCCTTAGGTATCTGCTCTGCACCTTGCTGGGCGTGTAGCGTGGGTCTGCGCAGGGGCATGTTTGTACGCTTGCATGTGTAAATTTGACCTCCTGTGTAGGCACCCATTTGGAATGATTTGGGCTCACATTTTCATACGATCAGACAAATAAACCTGTGAGTGTAGTTTAAAAGTCTTGGATGTCTGTTACCTAAGGCTGAAAACACAAGCTGGCTTTCCAGTTCACCTCTCTTGGAATTATGTTAGGCATGGTACAAGATGCCTGTACTTGACTAGTCTGTCAATACACTAAATAATGCTCCTTACATACAGCAGCCTTCTTGGTTGTGACTGGAAGCAGTTACAGTAACTTGTTTTATTGTTTAGACAGCATAAAAAAAAAAAAAAGGAGGATGTAGGTTTCCTGTGGATGAGCTGCATTAAAAATAGTACAATGTCCTGACACTGACTTTCTGGAGGAAAGAAATGATGCTATTACAGGGGGCCTTTTTGTGCTAGGCAGTGTGCAAACACCTCATAGCAAATAGTCCTTGTGCTCAGAGAGTTTGTGGTGTCAATAGACATGGCATGCACTGGGAGAAGGAGCTCAGACTGAATAAACATGTGATGTCAGTAGGTACCTTGCTAAGGCCATGGTTATTTTCTGCTTTCTGTGGGTTTGCTTGGTCTGTTTTCTGATGGGAGTCAGTTGTATGACAAGAGGACTGAAGTGAGCTCAAGGAAGAGAAAAAAGAGTAAGTGAAACTTGGAGCAGCAGCTGTGAGGACACGACTTCTTGGCACAAGGAGAAAATCATGGGGCAACGGGCCTAGATGTTCACAGAGGAGAGGACAGGAGCAGAAGGAGAGGAATGTGTTGAGGAAGGCAGCAGGCATGGATGGAGTTGGCTTGGGGTGGGCCTGACATGCTGAGTTGGCCTGAGTATGTGAGATTGGGAGGGCCTGGCAGCCATGGCAGAGAGGAAGAGAGAGGGAAAGTGGAGGTGAGTTGAGACTTGGGAAAGAGGACTGAAGTGAGCTCAAGGAAGAGAAAAAAGAGTAAGTGAAACTTGGAGCAGCAGCTGTGAGGACACGACTTCTTGGCACAAGGAGAAAATCATGGGGCAACGGGCCTAGATGTTCACAGAGGAGAGGACAGGAGCAGAAGGAGAGGAATGTGTTGAGGAAGGCAGCAGGCATGGATGGAGTTGGCTTGGGGTGGGCCTGACATGCTGAGTTGGCCTGAGTATGTGAGATTGGGAGGGCCTGGCAGCCATGGCAGAGAGGAAGAGAGAGGGGAAGAGGAGGTGAGTTGAGTCTTGGGTAGAAGTGGAGCAGGGATGGACCATTTGGTCTCACCGCTGTGCTGGTTTCAAGTTCACTGGGGTACTTTTGACATTTAAATAATGATTTACTGATCACTAAGGCTAGTGCTTAAACAAAACTCATCCCAGTAAGTGAAATCCATTATGAGAGTACATCTGCATTGATTGTCATGCTGGATCTTTATCCTCTCCCAAGTGTAGGATGGCACATTATCTCAGCTTTCTTCAGACGGATGGTTAATCCATAGTCTTTTGCTGCCTCAGCACACTGATTGCTGATGAACTTGAGGCAGATGGAAAGTTGAAGTCAAGTTCTATATGTAAAGAAGTGTACATTGGTTAACTCTGTAGAGGCTTTTAATTTTCTTAAGTGAAAAGCTTGCCAGATGTTCAGAATATTCCTGGCATCCATACTGCGAAAAGAAGCCCAAGCTGAGGAAACCAAAACACATTGGTCTGTGTTAAGCAGTAATATAGGTAGTGTTATCACAGCCATCCATTGGACTTTTAAATGTAGGAATTGTATTTCATAATCCATCTTTTGCTATAAATGGATAAAAAAATAAAAATAAAATACCAACCACAGAGCCTGCAAGCAGGCTTGTGCTGAGCTCTGGACAGATGGTTTGCACATCTTGCTTCAGACAGAGCTTTCTGCAATCTGAGTCATCCATAGTTGTTTAAAAGCCTAGAGGTGCATATTCTTTTCTCATTGTGGTACTTCTTCTGAACACCTAATATGATTTTGTTCTGTAGCACCTTGAGTGCAGTGCAGAAAACATTCTTGAGGTATTCTCACCACCTCAGATGGCAAGCCAAAAATTATTATTCCTCCATTTCAGTGTCATGAAATAGTTCAGTGAGTTTTTTTATGTTTTCCTCCATTTATATTTGGTAATTTTAGTGATAAAACAGGAGAAGATGCTGACCAAGAAGAAAGTGTGCTGATGGTGATTTGACATTGTGGTCTTTAGGCTACTGCCGTGAGGGGTAGCTTCTGCTTTTATTTTTTTCCAAAATCTGTCAGTTGTACAGTCACATCTTTCTGCAAAGCAGGTTAATAGTAATTTGTTGAGGACTTAATTCCAGTTTGTTAGAAACTTCAGCAAATAAAGACCTAAATTTTTCTTTGATCTGGGATGGGATTTCAAGGGGCTTTTACTGTAAGTAAGAGGAGAAGTTGCCTGGGTACACTCAGGGGATGAGTTTGTTGGCAGTATCATTACTATGCTGTTGTGAGCTGAGTAACAGTGTAGAGGTGGTCTACAGAATCTCCTGAATGTTAAATACATGCAAATGTAAAATTAATAAAGGTATGCATATATATAGCAGTACATCTGTTGCATTATTTATGCCGTTTTTCTCAAGAACTTGTTTAAAACTGTGAATAAAAGGATAGAAATGGTAGTGGTTTTTTGCAAGCAAATTAAGTTATGTTGTAATACTAAAGTAAACTCTCAGGGATGCTCTTGAAGTTGTTTTTTTGATTGGTTAGTGTACATGGTACCTTAACAGTGCTGTTCCTTTAAAATATTTGAAGTAAATATTACTATGAAGACTGTTTATAATATGAAGTTGAAAAAATGGATTATACTTCATGTTTGATTTTTGTATATTTTCCATCCTCAGAATATGAGGTGATGCTTCATTAAGATTAAGTGAAATTATCTAGACATTAGATGTAAATATTTGCAATATGCTTAAATAGCATTTTAACTAGAAGGACATAATATTTTAAAGAAAGACTGAGTTATGTTGACTCTGCCATTCTGAGTTATCTATAAGTACATTTATCACTCATAAGATGTTAACACTTGCATATAATTCACCCTACTGTTTCTCATATTAATAGGAAAGAATATCTATTTTCAGCATACAAATATAGAACTTAATGCTGACTGTAGCAGAATGAAGTATTTGAGAATATTTAGGAGAAATATATGCTGTAGTTTGAGGCCTGCTGTTGCTCTTGCTCTAGGTCTGAGAATACAGAATAGAAACAAAGTGGTGGCCTAGATTTATCAGCATTATAGTTGTCATTGTAAAAAATTGCCACTAAGATTTGTGTCCCACAAAATAATGACAGCTGCTCGTTTCTCTGTGACTGGGGATGGGTATCGTTTCAATCGTGATCAGATTCTGATGGACTGTGCTGTTGGTCATGTCATTAGGATTTTTTTGTGGGTTTTACTGGTAAAATACAGATCAGCATTTTATAGTTAGAACAGTTACTCAGCGACAGCCTGACATGCACCCATATTTAATGCTATCCAAAATGACACTTCTGCTTATGTAAACGTACATGCTTATTACTTATGTCTCCCAAGATAATTGTTCGCTAAACAAGGCGAATGTAAACAGGAGGCTATTTTTTCAGAAAGTTGCTCCTTCAGCTTCCTGTCCATCCCAAAGGTCAAATCCTTTTTTGTGAGACCAAAAACAGCTGCTGACGCAGTGGTGACAGTGAAGAATGACAATATGATCTATGGTACGGTTAAGAACTTGGAGTTAAAGGTTGTAACAGAGAAACATCCTTTCAGCATGTTTCTGCAAACCTTTAATAAGTGGCAATAGAAAAAAATGCTTCTGAAATGAGCTCATGGTTAGAACGCTTATTTCTTCATATTTTAGTCTTTAGACCCTTTTTTTTTTTCTCTGCTGAGGTCTTTATCTGATAGCATTCATTTGTATTATTTGCATTTTACAAAATACTCAAAATACTGAATAAAGCTGTGCTACCACTGAATCTGAACCACTCAGTAGTATTACCTCTAACTCTAGTTATAACATCACTGTGTGGCAGAAAGCATTCTTCATGTTTTGCAGCACACTGGGGTTTGTGAAAACTCACACAAAGCAGTGATGGTGGAGTCAGCGACTGAGCCCAAGCCATAGCCTCATATAACCCCCACACACATGCCCCCACCTCATCCTTCACCATTACTGCTTAGGGAGGTTTCCAGCTGTGAAGGGGTTTGAGATGGAGGCCCAGGTCTCTGGAAGAGCAGTGACCAAGGTGCAATTCCATTAGATACATTTTTTTGGTCCAGTGGTAGGAACGCTCTTGGTGGCAGGACCGTGATGACGGCAGCAGAAATGGAAATAAAACCAGACATCAGGAGCTACTTTCTGATGAGGTGGTGTGGTTTAAAAAATTAACTCTATCCCAGAAGATGAACTCTGTCCAAGAAAATTAACTCTTTCCTAGCCAAACCCAGGACATGAGATCTGGGCAGAGGCTTTTGGAGCTGGCTGTGGATCTGATGCTTTTGCTGCCTGAGGTTCAGTGCCTGTACTGGGCTCATCCTCAGCACTTGGAGCCATTTGGGGTTTGCACAAGAGAGTTCCACCGATTTCCCTTCCAAGTAATCCTCTGCCAGCCCAGTGGAAGAGGTTGCATTTATTCATAGCTGCCTGTTTGTTTATCGTGGAACTGAGGGAAGTTTATTAGACATAGGTTTATTTTAGTTTTTAGCTTTTAATGCTGGGTGTACCCCAGTTCAGGACACTTCACTGGGCAGTTTCAGTGCTTTAAAAAGCTTTAATTACTCCTCTCCAGCTTTCTTTCCATCAGTTTTTTTGTGGAATTTCAATGATAGTTCTGTCATTAAACTATTAATTCGATATTTTTAAATTTAAAAAGGCAAAAAGTTTCTGTAATGTGTTGAGTTTTGTCTTAAGAGTAAAGAAGAAAGTCACATTTCAAGGAGAATCAGTTTTCTTCGAGGAGGTTGGAAGCTCATGTCACCTTGTAGTAAACTGCTGTATTCTTGCTCACAGTTGGGAATGGAAAATGTTCAGTGCTTTTGATTGTTGCCTTAAAGAGTCGGAGATGAGATGCTTGCTGGAAGGCAAGGTAACTGGCCCTTTTGCAATGTTAATGCTGAAGGATAAAAGAGAGTCCTGCTATAGTACTGATATTTTCCCAACAGGCAAGAGAAATGTGCTAGTTTTAATGCTGGATTTACATGAAAACTCTTAGAGAAAATACAGAGAAAGGAAAATGGGAACTTAGGCAGAAAAAACTGTGGCATAAAAAAATTAATTTGATGAGAGAAAGAAATTAGAGAATTGCTTGCTTGTTGCAGGAAAAAGAAATGTCACTTTCCCTTAGTTTTCCAGACTATTCAGTTGTTTATGTGTTCCTTGTGCCAAGCAGTTAGCTGAATTTGGTACTACTAAACTGATATTTGAGAGTTGAAGACTGACAATAAACAAACCTTTTAAAGTAGCAACCCAGGTAGTGATACAGCAGCCTCAATACGATGCGTTGCTAAGGCTTGAGGAGCTCAAAAAGAAGAAAAGTCGGCTAATTCTCAGTAGGGGGTAGTAATGTCAGGTAAAAACATTGTCAGGTAAAACATATTTTATCATGATTACCACAGAAGTCATTATTATGATTAAAGATGTACTAGCTGTGACATGCCAGCTACATGCTGGTAGCAGAAAATACCTGCTGTTTGTAGGTTATTATCAAGCTCCTTTGAAGAAAATCAGTCTTTCTTTACATTTGCAATGCAATGAAACCCCAGGCATTTCTTTGCATCTTTAATTTAAGCATCCTTTTCAAACGCAGATACCCAGCTGCAGTGAGCAACAAAATACCTGTCTCAACCATCTCCTGGTTGATGGGTTTGTCATGTTTTGTGACATCTCATTAAACAAAAAAGAAGTTTTTGCAAATATCTCTGTTAACACTTTGGGTTTGTTTTATCATCAGTTGAAATTCTAATATATGAATAGACCAATAAAACAGAAGAAAAATCAATAACAGTGCTTAACTGAGTACTGCACAATATTTTGAACTGTAACATTGCTAATGTTATATGGTACCATAAATAACATTAGGGGAAGTTACTACCGTGAAAAAAGTCATTAACTGTATCAAAATCACTGCTTTTAAACTGCTTTTTACCTATTATAAAATGTGATGGAAAAATGACAAAAATGCAAGTAAAATGCAAGGTCAGGTATAACTAAACCCATTCCAGAAAACAGTTTATTCCAACTGTTTGAAGCAGTTATTTTCATGGGGACAGACATGGCAAGCATCAGCTGCAATAAACTGTGTTACTCTGTGAGTTGTATACTGTTCAAACATTAAACTTGCTTTGTCAGTGAACTAGTGGATATGTCACCCCTCCTATCTTTATTAATTTTTTTAATAACTCAGCACACGTGCACTATTAGCACTGTAATGTGAACACTCCAATGCTGAGGATTTTATTTTGCCTGAGAAGAAAATGAGTGTTGTAATGCAAAAGATTGTTGATATCTTGCCTTTTATGACCAGCTATTGTTTTCCTTTTCTGATTAACACATTTCAGTAACTAGGTGATACTGATCCTAAATATCATAGGTAGAGAATTCCATTTGCTGTTATAGATTTGTAAACTTTGTGGATTTACTAACAATGGAAACTCCAAGACTGGCTAGTTATGTCCTGAGAGGCCAGTTTATGCCTATTGCTTAAAAAACCAGCAAACCACAATTTACGTTTCTCTTTCCAGTGGGACTTAATTTTATTTAATTTTTTTCAAGAATTTGACCCTTTTTGTATCTCAATTTTTTTTTTCCTTATGAGCTGATATCAATGCAGCTTTTGATCTCCGTTTTTCCCCCCTTATGCCTCTTGCTGTTGCAACTTACCTTGGATGGCAGGTTATTGGTTACTGCCTACGGGAGCCTTTTCCATGAGCTAATTTAGCTGTCAGTCTGAAATTGGTAAAAAGGATGAAAGATGGATCATAGGCCTGAGGCATGCCTAGACCAATATCTAGCATATCCCTATCTGGAAGTAAGCTTATTAAAACAGATTTGAAAAATATTTTTCCTGATCTTGCTCTGCCATCATTTCATCCAGCTAAGAAAAACATTTTTACAGTGACACTACTGATTCTTTGGCAGCTCTCTTTTTCTGAAAGGGAGAAGGCAGTATTTAGATATAAGATCAATAGAAAAACAAATAGACTATTATATTCCCTGGAGAAACCCCTAGAGAGAAGACAGATGCACAGAAATTTAATATTCTTGTAGGCAAAAATCATGAACATGGGGGTTCTGTTCGGCTGAAATGAACTGTGGTAAATGTGTATGAAACAAACACTAAAAAATGAGTAATAATAAAAGAAAAGGAAGCTTTTAGGCTAGGCTCTTTGATTTGCTCTCTTGATGAGGTGCTGTGTTTGAGTTTGAGGCCCCTTCAAAAAGTCGTTTCGCAACTACAAATAATGTTTATCTTAAAATTATATGGTTCAGGCATAACTTCATTTAGTGAGTGAAAGGAAGGTTTCTCTTCATCTGTTGTTTTTTTTTGTAAACGTACTTGTCCATTCACAAAGTTCATACAGAGAACTCTCTGTGTGTTTAATATTGCCTCTATTTTTTATGAAGGTAGTTATATTCTTCTATATAACCTAGAGCCTGTTGTTGTTAGAAGTAGGTATGTGTTTTGGTTTTGTTTTCACAAGGATTTGTAAATGAAAATAATTAAAACATGGCTGTAATTTTCAATGGCAGGTTAAGTGCATCTGTCCATTTTCTGTCCTTCAGAGTCAAATCTTGTTGTATCTACTCAGTGAAAGGGACATAAGGCTTGAGCTGTCTGTATCTGCTGTCTCAGGCTTCTTCCTGGACCTCCTGCACTAAACATCTAACCAGGAGGATGAGAGGTACCCTCCTGCTGGAGGAGTGGCAGGATGAGCCTTAGAGAGCGAAGTAGTTGGCTGCTGTCACACCAATCGATGCTGTGCTTTTCTGCCATTCTCTTACACCTAACTGCAAGTCCATCTGGAGGATTACACCTTCAGCTTTTTGAAAAACAGCAACCTTTTCCTCGACTGAGTCCTTTTTCACATCACATTTGTGCCATGGTCACCACTTCTCTTTTTTCCCTGAGAGCACTTCAGCTCCATTTGCCCAACACTGAAAACTAGCTGTAGTCTGATAGACCTTGTGTTTTGATTTAAATATATAACTACTGTTAAACTATGAAAGCAGTGCTAATTTCTATTCTTAATATTAAACACGTTTCAGACGCAGTTACAAGCTTATGCCAGCATGGACCTCGTTTGGGTTGGACTGAGTTTTCTACAAGCAAGATTCTGTATTGTCCTTGTCCTCAAGGAAGATACTGTCTAAAGAGAGTTAAGAGAAGGGATGGGAGCCCAAATAATGCCCTGCCTCAGCTGCTCCCAGACCTATCCTGAGTCCTCATCAGAGTCCCATCAGCACAAGCCCAGAGGAGCTCAGAAGTACAAGGGCAATAATTTAACCCAAATTGTGGACTTGGAGGAAGGGACACCCTTTCTGGGCACCTCCCTTGGCTGTCCCAGTAGATCCTCATCCATGGGGTCCAGGCATGATGCATGTCAAGGTAAATCGATGTAGGAGCACCTTTGGAACTGAGCAAGGGTCCTGCTTAGATGGGACAGTCTAGGGCCTTCAGGGAA